>NC_059202.1:32617739-32932323 GCF_020615455.1 Coregonus clupeaformis
TGGAACGGTACCAAACACATCAAAAATATTGAAAACACATGTTTGACTCAGTTCCATTTATTCTATTCCAGCTATTAAAATGAGCCCATCCTCTTATGGCTCCTCCCACCACACTCCTCTGCTGTCCACACTGACAATTAGCTAGAGTCCAAGTCCAGGTATGAAAATGTAATGCTGAGATTCATGGCCATGTGATTAGCGGTAGGCCTATGGTGAAATATCTGCCTTGCTGAACAGTAGTGGTGTTTTCAAATGCTTTCTGTTGTGCACATATTGGCTTATGTTATTATAAAGCCGAACAGGTTATAATTCAAGACAGACAAATCACAGTATGGAAGCATGCAACACAACACCAAACACATAAAGGCCCAATACAGCAATTTTTATCTCAATATCAAATCATTCCTTGGTAACAATTAAGTATGTTACTGTGATTGTTTTCAATTAATGCTGCAATATGTAACTTTTTGGGCAACCTGACCAAATTCACATAGAAATGTGAGTTATAGATATGTAATTATTATTGAAAGCAAGTCTCAGAAGCGGTAGGTCTGTTCTATATGCACTCTTTCTATGTTTCCCGTTTTTAAGTATAGTTTTTGTGCGTCTTTTACTTTCGGTTTTGTACACTAGCTTCAAACTTCTGAAAATACAATAGTTTTGGTTATTGAAAATATATTTCACAGAGGTTTAGATGGTACAATGTGTCACGCCCTGGCCTATAGAACTCTAGCTAGTTTGGTCAGGGTGTGAATATTCTAGGTTTGTATTTCTATGTTTGGCCGGGTGTGGTTCCCAATCAGAGGCAGCTGTCGCTCGTTGTCTCTGATTGGGGATCATACTTAGGCAGCCAGTTTTCCTGCCTGTGTTGTGGGATCTTGTTGTGTTCCTGTTTAGGCTTGTGTGTTAGCCCTTTGGACCGTCACGGTTAAGTTTGTTATTTTGGTTACTGTGTCGTGTGTTTATTAGTTAAATAAACATGTACGCCTTTCACGCTGCACCTTGGTCCGACCCTTCTCTTAACGTACAGTGGTGCGTGTTCCCAGTCCGGCCTGGCCTGTTCCTGCTCCTCGCACCAAGCCAGTGGTGCGGGTTCCCAGTCCGGCCCTGCCTGTTCCTACTCCTCACACCAAGCCGGTGGTGCGCGTCGCCAGTCTGGCCCGGCCTGTTCCTGCTCCTCGCACCAAGCCGGTGGTGCGCGTCGCCAGTCCGGCCCGGCCTGTTCCTGCTCCTCGCACCAAGCCAGTGGTGCGCGTCGCCAGTCCGGCACGGCCCGTGCCCGTGTCACCGGTGCCTGGTCTGGCACCGGTCAGCGGCTCCACTTCGGAGCCAGAGCAGTCCGCTCCACCGGTGCCTGATCCAGCTCCGGTCGGTTGCTCCACTCCGGAGCCAGAGCGGTCTGCTCCACCGGTGCCCAGTCCAGCTCCGGTCAGCAGCTCCACTCCGGAGCCAGAGCAGTCCGCCCCACCGGTGCCCAGTCCAGCTCCGGTCAGCAGCTCCACTCCGGAGCCAGAGCAGTCCGCCCCACCGGTGCCCAAGCCAGCTCTGGTCAGCGGCTCCACTCCGGAGCCGGAGCCGCCACCAAGGCTGGAAGCCCACCCGGACCCTCCCCTATTCAGTCAGGTTTGTGCGGCCGGAGTCCGCACCTTGGGGGGGTACTGTCACACCCTGGCCTATAGAACTCTAGCTAGTTTGGTCAGGGTGTGAATATTCTAGGTTTGTATTTCTATGTTTGGCCGGGTGTGGTTCCCAATCAGAGGCAGCTGTCGCTCGTTGTCTCTGATTGGGGATCATACTTAGGCAGCCAGTTTTCCTGCCTGTGTTGTGGGATCTTGTTGTGTTCCTGTTTAGGCTTGTGTGTTAGCCCTTTGGACCGTCACGGTTAAGTTTGTTATTTTGGTTACTGTGTTGTGTGTTTATTAGTTAAATAAACATGTACGCCTTTCACGCTGCACCTTGGTCCGACCCTTCTCTTAACGTACGTGACACAATGACTCTACACCAGGGGTGTCAAACTCATTCCATGGGCCTAGTGTCTGCTGGTTTTCATTTTTTATTTTCAATTAAGACCTAGACAACCAGGTAAGTGGAGTTCCTTACTAATCAGTGACCTTAATTCATCAATCAAAGACAAGGAAGGAGCAAAAACCTGCAGACGCTCGGCCCTCCGTGGAATGAGTTTGACATATGTGCTCTACACCAATGGAGGCTGCTGAGGGGAGGACGGCTCATAAAAATGTCTGGAATGGAGTATAATGGATGAAATGGAGTGAATGGTATCAAACATATGAAAATCACATGTTTGATACCATTCCATTTACGCCATTCCAGTCATTATTATGAGCCATCCTCCTTTCAGCAGCCTCTACTGCTCTAAACTGAAATAAGGCGAACTATTCCAATTTTAGCAATCAGGAAATGGCGAAGTGATTTCTGGATATTGCACCTTTTAAAATGGTCAAAAGGAAACATAAATAGCTTCTGAGCAAGAGCAATTTCTCAAGCAAGAATTTAGCTAGAACTCTCTGGGAGTGGTCTGAGTGGAGGGGAAAACTAGTTGTTATTGGCAGAGAGGTTTGGGATTCTCTTCCTTATTGGTCTATTAACTAATTTACCGCCTGGTGATGTCACCAGGCAGGCCAAAAGTCCATCCCACCAAAACAGGCTGAGATTTCAAGAGATCTTTTCAAACCGTTCTTACACTCAAAGGTCATTATCATAATTTTTACAATTTCACAGTATTATTCCAGCATCACAGTGTAGAAATATACAGTTGAAGTCAGAAAATTCCAGAAAATGATGTCATGGCTTTAGAAGCTTCTGATAGGCTAATTTTCATAATTTCAGTCAATCGGAGGTGCACCTGTGGATGTATTTCAAGGCCTATCTTCAAACTCAGTGCCTCTTTGCTTGACATCATGGGAAAATCAAACGAAATCAGCCAAGACCTCAGAATTTTTTTTTGTAAACCTCCACAAGTCTGGTTCATCCTTGGGAGCAATTTCCAAACGCCTGAAGGTACCACATTCATCTGTACAAACAATAGTGCGCAAGTATAAACACCATGGGAGCACGCAGCCGTCATACCGCTCAGGAAGGAGACACGTTCTGTCTCCTAGAGATGAACGTACTTTGGTGCGAAAAGTGCAAATCAATCCCAGAACAACGGCAAAGGACCTTGTGAAGATGCTGGAGGAAACAGGTACAAAAGTATCTATATCCACAGTAAAACAAGTCCTATATCAACATAACCTGAAAGGCCGCTCAGCAAGGAAGAAGCCACTGTTCCAAAACTGTCATAAAAAAGCCAGACTACGGTTTGCAACTGCACATGGGGACAAAGATCGTACTTTTTGGAGAAATGTCCTCTGGTCTGACTAAACAAAAATAGAACTGTTTGGCCATAATGACCATCGTTATGTTTGGAGGAAAAAGGGGGGCGCTTGCAAGCCGAAGAACACCATCCCAACCGTGAAGCACGGGGGTGGCAGCGTCATGCTGTGGGGGTGCTTTGCTGCAGGAGGGACTGGTGCACTTCACAAAATAGATGGCATCATGAGGAAGGAAAATTATTTGGATATATTGAAGCAACATCTCAAGACATCAGTCAGGAAGTTAAAGCTTCATCGCAAATGGGTCTTCCAAATGGACAATGACCCCAAACATACTTCCAAAGTTGTGGCAAAATGGCTTAAGGACAACAAAGTCAAGGTATTGGAGTGGCCATCACAAAGCCCTGACCTCAATCCTATAGAAAATGTGTGGGCAGAACTGAAAAAGCGTGTGCGAGCAAGGAGGCCTACAAACCTGACTCAGTTACACCAGGTCTGTCAGGAGGAATGGGCCAAAATTCACCCAACTTATTGTGGGAAGCTTATGGAAGGCTACCCGAAACATTTGAGCCAAGTTAAACAATTTAAAGGCAATGCTACCAAATACTAATTGAGTGTATGTAAACTTCTGACTGTGATGAAAGAAATAAAAGCTTAAATAAATAAATCATTCTCTCTACTATTATTCAGACATTTCACATTCTTAAAATAAAGTGGTGATCCTAACTGACCTAAGACGGGGAATTTTTACTAGGATTAAATGTCAGGAATTGTGAAAAACTGAGTTAAAATGTATTTGTCTAAGGTGTATTTAAACTTCCAACTTCAACTGTATATAAAACACAGGAAAATCATGTTTATGACTGCACTGGGCCTTTAAAAGAGATATCGCAGAACATAATATGCAATACGGTTAGAGTCCACAGGAGGCTGCTGAGGGGACAACTGCTCATAATAATGGCTGGAAAGGAGCAAATGGAATGCCATCAATCACCTGGAAACCATGTATTTGATACCATTCCGCTCCAGTCATTACTACGAGCCCGTTCTCCCCTATTAAGGTGCCATCAACCTCCTGTGGGTGAGACAATATTGCTTACACACAGAGGCATCACTGAGAGATCCCACAACAATGGGAACCTTAATCAAACTGTGAAGCCATTAAAACACTATTGGGTAGATAAGTAATCAAACAGAATATCTTGCTGAATAGTTCAGTTTAAACCATTACTATGCAGCCAATCCCTCGAGCAAAGCAAACTAGAAGATCGTGGAAGATCATTATCGCTCAGCTCTTTCAAGGAACAATTGCGTAATTTTCTCTAGTAATAGACTTTTCATCTGGGGCTTGACGCTATGCCAGAGGAGTATCCCATCCATGCTCACAATAGGCTAGCTCTGTGAGGGAGTTTACACAAGCTGTACACTGACTGCTATTCTCTACTCATTTTTTATACGCTGAAACATAAAAACAATAAATAAAGGCGTTCAGGGACTTCATGCATGGGTTACCGGAATTGAAATACCTCTTTGTGTTGACATGGAGTATCTGGGCAAAACCACACATAGCACATCTGACAATCCACACCTGTGAAACAGCGACTGCAGAATGGCCTCAGCAGAGGGACACAGTATTTTGTTGATGGCAAAAACACTTGTGATAACGTTTTGAGAATGAGATCTGTTGAAATGGAGGCCCCTGTGCCAACAAGAGGCCCTTCCCACTGTACTGTACATGCAGTAATACTATGGAACTAAGCCAGCTGTATTTGCCATTTATTGCATGAAGTATTTGTCCTGTCACTCCTGTGCTTTCATCATTGTGGGTGTTGCAGTAAAAACATTCCCCCCTAACCTCTTCCCTTGTGTTTCCTTGTCTTTCAGAGTGTCAATGCTCATTCTAAGATGAAGTTATGGAAGTGTGCCGCCATCGCCTTGACTCTCTGTGGTACAGCACTGTCCCTCTTCCTCACTAGAATCATGGTTCCCACACCACCGCATCACTTCCCCTCCTGGGACTCGTCTTCGCCGCGGACATCAGACTCCGCTTCCTCCTCCAACTCCTCTTCCTCCCTGATCGGACGTCATCGCAAAGTGCGGTCGACAGACGGCATCAGCAACATTTTGACAGAATGTAAGCAAAACCGTCATCTTCAGTCACCAACTATTCTGGTCCAGATGTTCTGATTGGTTTAAATGTTCTGATTGACCCTTGCTAAAGCTCTGATATTTAAATGGTCACTAAAGAAAACGTTGTGGTGGAGAGCAGTCAAGGGAATGTACGCTTTTTCATGTGCACTTTTTCATGTGTTAAAATTGGATAATTATGAACCAGTCTTTGTCTGAGGGCCATTATTAGTTTACATGTACAGATAAAGCTAGCATACCTTCACAGACAGAGCATAGCAGCCATCTGCAGCTTACAGCCAGGCAGGGTAATCAAATCAAATGATGTGACATCCGGGGAGCAGATTACTCCATTAAGGTTTGTAGCTTCATCTCATCATACCAGGAGAATTTGCACAATGAGTGTGATAAAACGCCTGTAACCTCCTGATATGGTTTTAGAGGCTATGCAGTATTCATAAGAAAAGGTGTCATAAAAGATTCAGAGATGTAAAATGTCAGTGATGGTCTCTGAGTTTGTCCATTAGGATGGGAATAAGAACATTTTCAGAGAGAGTCCCACTAAGTGGGTCAGTGGAGGCTAGAAATGTGACATCCCTCACCATGTGGTTGAAGAGCCACCTGGCCTTGTGTTAAGACACTGTCCTTACACACTGTCCCTTTGGCTTTGGGCTGGGCATTACTGTCGGTTCTTGTTATCTCTCATTCGCTGATGGGCATTCTATTTTTAAACTACCACAAAGTTGGCCGTAAAACTGAGCGGATTTCTCTAAAGTCATTTTTACTAGACCGAAAATGTCTATACAGTGTCCTTTTGCTGGTCCGGACTCAGAGTGTGACTCTCAAACCATTATTCAGATCATCCAGTAGAGATTTTCTAGGCCAAGTCAAGAGTAAGATCAGCTAGCCTAATCACGTAGCCTAATCACCTAATCTGTCATGCTACTGCCAGGCCATGGGGAGCTCTTCACACGAAACAAATGACTGAATCGCAAACCATTTGGGAAGAAATCACTTTGGGAAGGCCTTTTTCAGTTTAATTTGTGAATGCAAAGAACAGCAAAGTGTCGTTGCTTCAAGACCACCATTGATTACAGTGTCAGTCAGTGCGGCAGGCTAAAGCAGGGCTATTACATGTTGTTTTGAGTGTCTGAGCTTGTAGGGTTTAGTATTTAACAAGCCCCCTGGTGTTTCAAAAGCCTTTTAAGTAAAGGTTGTGTCCTGGAGGGGATAGAATGAACTGTTAATTACAGCTCTATCTAACTTTAGAACAGTATGGTGAGCCTAAGGGGCATAGTAGAACAGAATTGTCAGACAGAGGAGCATAATTTTTTATGATGTCTAATTATCTTGTGAAGTAAATACCTGAAAACATAATTAAAGGGGCAACCTGCGATTGCTACATCAGTTTTTTGACTTTTAAATTAATGATATATAACCATTGATCCTTGAAGAATATAACTTATAAATGCCTCATGAGCTTAGTTCAACTGTCGTATCCCATCAGAACCCCAAATATAAGCATATTTTACTCCATCGTTTGTAAATAATGTAGTTCTAAACAAACACTGTATAGCCTCAAAACATGGCTAAATCTAATCTTGATCTCATGGATGGTAAAGTCCTTGCCTCCATAGCTCTGTCTATGAATTTGAGAGTGGTTACAGTTCTCCTGCCCCATCCCTCAGCTTAAACTGCAGATGCTCCTTTAATTGATATGCATATGCATATGCTTCTGTTTGTATAAACCTTGAGTAGGACCATGTGTATGGAATCACTCTCAATTAATAAAAAGGTGTTGTTTGTCTGTACCCTTGATGCTGTCAACACACAACAATTATGTGATCTCTACAGGCCCATTGAACACAAAAGTAAATCAATTCCCAGGGATTTGTTATTGGACATGCCCATATATATTTACAGGTTCTATTAAGTTTTACCTCATGTTTTGGCAGAATGGTTTTGGTATTTGGTAATCGCTATGGCATGAGGTTCTGGATCAGGTGTCCAAATGCATTGGACATGGGGAAGAAGTTAATTGACTCCTAATGTGTAAATGTGCTGATGTTTAACGTGTTGAACTATATTTGCCAAGTTGCTCTACCTTGTTTACACAAAGACTCAGCCACAGGTGTACCCGACAAATTGCCATGGTCTGAAAGGGGATATTCTATTTCTATAGACTCAGCAGAAAATATTGTCTACTTTCTCTGTCAAGTACATAGCTAGCAGCTGGACTGGCGATAAACCCAAGCCCAATATTTGAACAACTGACTGTTAACATTGGAAAAGGCTCATGTCACTGCCAATGTAGGTGTGCATGTACAGTATGAGAGATACTTTGTCAACTATGAAAAAGTCCTTAGACTATCAGTTTTTGAAACATCACTTAGAAAAAAATCTGTTAGTTTAGACACACCGGTCGTTGATGATAGCCTGATTCTAGAGAACTTATTGTTCACCAAGCCAATGATCCATGCAGGTCAAAAGGATTCAAATGTTTCAATTGTTTGCAGTGAATCTCTACAAACTGGATCAAGGAAAGTCTAAGCTAGCGTTACACTGTATGTCCCAGTACATTTCACAGGTATAGGTGATGTAGCTGTTTTTAAAGGCTGTTAGCTTGTCACATTTCTAGCATTTGAAAACTTGTACCAGCAACTGTATGGATCTTTTATCTTTTTATTTTCCAAACTGACATAATGATTGAGACTGGGATTTCACAGACATTCAAAGCTCTTCATTGTATCACAGTCCATGCTTTAGCTACAACAGATGTATTGTATGGTTCTCATCGTTGTATCTTCCTTTGGCCTAACACCTCTTCATCTCTTCTCTGCAGTCATGTACATGTTCCAGGGTTTTACAGAGGGGGAGCTGAAGCAGGTGATCGGGACTCTGGTGGAGAAGAAGGCACAGCAGGAGGCCAGGCAGAGCAAAAGGACTAAACGGGCTAAGAAAGCATCAAAGCCATGTTCCCTGCGGGAGGTGGAAGTGACTGTCAGTGAGCTGGGTCTGGGCTACCACAGCGACGAAACGCTGCTCTTCAGGTACTGCAGCGGGAACTGTAATGCTAGCCGACGAAACTACGATGTCATACTGAAGAAATGGACAAGGAAAGGCATCTCAAAGAGGGAGAGGAGCCCCTGTTGCCGGCCCAAGGAGTACGATGACATTTCCTTCTTGGACAACAGTAACAGATACAAGACGCTCAATGAGTTTTCTGCTCTGACGTGCGGTTGTGTATAACGCCTCGATGGCGGCCATTTTGACTTCCCAGATACTGTATTGAACATGGGAAATGCAACAACTACTGCTACAAAAACAAACAAAAACAGGAGTGCACAAGAATTGATCCCTACGGTATTATGCCAGGGAATACAGACATTTGAAACTACCATCTATCCTACCATCTGTTAATTTTGTGTTCGTTTTCAAAAGACAACAGCAAATGTTTGTTTTGCTTTCTTTGCCTTTCTTGGGATATTTCTCTGTTGGTTTATACATTGTATGTCCTAGGATTATACATTTGTCATCATGGGGCAATCACAGTTAAAGCAATGATTTGTTGCTTGATTGTGGACTATGTAGCAACGGCTCCACTACCAGTACAAAAGACCAGCTGAGGTATAACTAGTGCATGCTACATTGCAAGTCTGTTCTGATACCACACTTGTAAGAGGCCTGGTTTATTTTTTCAGAAATTAGTGTGTAGAAGTGTGTACATGGAAAGTACTAGAATAAGATAGGGAATGCCAAGGACGACATGTACAGTATACAAAAGGATGAAACCAACATGAAGCTACCACAGTGTGCTTCTCCACAACTTCTTGATCCGCACCATTGATGACGCATGAGGTATCACTAAGGGAAGTCCAATGGAGCAGCAACAACAGTACTAGGAAAGACTACAGGCTTGGAGAAACATGTACAGCAGGCTTCACCAATTATATTATGTGTGTAGGCACTCCTTCATATCACAGGTAATGAACTAAATTATGAAATCTCCAGCCTTCATCAGTAACTATCAAAATCTACCTCATTTATGTTGAACGATAATGGACAACACCCGATATAAAAACACACGTTCATGTTCTTCAACTGCTTCCTCTGTATTCATCACTAGGACCAGACTAAAAGGAGATGTTTTAGTAATAGGTGATAGTAAATACATGAATAGGCCTATACTGGCATATGAAGCTGAAGGGTAAAAAAATAAAAAAAAATAACTAGCTACAGCCACATCCCTGTTGCATGCATGCTAAATAGAGACTGTATGGGAGATTTAGGCTTAATGACAGCAGCTTGTTAATCAAATGGAATGGCTATAGCTGTATAAGCCTGTTCCCGGAAAGAACAATCCAACAGAAAAACAATATGCTATCAAAAATCCCTATCCTTCTACAGCAAGATCACTGTGAGCTCATGAAATATAACTTAAATGGTAATACAGCAATGCAGTCTTGTTTGATCATCTAGACAGAGTGATGCATTAAATGGGTGACTGCTGCATTGTAAATGTGACTGCAAGAGGGATTGTGCTTCAGTTTCACCCTGAATTAGCCTCTGCAAATCCATACCATTTGTGCAAATCCCGCAATAGACTGACTGACCTTAATCCACTTACCTCCTTTATAACTGACTTGGCCAAAAGCACTGAGAAAGGGAGAAATGAGAGAGAAATGCATGCCACCATGCAGCACTAACAGCTATTTTCTGTCACTAGAACACTGGAGATGTACAGTCGTGGTCAAAAGTTTTGAGAATGACACAAGTATTGGTCTTCACAAAGTTTGCTGCTTCAGTGTTTTTAGATATTTTTGTCAGATGTTACTATGGTATACTGAAGTATAATTACAAGCATTCCATAAGTGTCAAAGGCTTTTATTGACAATTACATTACGTTTATGCAAAGAGTCAATATTTGCAGTGTTGACCCTTCTTTTTCAAGACCTCTGCAATCCGTCCTGGCATGCTGTCAATTAACTTCTGGGCCACATCCTGACTGATGGCAGCCCATTCTTGCATAATCAATGCTTGGAGTTTGTCAGAATTTGTGGGTTTTTGTTTGTTCACCCGCCTCTTGAGGATTGACCACAAGTTCTCAATGGGATTAAGGTCTGGGGAGTTTCCTGGCCATGGACCCAAAATGTTGATGTTTTGTTCCCCGAGCCACTTAGTTATCACTTTTGCCTTGTGGCAAGGTGCTCCATCATGCTGGAAAAGGCATTGTTCGTCACCAAACTGTTCTTGGATGGTTGGGAGAAGTTGCTCTCAGAGGATGTGTTGGTACCATTCTTTATTCATGGCTGTGTTCTTAGGCAAAATTGTGAATGAGCCCACTCCCTTGGCTGAGAAGCAACCCCACACATGAATGGTCTCAGGATGCTTTACTGTTGGCATGACACAGGACTGATGGTAGCGCTCACCTTGTCTTCTCCGGACAAGCTTTTTCCGGATGCCCCAATCAATCGGAAAGGGGATTCAGAGAAAATGACTTTACCCCAGTCCTCAGCAGTCCAATCCCTGTACCTTTTGCAGAATATCAGTCTGTCCCTGATGTTTTTCCTGGAGAGAAGTGACTTCCTCGCTGCCCTTGTTGACACCAGGCCATCCTCCAAAAGTCTTCGCCTCACTGTGCATGCAGATGCACTCACACCTGCCTGCTGCCATTCCTGAGCAAGCTCTGCACTGGTGGTGCCCCGATCCCGCAGCTGAATCAACTTTAGGAGACGGTCCTGGCGCTTGCTGGACTTTCTTGGGCGCCCTGAAGCCTTCTTCACAACAATTGAACCTCTCTCCTTGAAGTTCTTGATGACTGATCCGATAAATGGTTGATTTAGGTGCAATCTTACTAGCAGCAATATCCTTGCCTGTGAAGCCCTTTTTGTGCAAAGCAATGATGACGGCACGTGTTTACTTGCAGGTAACCACGGTTAACAGAGGAAGAACAATGATTTCAAGCACCACCCTCCTTTTAAAGCTTCCAGTCTGTTATTCTAACTCAATCAGCATGACAGAGTGATCTCCAGCCTTGTCCTCGTCAACACTCTCACCTGTGTTAACGAGAGAATCACTGATATGATGTCAGCTGGTCCTTTTGTGGCAGGGCTGAAATGCAGTGGAAAAGTATTTGGGGGATTAAGTTCATTTTCATGGCAAAGAGGGACTTAATTGCAATTCATCTGATCACTCTTCATAACATTCTGGAGTATATGCAAATTGCCATCATAAAAACTGAGGCAGCAGACTTTGGGAAAATTAATATTTCATTCTCAAAACTTTTGACCACGACTGTACAGGACAAGCCATTGATTTTAACCACACATGTAATGTAAATGTTACCAGAACATGTTTGAACAGCAATATGTGTTGATATGTGTTTAATCAAACAGAGTTATTTTCTGAAAACAAAATGGAAATCATTCATTAGATTAATTGTGGCCAAATATACATATAATAAGCTTAAAATAACACACCTTGGAAAAGTTCAAGAGCAAGACAAAAAAATAAACTCTAATGACATCAGTTCAGACATAATCTCTCAATCTTGAAAACTGTGAACAAATCATTTTAGAATGAGGGCTACATCGAAATGTTAACTTCATCCAAATTATAGATTTTACCTGAGCATCTACAGTATAGTGTGAGGTACAGTTAGGTTTAAATGGAATAGTCTGAAACCAGTGGGAATACCTCTTCAAGAGCCACTGAACACGCCGATTGGCAAGTGTGTTTTTCTGTTGCTCATTAGAAAAACGAGATTTCAATCTTGGAGGTGTGTTTCCTGACCGATTCTGCGTTTGGTTAATGATGTGTGTCCGCCATGAGACACTGTAGATTTCACTTCCTATTTCACTTCCTCAAAATCCCGTTTTTGGACGTGGATGTTTTAGTTGCGCAATTTAACTAAGTGTGTTTGGCGCAGTATCTCTCAAGTAAAGAAATGCGTGACGTGTTGTTTAATGTAAATAAAATCGGAGCTGCTGGGCAGGTCTGTCTCACTGTCTATGCTATTGGATAGAGAGCAATCACCGCAGCTGTTCACCCCATGTTAGTGGGCAAATGGACATTGTCAAATCAAAACCAAACCTTAATTTACCCATTGTGACGCACATATGTTACAAACTCAATTTTAGATGAGACTGACTTTATGACCAAAATTATCCTATTTACACTTTGTAGTCAATTCTGACACTAGCATAACTGTTTCTGACTCATATCGAGGCCACATAGGCCATTTTCAAAGGGATTCTTTGCTTTTGAAAGGCAGTCACTCTTTAAGTTAAGACCAATCAAATAATTAGAGCAGACAGGTAATTAAAGGCCCATGCTGGCATTAAACCAAGAAAACAGGCCTCCCCAGCCCGGGACCATAATACCCTCAAGTCTAAATGTGCTTAAAACCCAAAGGATTCCACACTCTCTGAACAATCAGAACACAGACAGTCGCTATCCAGGTTAGCTGTAGCTGCTGCTAGATTGAGGATAATTATGCCTAGAGCTTGAGGTGACATGATGCTATATAGTGAGAACCATTACTAGGTTTGTGCACTAAAATGAACTGGCTTTTGACTCCACCTTGCATGTATAGAAAGGAGCATATCTCTGGCATGTTACAAATGCTCCACGTTGTTGAGGACATCTCAATCAAATAATGCTTTTTTTGAAGGACTAATAAGATATGCAATTTAGTTTTGCCTGTTCAATTGGATGACAATTTAAGAGAAAAGAGCAACTAGAAAACAAATTGCTGTCTTAATGTTGATTATATGTATTTGTCATTATATATTTTCATAACCCCTATATTTGCCATCACAATTTACTAAGACTACTCAGCGTTATAATATATCTCTGGGTTGAAATTCCCTCAGGATTCCTTTGTTTCCTCTCTTGGCCTCCCTTGAATGTTCTCTCAAAATAGGAAGAGAATGTTTGGGAAATGATAAACAACAACCTACAGCTCTGGCATTGTTGGACTACGTTGACCAACTGCAGTAAAGTTGATGCAATGCATCTGTATTATAGATAATGTATATTTATTGGAGAATAAGTTATGGTTTATTTATTTAGATAGCATCCTCGAAAAAGAGGAACATGTTTATTTATTTAACTATTGGTGCCAAAGTGGACTGTATGATATTCTAAATATTCTCACTGTTGATTAAACATAATCTGCTTAAAAATATAAGATTGTATGTTCTTCTCTTAGAAAAACTCACATGTAGAATGGCACACACATCCGTTAAAGTGATGTTACAGATGTTTTGTATAATTTAATCCAGTAGTTTTGAAAGTAGCGCTCATGATCCAAAGCGGGTCCCCAAAGGTTGTGCAAAAAGTCATCAATTACGTATGATTTTTCATTTTTTTAACTAGGCAAGTCAGTTAAGAACAAATTCTTATTTACAACGACGGCCTACACCGGCCAAACCCGGACGACGCTGGGCCAATTGTGCGCCGCCCTATGGGACTCCCAATCACAGCCGGTTGTGATACAGCCTGGAATCGAACCAGGGGGTCTGTAGTGATGCCTCAAGCACTGAGATGCAGTGCCTTAGACCACTGCGCCACTCGGGTATGTTACATAAGATCCTGTTCAATCTCTTTAAGGAGTTGATTTTCAGACCTCTCTTCAATGTGATTGCAGTGAAGGAAATTGCATAACTGTTGCCAATGAGCATCATGAATCTTCTAATACTTCTGTATAAGCATCCTAAACAGATCTAATTGTCTACATTTCAAGTTAAATTATACTGTATGTTATTTGTAGTAGAGGAAAGCTACAGACCATGCCTCAGACTATCAAATTAAGAGGCCACGATGAGAGAATCAAGCATGCCATGGCACAATGTAATGAAAACATTGCCTAATTTGGCATGAAAGACTTGTATTCTTGCAGCTTTGGAATAACTGTTCTGCCCCTTGCAATATGTTAATACTACCGGAGATGAAAATAAACAAAGGCAATACATGGCATGAAAAAAAAATACTCATTATCAAAAATGAAAGAACAACAACAACTGGAGTCTGGGGAGGATATTTTATATTATTTTATATTAAGCTCCACCACAATTGTGGGGTTTTACTAATTGCTGTAGTTCCTTTAATCATTATGTCATTGCACTCCCAAGGGGAAAAATAGTATACTTTAATATAATTCAAATATACTAAAGTATATTTAAACATACAAAAAATGCAAATAATATACTTCAAATACGAGATGTACTTTCTAGTACATAGTACATCTTAACGTATACTATAAATATACTATCATTACACTTCAACACACTTATTAAAAATGTACTTTAAATTAATAGTTTTTTCAGTCTTTTAGTATACTATAAATATACTATCATCAACCTTCAATACACTTGTTAAAAGTGTACTTCAAAATCATTGTTTTTCAGTCTTTAAGTATACTATATGTTCACTATCATTAAACGTAAAAACACTCATTAAAACTATCCTTCAATTTCAAGCTATACTTGGAGTTGTTTTAAAGTTGAATAAATGATATATATATATATATATATATATATATATATATATATATATATATTTGTCATTTAGCAGATGCTCTTATCCAGAGCGACTTACAGTTTAGTGAGTGCATACATTTTCATACTTTTATGAAACTCTGTGATTGATCAAGTACACTATAAGTATACAGTGCCTTGCAAAATTATTCATAAAATGTGGCTTAATCTATCACATAATATGTTAGATGCTCACTGTGTGAAATAATAGGGGTTGGTATGATTTTTAAATGGCTAACCCTTCCTCTGTTCCCCATGCATACAACATCTGTAAGATCCCTCAGTCAAGTATTGAATTTCAAGCACTGATTCAACTACAAAGATCAGGGAGTGTTTTAAAAGCCTCATAAATAAGGGCATTGATTGGTAGATGGGTAACAATATCAAATCAGACATTGAATATGGTCAAGTTAATATTTATGCTGTGGATTATATATACACTACCTTCTGAGCTGCAAGAAAGGAATACAACTGCTCATGGATGTTACAATGAGGCCATTGGTGATTTTAAAACAGTTACAGAGTTCAATGGCTGTGATGGGAGAAAACTGAGGATGGATCAACAACATTGTAGTGACTCCACAATAATGACTTAAATGACAGAGTGAAAAGAAGAATACAAATATACAGAATAAAAATATTCCAAAACATGCATCTTGTATGCAACAATGTACTAAAGGAATACAATTTTTGGCCTAAATGCAAAGCCTTATGTTTCGGGCAAATCCAACACAGCACATCACTGATTAACTGCCTCCTTATTTTCAAGCATGATGGTGGCTGCATCAGGGTATGGGTATGCTTGACATCGGCAAATATTGGGGAGTTTTCAGGATAAAAAAAAATGTTGCTTTACACCAGACACTGGGAGAGAAATTCACCTTTCAGCAGGACAATAACCTACAACACAAGGCCAAATCTACACTGGTTACTTACAGTACCAAGAAGACAGTGAATGTTCCCAAGTGGCCAAATTACAGTTTTGACTTACATTTGCTTGAAAATCTATGGCAAGACTTGAAAATTGCTGTCTAGCCATGATCCCCAAAATCTTGACAGAGCTTGAAGAATTGTGAAAAGAATAATGGACTAATATTGCACAATCCAGGTGTGTAAAGCTCTTAGAGACTTACCCAAGAATACTCAACGCTGTAATCGCTGCCAAAGGTGTTTCTAACATGTATTGACTCAGGGAGCTGAATACTTACGCAACGACTATGTTTTAGTTATTTAATTTATATCAATAAAACAATTAAAATCGTCTTACACTTTGACATTGCAGAGTATTTTGTGTAGATTCTTGACCAAAAATTACAATTAAATCAATTTTAATCCCACTTTGTAACAATAAAATACTTTTGCAACGCATTGTAGTTTCAGTGACAATTATGAGTTCCTGTTCAGAAGAGTAAAGAGACAGTTGACAATGATAACGATTGTTTATTCCACATAAGGAAACATGCACAGCTGAGGAACATGCTTCCTGGGAGTATACTTTTTCATATCTCAAGAAAAGATACTTAAAATATATTTACTGAATATACCCCTGATCATAGGCAAACACAGTTCACTTTCATAGCAGCCACATACAAACAGCATGATCCCGTTGACCGTTGTATAATTCCTTATCGCATCTACGCGCTCTCCTCCTCTCACCTTTTCCCTTCGATTGTGGACTTCAGCTGTCTGTGACCATGCGAAAAAACCTTTGAAGCCAAACCTTCATATAAACGCTAACCGCTACACACAGCCTACATCGTTGTCACCATATTAGCTAACGTCATAATCAACATAGCTACTAGAACTAACGCGTTAGTAAACCCGCTACAATCATGCAGTACAGAGTACAGTCAATAAGCAGTTTAGCGGTTACACCAGCGGGCCCCAGTCGCAACAAATTAATAAAACCAAAAGTTTACGTTGACTTGGAAGAGTTCCAGTGTTGGATGGGCATAGCCAGCTAGCTAGCATAGCATCCCTCTCTGTTTGAGCCAGGTGTTTGCGTAGGCTACACTAGCTAGCTAGCTGCATTGGCTAGCTAAGTAAGTGAAAGTGAAAAACAAATACAACTAAATATACAGTGCCTTCAGAAACTATTCAGACCTGTTTACTTTTTCCACATTTTGTTACGTTACAGCCTTATTCTAAAATGGATTAAAGAAAATAAAATCCTCAGCAATCTACACACAATACCCCATAATGACAAAGTGAAAACAGGTTTTTATAAATTTTTGCAAATTTATTAAATATTAAAAACAGAAATACCTTATTTACATAAGTATTCAGACCCTTTGCTATGAGACTCGAAGTTCAGCTCAGGTGTATCCTGTTTCCATTGATCATCCTTGAGATGTTTATACAACTTGATTGGAGTCCACCTGTGGTAAATTAAATTGATTGGACATGATTTGATAAGGCACACACTTGTCTATATAAGGTCCCACAGTTGACAGTGCATGTCAGAGCAAAAACAAAGCCATGAGGTCGAAGGAATTGCCCGTAGAGCTCCGAGACAGGATTGTGTCGAGGCACAGATCTGAGGAAGGGTACCAAAACATTTCTGCAGCATTGAAGGTCCCCAAGAACACAGTGGCCTCCATCATTCTTAAATAGAAGAAGTTTGGAACCACCAAGACTCTTCCTAGAGCTGGCCGCCCGGCCAAACTGAGCAATCGGGGGAGAAGGGCCTTGGTCAGGTAGGTGACCAAGAACCCGATGGTTACTCTAACAGAGCTCTAGAGTTCCTCTGTGGAGATGGGAGAACTTTTCAGAAGGACAACCATCTCTGCAGCACTCCACCAATCAGGCCTTTATGGTAGAGTGGCCAGACGGAAGCCACTCCTCAGTAAAAGGCACATGACAGTCCGCTTGGAGTTTGCCAAAAGACACCTAAAGACTCTCAGACCATGAGAAACAAGATTCTCTGGTCTGATTAAACCAAGATTGAACTCTGTGGCCTGAATGCCAAGCGTCACGTCTGGAGGAAACCTGGCACCATCCCTATGGTGAAGCATGGTGGTGGCAGCATCATGCTGTGGGGATGTTTTTCAGCGGCAGGGACTGGGAGACTAGTCAGGATCGAGGCAAAGATCAACGGAACAAAGTACAGAGACATTGTTGATGAAAACCTGCTCCAGAGCACTCAGGACCTCAGACTGGGGCGAAGGTTCAACTTCCAACAGGACAATGACCCTAAGAACACAGCCAGGACAACGCAGGAGTGGCATCAGGACAAGTCTCTGAATGTCCTTGAGTGGCCCAGCCAGAGCCCGGACTTGAACCCGATCGAACATCTCTGTATTGACCTGAAAATAGCTGTGCAGCAACGCTCCCCATCCAACCTGACAGAGCTTGAGAAGATCTGCAGAGAGGAATGGGAGAAACTCCCCAAATACAGGTGTGCCAAGCTTGTAGCGTCATACCCAGGAAGACTCAATGCTGTAATCGCTGCCAAAGGTGCTTCAACAAGGTACTGAATAAAGTGTCTGAATACTTATGTAAATGTGATATTTCCGTTCTTTTTTTTAAAATTAGCAAAAATTTATAGAAACCTCCTTTTGCTTTGTAATTATGGGGTGCTGTGCGCAGATTGATGAGGGAAAAAAACAATTTAATCCATTTTTGAATAAGGCTGTAACGTAACAAAAGGGGTCTGAATGCACTGTAGCTTGCTCTCTCTCTTTCACACTTGCTTCTCATTCATTTTTGAAGAAATAAATCATCCAAAACTGTTCAACTATTGTCTTTCTCTCTCTTTGAGTCAACTACTCACAACATTTTATGCACAGAAGTAGTAGCTAGCTGTAGCTTATGCTTTCAGTACTAGATTCATTATCTGATCCTTTGATTGGGTAGACAACGTGTCAGTTCATGCTGCAAGAGCTCTGATAGGTTGGAGGACGTCCTCTGGAAGTTGTCATAATTACTGTGTAAATCTATGTAAGGGGGTGAGAACCACGAGCCTCATAGGTTTTGTATTTAAGTAAATGTACCCAGAGGAGGATGGAAACTAGCTGTCCTCCAGCTACACCATGGTGCTACCCTACAGAGTGCTGTTGAGGCTACTGTAGACATTCATGGCAAAACAGTGTGTTTTAATAAATTATTTGGTGACGTGAATATATTTAGTATAGTTTTATCTAAAAATGATAACTTTAATATTTCACTATTTAAATTTTTCTGAAATTCACTGAGGAAGATGGTCCTCCCCTTCCTCCTCTGAGGAGGCTCCACTGCTATACATCTACATAGGGAATGCAAGCAGACATGTTTACCTGTTAACGTAGATATGCTTTTACACATTTCTCAAGAAAATGATTTGATAATGAAAGTGTAATAGGTTTCACATTCTCCACGCATTCCACCTGTCCAGCTTTGCATCAACATTGAAGTCTCTTTTTGTGTTGATTTGCCTTTTCCGTCCTGACGCTTATCAATGTGAGTGTGTGGTTTTCACTGGAAGAGGCTGATAGCGAGATGGTATCTACAACCAATGCCAGAGCCTTTACTTGACAGTCAATTCTCTGGAAACTCCAGCAGTAGCGTTGGTAAAATCACCAGGGAAGCCAAGCCAGAAAAACAAGCCATATTACAACCTATGTGTTGTGACAATTGCGTTGTTTGCTCTATAACCTGTTAGTTCATATGCCTTGCAACCGTGATATATAGGCCTAAGGCCGAGACAATAAGAAGACACAGTGGCAGAATAAATTCAACCACAACTTTGTTTCATCACAAAACTGGAGAGCAACCTCTGTCTGGTGAAGTCCACAAAGCATATTGCATGTAACAAACAGTTCCATGACCTACAGCATGGTCAAGCAAGTTAATGTTTCCGACATTTTCGGACTACTAAACAACTATTGATTTAGAACCACAGAGAGTTAACGCAAGTCGCAAAGAAAACAGGAGCTGCCTCCACTATTACAGCACCATTTCAACTTCAACATTTCAACATAATCAAATCACCTATGCTTAGTCTAATACAGTGACAACTAAAAGATACCGAAAACTATTTAGTCCAGTCAACGTAAGCTAAATATGATGTGGCTGTCTGTCCATGGTTCTGATTTCTGTGTGTGTGTGTACGTGCAAGTAGAAAAAACATGTTGACTCACCCTACTTGTAGAGAAACCCCCAATGCCATCCTCCTATCTTTCATGTTGCCCAAACGGTTTATGACTCTGTTATAAAGTACACACTTTTATTTTTTGTTGTCCTAGGCTACCTGGCTAAAATGCTTGCTCGCTAGCCTAACTTCCTTTCATGGGCAACGAGATGGAACAACATGACGAGATGCAACAATTCAAGTTGTTTCTGTCAATGACATATTGCTCTCGATGTGATGTGATTGGAGTGAAGCCAAATCCAAACCGGCTTCCCTTGACACTTTTTTTTGGTGCGCCAGGACCATTCACAGTTGAGCTCACTCAGTTTAGCTCAATGCTGATTGGCTATTATTTTATATATTTTTATCAACGGAGGTCAAATGCTCGCTGGCTTCCCTTACATTCAATGCTACGGCGGCAACAATGGCATACTCTTTTTGACGAGACAGCATCAGATAGATGGCCTACACATACAGAGGGGCGCTGTTTCGCTCGCTCGGATGCTTTCTCCGGTGAGAAACATTCAGCCTCTTGCGAATTGAAGGAAAATTAGAAAACACAGAGAGACAAAAGACACATTATTTTATGTTTTTCTTTTCTTCTTTCTTGGTCAATTTTTTGGGGGAACCCTGGCTTTCCTTGGCATCCATGAATACATGCCCCTGAACTCCATAGTGATCAATGTGACAGAGTCTGTATATGAATCTCTGATAATACTTTCAGGGAAATATGTTATTATTACTCATTTACCATAAAAATCTGTAAAGAATACAGTGCACTCAGAAAGTATTCAGATCCCTTCAGTTTTTCTACATTATGTTACGTTACAGCCTTATTCTAAAATTGATTAAATTGTTTATTTCTACACACAATACACCATAATAACAAAGCAAAAACAGGTTTTTATAAATTTGTGCACATTTATATAAAAAAAAAGAAGGAATTATCACATTTACATAGGTATTCAGACCCTTTACTCAATACTTTGTTGAAGCACCTTTGGCAGCGATTACAGCCTCGAGTCTTCTTGGGTATGACGCTACAAGCTTGGCACACCTGTATTTGGGGAGTTTTTCCCATTCTTCCCTGCAGATCCTCTCAAGCTCTGTCAGGTTGGATGGGGAGCATCACAGCTATTTTCAGGTCTCTCCAGAGATGTTCGATCGGGTTCAAGTCCGGCCTCTGGCTGGGCCACTCAAGGACATTCAGAGACTTGTCCCGAAGCCACACATGCATTGTCCTGGCTGTGTGCTTAGGGTCGTTGTCCTGTTGGAAGGTGAACCTTCACCCCAGTCTGAGGTCCTGAGCGCTCTGCAGCAAGGTTTTCATCAAGGATATCTCTGTACTTTGCTCCATTCATCTTTCCCTCGATCCTGACTAGTCTCTCAGTCCCTGCCACTGAAAAACATCCCCACAGCATGATGCGGCCACCACCATGCTTCACCATATGGATGGTATTGGCCAGGTGATGAGCGGTGCCTGGTTTCCTCCAGACGTGACGCTTGGCATTTTGGCCAAAGAGTTCAATCTTGGTTTCATCAGACAAGAGAATGTCCTTTAGGTGCCTTTTGGCAAACTCCAAGCAGGCTGTCATGTGCCTTTTACTGAGGAGTGACTTCTGTCTGGCCACTCTACCATATAGGCCTGATTGGTGGAGTGCTGCAGAGATGGTTTTCCTTCTGGAAGGTTCTCCCATCTCCACAAAGTAACTCTGGAGGTCTATCAGAGTGACCATCGGGTTCTTGGTCACCTCCTTGACCAACGCCCTTCTCCCCCGATTGCTCAGTTTGGCCAGGCGGCCAGCTCTAGGAAGAGCCTTGGTGGTTCCAAACTTCTTCCATTAAAGATTGATGGATGCCACTGTGTTCTTGGGGACCTTCAATGCTGCTGAAATGTTTTGATAGCCTTCCCCAGATCTGTGCCTTGACACAATTTAGTCTCGGAGCTCTACGGACAATACCTTCGACCTTATGGCTTGGTTTTTGCTCTGACATGCACTGTCAACTGTGGGACCTTATATAGACAGGTGTGTACCTTTCCAAATAATGTCCAATCAATTGAATTTACTACAAGTGGACTCCAATCAAGTTGTATAAACATCTCAAGGATGATCAATGGAAACAAGATGCACCTGAGCTCAATTTCGAGTCTCATAGCAATGGGTCTGAATACTTAATAAATAAGGTATTTCTGTTTTTATTTTTTTTATACATTTGCAAAATAATCTCAGAACCTGTATTCGCTTTGTCATTATGGGCTATTGTGTGTAGATTGATGAGGATTTTTATTTATTTAATCCATTTTAGAATAAGGCTGTAATGTAACCAAATGTGGGAAAAGTGAAGGGGGCTGAATACTTTCCAAATACACTGTATCTCTGCTTCTCTTATTTGGATAAGAGATCTGAACGTGATGACAGACTAGCATTGACAAGCTGTCATCTGCTAACATGCTGTTCTTTCAGTAACTGAATCGGTCTACCTGTTTCACAAAGTATTGTGAGGAGTGAAATGTTGAAGTTGAATGACAGATGCTTTGTTGTACCCGTATTCTATGCACTTGCTGTAGGCTAATTGATAAGGATGGAACTTTCAACCTACAGGTTCTGAATTAAACATTTTGAGTAGTGCCACCATGTGAATTTCTGTATTTATGTTCCTACATGTATTTGCATTCCCGGAGTATCAGAACTTCATTTCAAACTATGCTGGCTAGTATAAATAGCTAGCTAGCTAACTTTTTGTTTGTGTGACACTAATAGGCCTAGTCTCTTTTGTTCACCACAATAACAATATGAACAAAAGCACTTCCTCAGGCAAAAATAAAAACCCAGTACAGGTAAGCAAACATAACTCAACAAGTAGTTCAACAACATTAGCTTGCAAGCTCTGACAGATGCTAACAATAGCAACCAACTTACCAAGGTAAGGACTTTGCTGGTGGAATCTCTATCTTCTGCATATTTTACTAAGAAAGGGGGCTCTCCATACAACCACTAGATTCAGTGGAGGCTGCTGAGGGGAGGACGGCTCATGATAATGGCTGAAACGGAGTCTATGGAATGGCATCAAACACATGGAAAACGGATTCTGCTCCAGTCATTCCCATGAGTTCATCCTCCCCAATTAAGGTGCCACCAACCTCCTGTGACTAGATTGTAGGCCTACACCAGAAAAGTAATGCTGTTCACAACCTAGCTAACATGCAGTTTAGCATGCAGTATCTTAGCAAAGGGGCCAGGCCTATGAGGTGATAACTGAACTGTCTTCCCTCTGAGTGTGGTGTTTTAAATTGAGTCGGACTAGACTGCTGCACTCTTGTTTAGTTAGGCTACCACAGGCCATTGCCTTTGCCTCTGTCATTGGAGCAGCACATAAACACAGAGGGGCAACGCTCTGTTTCCCCTGTTTTCACCTAATCACCTAGCGCACTGTTGGCCAAGTGTGAACTGAACTGAACACAGCACCCAGAGACCCATTTGCCCATTTCACCCCACATTGAGGAAATAACAACACGCAGTTCACCTCACACTCAATTTGAGAGTGTGGTGTCTAAGGAATTTATTGACTTTGCTAACATTTGCAAATGGTATCTTGGAGGATGTTGATTCAGCTTAGGGAAGCATCTGGGGAGCAGTTTTATAGGGGCACCCCATAAAACAGAGGAAGTCTGTTGTGTGGAGTCATGGGATTGGTCTCTAGGGGAAACCACCCATATCATGGTAAAGATTATAAATACTTGGTTGAGACAAAGGAGGACAGAACAACATATTATTTTGAGTCCGTTGTTCTCCAGATGCCTGCAGATGTCTGTAAACGTACGCTGAAAACTTGTGATATAAATAAACCTTTATAATCAAAGTACAGTGTAAGCGGACTCCTTGTTCTCACAGCAAAGATTAGCATCATTATTTAGAAACAACAAGAGCATTGTGTGAAGTGTGTCTTTCACTTCATTGTGAGAGTAGGCCTATTTTGTAACATGACCTGGATTTTAACCGTTATCTAAAGCTTTTTCATCAAACTGTCTCCTTTTCCTTTCATGTCAGATGGTCCAGCACCATCCTCAGATAATTGCTTTAATTTTTGGTGTAATTCTCATTTCTGGAAAAGGCTTAAAAATATAGCTGCGGCAGCAATAAACGGGTTTCACAGGATGAGAGACCTCCATTTTAGAAATTAGGAGGAAATCCTACATCGCAGACTTCTCTTTTGTACTGAGACCTGAAGCCCTGCCCTTACACCGAACCTCCTGGTTGGCTAAACAGGCCTTTTGTCCTCATGACAGTCAGACAACTCTCTATGGAGCATGGCTCAAAGGGGATTTGATGGCAAATCACTTTGACGTGCGTCTGTATCATGTTTTCTTTAGCCAGAAGCATCATCAATCATCGTCCCCCAGCCATGTTTGTTTTCCCTGTGTACTCAATATGTGGATGAGGTATGAATATCATTGGGCTCAGAGAGGTGTGTGTTTGTGTGTGTGTGTGTCACAGCATCAGAAACAATCATAGACACACACAGAGACAAAATACTCCTGGGGCAATCATTCTAGAGAAGATCCCTCTCCATAGATATCAGACACTAATCTGTTGAAAGGCTGGACTTTATGAGTCATGTACAAAATATGTCAGTATCTTAACCCTGATCAAACTACAGTTAAGAGTTCCACAGAAAGTCCACCGGGAATATAAAAAATGAGCAAATGTTGAATACGTTACTTGCCTCTCCTCTCCTCTCCTCTCCTCTCCTCTCCTCTCCTCTCCTCTCCTCTCCTCTCCTCTCCTCTCCTCTCCTCTCCTCTCCTCTCCTCTCCTCTCCTCTCCTCTCCTCTCCTCTCCTCTCCTCAGTGTAAAACATGCTGTCTCTATTCCAGAGAATAATAATAATAGTTATCTAGCAGGTGCAGAGCAGGACCTTTTCCGGGGAGAGAAGAAAATAGCATTTCTCAGAAAACAGTTTACGGTCTAGGAAAGAGTCTTTTCACATAACTTCAAGCACAGTAATAATCCCACACACGTTTTACTGTACTGTCTGTAGCAAAGGTACACCATCCAAGGGGCTTTAATTCCAAGAGGAACAACAATTTTTCATAATCTCTTAGGTCAGAAAGAAATACGACATACACAGGCTGCGGGGGAAAACCAAGTGATGAAGTTATAAGCTATAAATCTCACTGTGTTATTTATTGAATCAAACTGTGGTGATTTCATGTGTAATTACAACTGTGGAAAGTAAATGAGGATCTTTGGCTGTGGCTAGGGTTGCAAAATTTTGGGAACTTTCCATAAATTCCCTGGTTTTCCCGAAATCCATGTTGGAGGATTCCTGGAATCAGGAGGGAATAAACAGGAAATCGGGATTACTCCAACCAGGATTTCTGGACAGACAGGGAATTTATTGAAATTCCCAGATTTTTGCAACTCTGGCTGTGTCACGCCCTGGCTCTAGGGACTCTTATATGTTGAGCCAGGGTGTGGATTTTCTATGTGTTATTTTCTATGTTTTGTTCTAGTTTGTGTATTTCTATGTTGGCCAGGGTGGTTCCCAATCAGAGGCAGCTGTAGCTTGTTGTCTCTGATTGGGGGCCATACTTAGGCAGCCTGTTTGGCACTGTTTATTGTGGGATCTTGTTCCGGAAGGTTTGTGTTCAAGCCTATGGTGCGTGTTCCCAGTCCAGCCCGGCCCGTTCCGGCTCCCCGCACCAAGCCTATGGTGCGTGTTCCCAGTCCAGCCCGGCCTGTTCCTGCTTCCCGCACCAAGCCAGTGGTGCGCGTCGTCAGCCCGGTCCGGCCCGTTCCTGCTCCCCGCACCAAGCCAGTGGTGCACGTCGTCAGCCCGGTCCGGCCCGTTCCTGCTCCCCGCACCAAGCCAGTGGTGCGCGTCGTCAGCCCGGTCCGCCCGTTCCTGCTCCCGCACCAAGCCAGTGGTGCGCGCCGTCAGCCCAGTCCGGCCCGTTCCTGCTCCCCGCACCAAGCCAGTGGTGCGCGCGTCAGTCCGGCACGGTCCATGCCTGTTCCACCGGTGCCTGGTCCGGCACCGGTCAGCTGCTCCACACCGAGCCAGAGCAATCCGCTCCACCGATGTCCAGTCCAGCTCCGGCCAGCGGGGCCAGACCAGACCAGGGGCGCTACGGGGGGGTAGAGAGAGAGTGGTGGTCACGCCCGGAGCCGGATCCGCCTCAGAGGCGGAATGCCCACCCGGCCCCTACCCTCTTGTGTTTGGTTGGCGCGGTCGCAGTCCGCGCCTTTGGGGGGGGGGGGGGTACTGTCACGCCCTGGCTCTTGGGACTCTTATATGTTGAGCCAGGGTGTGGATTTTCTATGTGTTATTTTCTATGTTTTGTTCTAGTTCGTGTATTTCTATGTTGGCCAGGGTGGTTCCCAATCAGAGGCAGCTGTAGCTTGTTGTCTCTGATTGGGGACCATACTTAGGCAGCCTGTTTGGCACTGTTTATTGTGGGATCTTGTTCCGGAAGGTTTGTGTTCAACTCAGGACTTCACGTATCGTTTGTTTTGTTGTTTTTGTTCGTGTGTGTACTAGAAATAAAGAATGTACGCATATCACGCTGCGCCTTGGTCCGCTTCATCTAACAACGATCGTGATAAGCTGTGGCCCATGTTAACTAAAGCATGAGGAGTTGCTTCTGAGCCCGGGCCAACCAATCAGCAAGCTATGTACAAGTACAGTACTGTATACTATACATGTTTAGACAAGAACTCTCAGCCCCTCAGACTGTATGAGGGATTCATCCATAGCAGTGTGGTGTCAACAAACAACATAGTTGTATAATAGACATGATAGAGACATACTTATCATACTTCATAAAGTATTCACACCCCTTGATTTTTCCAAATTTTGTTGTGTTACAGCCTGAATTTAAAATGGATTTTAGTCATTTAGCAGATGCTCTTATCCAGAGCGACTTACAGTTAGTGAGTGCATACATTTTATTTATTTTTTATACTGGCCCCCGTGGGAATTGAACCCACAACCCTGGCGTTGCAAGCGCCATGCTCTACCAACTGAGCTACACTGATTAAATTGAGATTTTGTGTCACTGGCCTACACACAATACCCCATTATGTCAAAGTGGAATTATGTTTTTAGAAATGTTTAGAAATGTATAAATAATGAAAAGCTGAAATGTCTAGAGTCAATAATTATTCAACCCCTTTGTTATGGCAAGCCTAAATAAGTTCAGGAGTAAAAATGTACTTAACAAGTCAAATAATAAGTTGCATGGACTCATTCTGTGTGCAATAATAGTGTTTAACATGATTTTTGAATGACTACCTCATCTCTGTACCCCACACATATAATTATCTGTAAGGTCCCTCAGTCGAGCAGTGAATTTCAAACACAGATTCAACCACAAAGAACAGAGAGGTTTTCCAATGCCTCTCAAAGAAGGACACCTATTGGTAGATGGGTAAAAATAAATAAAGTAGACATTGAATATCCCTTCGAGCATGGTGAAGTTACTAATGACACTTTGGATGGTGGATCAATACACCCAGTCACTACAAAGATACAGGCGTCCTTCCTAACACAGTTGCAGTAGAGGAAGGAAACTTTAACACAGTTGAGAATTTAATGGATGTGATAGGAGAAAACTGAGGACGGATCAACAACATTGTAGTTACTCCACAATACTAACATAAATGATAGAGTGAAAAGAAGGAAGCCTGTACAGAATAAAAATATTACAAAACATGCATCATGTTTGCAATAAGGCTCTGTGGCAAAGAATGTGGTAAATAAATTAACTTTACACTGACTGAACAAAATATTAAGGACACCTGCTCTTTCCATGACATAGACTGACCAGGTGAATCCATGTGAAAGCTATGATCCCTTATTGATGTCACTTGTTAAATCCACTTCAAATCAGTGTAGATGAAGGGAAGGAGACAATTGAGTCAATTGAGACATGGATTGTGTATGTGTGCCATTCAAGACAAAAAAATGTAAGTGTCTTTGATTTTTGTTACGTTCCCCAGCAAGAAAACCTAATAGTGTCGCTCAAACAGAAGGGGGAACTAACAAAGAGTCACTGACCAACAACCAAAACGAAACAGGTGGTGTGCAATCTGTTTCGAAATTGCAAAGCATTATGACATCAAGGTGGCATCTGGCGATCCAAAAGCAGTAGTCAAAGAGTTGATCGGTACTGTTTTGGTGGAGGAGGAAATCCTTTCAGAGAAGGAGGATGATGAAAAGGGTCCTACGGGTGGTAGAGTACACCCCATAATCACGCAACTGAGGGAGCTAGAACTAAAGGTAAAGTTGGCGCAACAGAAATTAGAGCTCGAGCACAAGGAAAGAGAACGTGAGGAGAGATTGGAACAACATAACTTAGAGTTGGAGCCCAGGGTATTACAAGATGAGCGTGCAGCCAGACTAGAACAAGACGTGCGCATGCCATTCGATTAAAAGAGATAGAGCAGGAAGCACGACAGAGAGATAGATCTGGAAGCACTCCAGTCAGGCCATCCTGTACCCTCAACAGAGTTTGATCTTGGTCCGAACAGCCGACTTGTACCGCCTTTCAACGAAAAGGAGGTGGATGTATATTTTACTCTGTTTGAGCGGATTGCCACATACATAAAATGGCCGCGAGACATTTGATCACTGCTCCTCCAAAGTGTTCTTGTGGGAAAAGCTCAGAAAGTGTACGCCACTTTATCTGTTGACCAGAGTTCAGATTATGACTCTGTTAAAGCTGCTATCCTTCGGGCTTACGGGTTGGTCCCAGAGGCATACAGACAACAGTTCTGTAAATTACAAAGACAGAATCACAAAGTCATGTTGAGTTCGCAAGGGAACAAGCATGTCCTTTTGATCGGTGGTGTGGTTCTCAAGAGGTCAATGACCTTGAGGATTTAAAGACACTCATACTTTTCGAGCAGTTCAAGAATTGCCTGCACGAAAGGGTTGCTACCTACATTTATGAGTCCCCTGTAGCTCAGTTGGTAGAGCATGGCGCTTGCAACGCCAGGGTTGTGGGTTCGTTTTCCCATTGGGGGCCAGTATGAAAATGTATGCACTCACTAACTGTAAGTCGCTCTGGATAAGAGCGTCTGCTAAATGACTAAAATGTAAATGAGCACAAGGATCTCACTCTTGAGAAAGCTGCAGTTCTGGCAGACGAATTTGTGTTGACCCATAAAACTACCTTCAGAAAAAAAGCACCCAGTAGTTATCCAGAGAAGTCACTTCCTACTGTGAGGTTTCAGTCCATTTCTACAGTGCCCAAAGATAAAGCAGAAAAATGGTTTTTCGTATCGGCCAGTCATTCCTGCCGTGAGAAAGGACACATTGTTTCTCAGTGCCCTAAGTTGAAACAGAATAATGATAGAGAGAAAAAGCTGTTTCTTCTTGTGGGAGCACTCCAGCCCATTAAGTCTCTGGTTGGGACTGGTGTATCTCCTAAACAAAATTTGAGATCAGATGTGTATGAACCCTTTGTTTCAGACTGGTTCGTATCTCTGCAGAGTGGCGATGCTGTTAAGCAGCCGGTGAATTTATTGCAAGACACTGGGGCAGCCCAGTCCTTCATTTTGGAGGGTGTTTTGCCTTTATCTGACACTTCAGAAACTGATTACAGTGTGTTAGTACAAGGCATGGAGATGGGTTGCATGGAAGTTCCTTTGTATAATGTGGAACTCAAGTCTGATCTTATTTCCGGTTCTGTTGTCGTTGTTGTTGGAGTGAGGCCTAGCCTACCAGTGAAGGGGGTCTCATTCATTTTGGGAAACGATTTGGTTGGAGGGAAGGTTGTGCCAAATCCTGTCATTTGTAAGGAACCCAGAGTAGAGGAACCTGATGGGTTATCAGAAAAGTACCCTAGTGTGTTCCCAGCATGTGCCGTTACACGTGCTATGTCTAAGAAAGTCGCCGGGAGCAAGTCTAGTGTTGAGGAGGATGTCAGCGATCCCACCATGGTCGATCTGTCTGAGACATTTATGGGTGATCTTGATTTCGCTAAACCTCCTGAGTTGACCTCTCCTTTGAAAACCACAAAGGTGAGCGAGTTTGTAGGACCGCTGAAGGAAGAGAGGGTCCCTGCAGTTGACACCTCGATGTCTAGGAAGCAGCTGATTGCGGAACAGATTAAAATGTTTCCCTCTCTCCTCCTTTTGATGAGATACATCCAGAGGAGGAGTTTGATAAAGTTTGTGTGGGTTACTTTGACAGAGATGGTGTTCTAATGAGGAAATGGCATCCCAGTGTATCTCTAATTGTCATTCCAGTTACACTTCGACAAGAGATACTGAGGTTGGCTCACGATGATAGTATGGCAGGCCATCTTGGGGTCAACAAGAGATATGACCGTATCTTGCGTAACTTCTTCTGGCCTGGTCTGAAACAGGATGTTGTGTCTTACTGTAAATCCTGTCGCTTTTGCCAGGGGACACCGAACCTATTCCTGCTTTTGTCAAACCTTTCAGCAGGGTTCTGGTGGACTGTGTTGGTCCTTTGCCTAAAACCAAGAGTGGTAACCAGTTTCTCTTGACCATTATGTGCGCTACCACTCATTTCCCTGAGGACATTCCACTGAGGAAAATCACGTCTCCCAGTATTGTTAAGGCCCTGGTGAAAATATTTTCTACGTTTGGACTTCCGCAGGTAGTACAGTTCTTTGAGTTTGCTGAGAGAGAGGTTGTTGCAGGGCGACACCTTGAAAACAAATCTATTGGAGCACATTAGCTCTTTTTGATACAGATTGCACCGCACCTGTGAGTTTGCCAGTGAGAATCTGGAGAGGGCACAAACGAAAATGAAAGTTTGGTACGATCGGAATGCCAGAATCCGCACTTTCGATGTGGGTAACCAAGTCCTGGTTTTGTTGCCCGTTCTGGGGTCACCGTTGCAGGCTCGCTTTGCAGGCCCTTATCCTATAGTAAAAAAATTGGTAATCTGGATTACATCGCCACACCGGAGAGCAGGAAAAAAAAACCTGACTGTGTCATGTCAACATGTTGAAACCATACTTTGCCCACTACGATCGGGCGTTGAAGTCGATGGAAACCGCAAGAGATGTTCTGCCTGTAGCCACTGCTGTCACCGTTAACTATAATCTTCCTCAAAAGCACGAGGAAAGCCCAATATACCCTGTGCCTGTGGGACAGCTGAGTAACTCAGAGATTCTAGAAAACCTTTTTGGCACACTTTGTCACTCCTGATGGTTTGGTTTCCTATCTTTGTCTCCCGTTCGGGTTATGAAATGCCGGAGCCACGTTTCAAAGGCTCATGCACATCGTGCTACGTAGCCTAGATAATGATGAGGCATATTTAGATGATGTGGTTGTATTTAGCATGACCTGGCCACAGCATCTTCAGGATATTGGGAGTCTGTTCAGGCGTTTCACAGCTGCCAACCTGAAAGTGAACCTGCCTACGAGCGAAATTGCCCGAGCAACAGTCAAATATCTCGGGAAGGTGGTGCGGCAAGGGAAGTCCGACCAGTCCTGGAAAAAGTGGAGGCCATCAATAGCCTTCCAGTGCCAGCTTCTCACCAGGAACTGCGCCGATTCCTGGGATTGGGCTACCGGGCTTTTTGCAAGAACTTTGCCCAGGTTGTTGCACAACTCACAGATTTGACCAGTCAGAAAGTCGCTTTCTGTTGGAGCCCCGACTGTCAGGAAGCTTTTGAGAAGACAAAGACTCTTTCTTTATTATTCTCTTTCTCATTATTAAGTAAACCTTTACCTTGTTAATTCCTGCGTCTGCGTCCTGCCTCTTCGTATACTCAGTACTCGTCACAGAATTACACACCACTCACAAAAATGGATGCAGCAGGAGTTTCCCAGTGCCTTGACCAGCCTCATCAGCTTGCCCAGTTGAACACCACCATGCAGGAAGTGCTCCAAACTCTGCATAATCTGCCCTGCGCTCCAGTTCCACCTCAGGGAGCGGCGAGTGCACCCAATCCACCTGTTCCCGTGCTATCACCCACTTCTGAGGGAACCCTCGCCCTACCGGAGCGCTATGACGGTAAAACTACTAAATGTAGTGGCTTCCTGCTACAGGTTTCACTTTATCTGGCGCGTCAGCCTGGGGCATATCCATCTGACCAAGCCAGGATAGTGCTGGTGATTTTGCTACTTAAAGGAAGGGCGCTGGATTGGACCACTGCAGTCTGGGAAGAAGGGGAGGCAGTGGCGCTTCCCTACTCCACCTTCCTCGCTCGGTTCAGGGCGGTGTTTGATCATCCCACGGAGTGAAAGGACGGTGGTGAGCGTCTCCTCCAGCTACAACAGAGAGAGGGGGCCGCGTCCGAGTACGCTCTGAGCTTTCACACGGTGGCGGCATCTTCCAGCTGGAATGAGCGTGCTCTGCACACAGCCTTCAGGAGAGGCTTACGGGAGGACATTAAGACGGAACTCGCATGTCGGGACAACGAGATGGACCTTGATACCCTCATCACCACGTCCATCTGTCTTGACGACATGTTGAGAGAGAGACGGCGTTCCCAACACCTCCCGGAGCCTCGACGCTCACCCCATCTGAGCTATGGAAGCCTTCCTGCCTCCGAGTCCTCACCCATGGAGGTGGGCAGCACCCCTTACACCACCACGGATCACAGATCTCCTGGCAGCTCCCTATCTAGGTGGTATGACTCCCGTAGCCGCTCCGTGAGCGTTACGTCATCTCCTATCACAAAACCATTGTTTTAGTTCCCTTCTCTTCCATTTCTACTGCAATTATATATTCTGGATCAGCGGGGAACCTTATAGATAGGGAGCTGGTCTCTGAATGGGGGTTTCCCACCATGCCACTGCCATCTCCGCTACATGTCACCTCGCTGGACAATAAACCCCTTGGATCAGGCATCATTACGCACGTCAATCTCCCCATCACCATTCCCACACTACCGGAGCACCACGAGGAGCTGTCATTCCACATCGTCACGTCACCCCTTCACCGGATCGTCTTGGGATTGCCCTGGCTCAAACTACACAACCCCACCATCAATTGGATCACCAAGAGGATCACAGCCTTGTCCACCTCATGCCGGAAGACCTGCCTGCGGTGGTTTGTTGTTCCACGTCAGTGGAGAGTCCGGAGTCCGCCCTCCAGCCTAACATTCCACGTGAGTACGCAGATCTCTCCGATGTCTTCTCTTTATCAAAGGCTACGTGTCTCCCTCCTCACAGGCCCTGGGACTGCACCATTGACCCCCGAAGAGTCGCATTTACCCCCTTTCCATGGCGGAGACTGAGGCCATGGAGAAGTATGTGGCGGAGACCCTGAAACAGGGGTTAATCAGACGCTCTACCTCTCCTGCCTCCGCCAGCTTCTTCTTCATGGCCAAAAAAGACAGAGGACTGAGACCATACATTGACTACAGGGGGCTGAACGCAGTCACCACCAAGTACCGGTACCCCCTCCCTCTGGTTCCGTCGGCCATCGAGCAGCTGTGAGGGGCCCGGTACTTTACAAAGTTGGACCTGAGGAGTGCCTACAACCTGATCCGAATCCGGGAAGGAGAAAAGTGGAAGACGGCATTCAGCACTACCTCAGGCCACTATGAATACTGCGTCATGCCCTACGGCCTCGACTGTGTTCCAGTCCTTCGTCAATGACGTGTTCCGAGACATGCTGAGTAGACAGGTGGTGGTGTACATCGACGATATCCTGATCTACTCGGGTACGTTCGAGGAGCACGTCAGGGACATCCGAGCTGTCCTACTCCGCCTCCGGGAACACAGCCTATTGGTGAAGGGGGAGAAATGTGAATTCCACCAACAGGCCATCTCCTTCCTGGGATACAGGATCTGTCCTCAGGGGCTGTTCATGGAAAGAGTGAAGACGGATGCCGTCAGGTCATGGCCAGTCCCCACCACCATCAAGGGCCTACAGAGCTTCCTGGGCTTCGCCAATTTCTACTGGCGTTTCATCAGGTCCTTCAGCTCCATAGCCGCCCCGCTCACCTCTCTCCTTAAGGGTGGGCCTCAGTAGCTGGCCTGGAACCCTGAGGCTGACGCTGCCTTCAAGAGGCTGAAGGAGAAGTTCACCACAGCGCCCATCCTAAAACACCCAGATCCATCTCTTCCTTTCATCCTGGAGGTGGACGCATCGGAGGAGGGCGTGGGTGCGGTCCTCTCCCAGTGGCACGGTAAGCCAGAGAAAATGTATCCCTGTGCCTTTTTCTCTAAAAAGCTTACCCCCGCAGAGAGGAACTATGGAGTTGGAGACAGGGAGCTGTTGGCGGTGGTCCTCGCTCTGAAGGAATGGAGACACTGGCAGGAGGGCGCAGTCCATCCATTCCGGATTCTTACTGACCTCCGGAATTTGGAGCACATACGGGCAGCGAAACGGATTAACTCTCGTCAAGCCAGGTGGGCCCAATTTCTTACTCGCTTTCAATTCATTCTGTCCTACCGCCCAGGATCCCAGAATGTGAAAGCCGACACACTCTCCAGGATGCCTCATACCGGAGAGAGGAAGGATCTGGGGGGGTCCTATCCTGCCCTCGTCTCTCATCATTGCACCTGTCGTTTGGGGTGTGGACGAAGACATCCGCTTGGCGGCTCAGGAGGACCCAGCACCTGCCAATGCCCCTCCGGGGCGCGTGTATGTACCCACCAGTGTCCGTGACCGCCTGCTGATCTGGGAGCACACCACCCTTACGGCAGGGCACTCTGGTATTACGCGCACCCTGCATTCTCTAGCACAAAAATACTGGTGGCCCACCTTGGCTTCTGATGTCTCTTGCTATGTCAACTCCTGTTCCGTATGTGCCCAAACGAAGACACCTCGGAACGCCCCGGCAGGCAAACTAGTTCCTCTACCAGTGCCTCTGCGACCTTGGTCACATCTGTCCATAGACTTTGTCACCGACCTCCCACGTTCTGACGGCTTCACCACAGTCATGGTGGTCATAGATCGGTTCTCAAAATCATGCCATTTTTTGCCACTAACTGGTCTTCCTTCTGCTCTCCAGGTCGCTGAGGTCCTGTTCCAACAGGTCTTCCGGCACTATGGACTTCCGGAGGACATCGTCTCGGACCGTGGCCCCCAATTCACCTCCCGAGTGTGGAAAAGCTTTCCTGGAGAAGATCGGGGCCACGGCCAGCCTCACTTCCGGGTATAGGCCTCAGTCAAATGGGCAGGTGGAGCGCATGAACCAGGAGCTGGGGAGGTTTCTTCGTTGCGACTGTCAGGACCGGCAGGGTGAGTGGGCGAGGTTTCTTCCCTGGACAGAATATGCCCAGAACTCCCTTGTTCACTCCACCACAGGGCTCACTCCCTTCCAATGCGTCCTGGGGAACCAGCCGGCCCTGGCCCCTTGGACACCCAGCCAGACCGATGCGCCCGCTGTCGACGAGTGGTTCCGCAGGGCCGGACAGGTCTGGGACGCCGCCCATGTCCGTCTCTTGAGGGCCATTTGTCAGCAGAAGGACCAAGCTGACCACCACCACAGTGATGCTCCCGTATTCCAGCCTGGTGATCGCGTCTGGCTGTCCTCTCGAAACCTCCCTCTCTGCCTGCCCTGCAAGAAGCTGAGCACCCGGTTTGTGGTTACTGTCACATCTCCTCCTGTTGCTCCCCTCCGGCGCTCTGATTCGCCGGTCTACTGAGCCACCGGTCTGAGCGCACCACCTCAGCAAACACAGGAATAGGGAAACCCAACACACCTTAATCACCTCCAGCGCACCTGCACCTCATCACCACCACTATATAGCCCTGGACTGTTAGTTCATTGTTGTGTGTAATTGTTAGCGTCGTGTCGTTTACTCTCTCTTTGTTATTCTCTTTCTCATTATTAAGTAAACCTTTACCTTGTTAATTGCTGCGTCTGCGTCCTGCCTCTTCGTATACTCAGTACTCGTCACAGTCTAATTGAAAACATTATGGGCATTGTTGAATTCGATTTTCATAATAACAAGCTTGGACTGATGGTTTGGTTTGCTAAACTAGCAAGTCTGTTTGTTTGGTTACCAAGGCAACTACAGTCACTAATGTACACAATGAATGCCTCATCGGTTTCTCATAATAGGAGAGCAAGGAACTGTAAGTATGTACTAGTTTGAATCTGTAGATTCCCACTTCGTGTCATGTGAAAGTGAGCTGTTCTCATTAAGTTCTAGAAAATAGGTGTCATCATCTTGCATTATGGCTACATGGACCCAACATCTGCATTTGCACATACCCTTATAATAGGTCTGTTAATTTCATCTGAATCATGTGTGCTATTAAGACATTTACAGACAGCCACACCACTTCATGAGTCCAATATGAAACAATGCATTAAAACTTAATTAGTGCATTGGTAATTGACTCATCCTCATAATTTATTTAATTGTGTGTTGGAAAGGGTAAGACTTGAAGAACGTCTTTTTAAACAACCTCCTATGTCATATGTTATTTTATAATAGAGTGAAACGTTAAGGGATGGAGAAAGAGAGAAGAGGAGGGAGGTAGAGAGAGACAGAGACAGGGAGAGAGGTTAATTTGTAAGTCCTAAAGGCATAATGAGAGGGTTGGCCTGGGATAAATAAATAAAAGCCTGATCATGGAGTCTGTGGATGTTGCTGTGACTCATACTATATCTGGGTCGTTCCAGGAAAAGAGTGCCTTTTGCGTTCCTTTGATATTTTAAGTAGAAATTGTGCACCAATATTGAATTTTAAAAGCCTGTTATATTAAATGAAGCTCCCTTTAATATAGAGCACATGGATAATTCAATAAATCAACATTTTATATACGAATAAAGGGCCACAATTCAGCATTTTGACATGTCCCTCCGTCAACCCTGTGTCACTTCTAGGAAGATTTCAACCCACTTAATCCAATTCCTTTCCAAGTTTCACCATGATTGTAAAGCCCTAGTTATTTTGTTGCTTTGACAAAGTCATTTCTGAAGATTAATATTTATTTGATGTGATTAGTGATTCATTTACGTCTGTCCCTAATTTTAAGGTCAACCCTGTTACATGAACCGAACTCATTTTAATATGGTGAAACTATTCCTTAAAAACATCTAATAGTCAAATCATAGTGTTAAAGTAAGTGAGCTGGTTCTACTCTTTTTGGCCATTTCCTGTAGTTTTGTGAAAACTGAGCGGGTCGAGCATAGATAGATAGATAGGCGGTCCTCTGTAGCTCAGCTGGTAGAGCACGGCGCTTGTAACTCCAGGGTAGCGGGTTCGATCCCCGGGACCACCCATACACAAAAAAAAAATGTATGCACGCATGTCTGTAAGTCGCTTTGGATAAAAGCGTCTGCTAAATGGCATATTATATTATTATTATAGACAGGCTAGAAATGTTTTAGCAAAAAACATTTTTTGCTGAAGCTTGCATTCAATTGCCACTCCCTGATTTATGGCTGATTTTAAGATGAAATTGTCAACTATGTTACAGTCAACCCGGTTACTTTAATAGGCACTTACTGTAGTCTTTTTTTTAAATGTAACCTCTTGAGATGGGAAACTGTGTTTTTTATGAAGTTGAACATGTGCTCTTAATGGCAGAATGTTAAAATTAGGTGAAATCAAACAAACAAATTTTTCTCAAAAGGCACCGAATTGGTGGAACGACCCATTTCCTCTCCTTCACTGCTGACACCTCTGATTTATTTTCATTTTTGTAACCACAGCCAGCCAATGCATTTGTTTTCCTAGTGAAAAATCCAACCTACGAAATCAGTCCAGACCGGCCCACTTTTAAAACATTTACAGTCAACAAGGTGCATTGACAAATGAAAAATTGCAATTCCTATTTGGAAATTGCATAGCAAATGGAAACAACCACACAAATCCCTGAAACCAACAGTACCCGTCAATTTAAATGAAAACCACAATGACTGGCTATCAAGGCCCTGAGGCTACTGTCCAGTGGCTTGGAGAGTTACAACACACTCCTGCTATTTTGACAACCATGTCTGGTTGGAGCGCTGCTCCACTGTAGCATAACATGTCCACCAAACCCTGGTTCCCAGTCAGATAGGCAGCAGCCAACCATGTTGTATCTGTCTGGCGAAAGCTATGTGATTTCAATGAAGACTTTCAGATGCTCATTGAGTGGGGCCATACCACATGACTAATGGGGGCCACACCAATGCGACGATGAGAGGGAGGTCAGAGACCTGGCAGTGTGCTGCCAGGACAACAACCTCTCCCTCAACATCAGCAAGACAAAGCAGCTGATAGTGGACTACAGGAAACGGAGGGCAGAGCACGCCCCCATCCACATCGACGAGGCTGTAGTGGAGCTTCAAGTTCCTCATTGTCTACATCTTTCCCCTCAGGAAAAGATTAGTCATGGGCGCTCAGATCCTCAAAAAGTTATACAGCTGCACCATCGAGAGCATCCTGACCGGTTGCATCACCACCCTGGTATGGCAACTGCTCAGCATCCGACCATAAGGCACTACAGAGAGTACATCACTGGGGCCAAGCTTCCTGCCATCCAGGACCTATATACTAGGCGGTGTCAGAGGAAGGCAAAAAAGACTCCAGTCACCCAAGTCAGACAGTTCTCTCTGCTACCGCATGGCAAGCGGTACCGTAGTGCCAAGTCTAGGTCCAAAAGGCTCCTTAACAGCTTCTACCCCCATAAGACTGCTGAACAATTAATCAAATGGGCACCCGGACTATTTGCATTCACACCACCCCCCCTTTGTTTTTACACTGCTGCTACTCACTGTTTATTATCTATGCAGTCACTTTACCCCTACCTACATGTACAAATTACCCCGACTAACCTGTACCCCCGCACATTGACTTGGTACCGGAAACTTGGTCTCCTCCGAGTGGCGCAGTGGTCTAAGGCACTGCATCGCAATGCTAGCTGTGCCACTAGAGGTCCTGGTTCGAATCCAGGCTCTGTCGTAGCCGGCCGTGACCCGGAGACCCATGGGGCGGCGCACAATTGGCCCAGCGTCGTCCAGGGTAGGGGAGGGAATGGCCGGCAGGGATGTAGCTCAGTTGGTAGAGCATGGCGTTTGTAACGCCAGGGTTGTGGGTTTGATTCCCAGTATGATTTTTTTTTTTTATAAATAATGTATGCACTCAATGTATGTAAGTCGCTCTGGATAAGAGTGTCTGCTAAATGACTAAAATGTAAATGTACCAGTACCCCCTGTATATAGCCTCATTATTGTTATTTTATTGTGTTACTTTATTTATATATTTTTTACTTTAGCTTATTTAGTAAATATTTTCTTAACTCTATTTTCTTAAAACTGCTTTGTTGGTTAAGGGCTTGTAAGAAAGCATTTCACGGTAACGTCTACACCTGTTGTATTCGGCGCATGTGACAAATAGAATTTGATTTGATTTAGTCACTTTATCCCTACTCTCTATATGTACATATCTACCTCAATTACCTTGTACTGGTACCCGTGTATAGCCAAGTTATCGTTACTCATTCTGTATTTTTTTCTCTCTGTGTTGTTGGGAAGGGCCCGTAAGCATTTCACTGCAAGTCTACACATGTTGTTTACGAAGCATGTGACAAATAACATTTGATTAGAATAATCCAGACACTTTTTATTTTTGTCATTTAGCAGACGCTCTTATCCAGAGCGATTAGGGTTAAGTGCCTTGCTCAAGGGCACAGACAGATTTTTCACCTAGTCGGCTCGGGGATTAGAACCAGCGACCTTTTGGTTATTGGCACTACGCTCTTAACCACTAAGCTAGCTGCCGCCCCAATTTCCCTAATTTAATGTGCTCAACTTTATTAGCTGACATTGAGGCCGCTTTAAGTGTGGGTTTGGTACTTTCCTGTCAGAATCAGTTCCACTGATTGAGGACCTAGTAATGCCACTGTCCTGGTGGATTGTTCAAATGAACCACTGGTATTAAGACATTGGTTCAATGAGAGCGCCCTAGGGTGAGACTCCCTGTACTAGGATTTCACACTCATAACGCTACACAATGCTGGGTTTACTAAAGGGGAAAAATGCTAAATATGCACTATATTTACATCTGCGACGGAAAAAAAGATGGAGAGTATTTACACTGAGATCAACTCTGCACTGTGTCAGCTTCTCTGGGAAAAGATGTGTTTTCTAAACACAGCCATGGCCACTTGAAACCGCTTGAGCTACGGCTATAATGGCACACTTTTGAAAAGAGAGGCCTAGACAAAAAAATTAAGCACTTTACTGAAAAGAGATTTCGGCTTTGCTTCTTGCCATTCACTCGCCCTTGAGTGTGGACTTTACTTATGTGGGGTGATGATCAACAACTCAGTGGAACTTTCTAGATTCCTGCCTTTTCGGGGAAGGTGCCCATAAGAGTTCAGAGCTTTCCACGCACACTCCTATAACACCCCTGTGTTTACGACTTAGACCAATCAGAGAGCTAGAGGAATGGAGACACATGGAAAACATCTTCACAGGATTTGGGATTTCATGCCTCTCTTGGCCAAAGGATTCATTTTTAGACATGCTATTAGCGCCGTTCTGAGAAATGACATCAATTGATTGGACAAGTTGGGTTTCAACACATGATGGACTTTCAGTTTATGAAAGAGCTGCTTTGGTGTCCTGGAACATTTCCCCCCACAATTATGACTCGTAGTAAAAATAAAGGTCTGTATATAGTTCTAGTGAATCAACCTACTTTTTTTACTGAAGGTGCATACTATCTTTTGAGACTGGATTAGGAATGCTCTGCAGCCCCCAGCCCGCAGTCAATGTTTCCTACACTATTGCTCAGTGTCTATTGCTGTGCAATAACAGTGTAATTTCAGGGGTAAGTCTAATACATGACAGTCATGACAGTGCTTAGAGATCAATCACTGTTTTTCCTTCAAAGCAAAATCTCTTTAATAACCGCTGTAACTGTTTCTGATAGCTACCTAGCAGATTGATAGCCATTAACATAGCAGAGAAAGAATTACCATGTCTAGGCTACATGGTTGTTCCTCCCACAGACCCACTGGGTCAGGTATGATTGAAGTAATAGGGATCATATTGGGTCCTTATGATGGTCCCTCTATCCTTTTCTAACCCAAGCCAGGCTCTTCTACACCTGGTCTCCATTGATCGTAGGGCGCGGCAGGTCTGGAATACATGAAAAAACATGTCATAATGGAATAAATTTTTTTGATGACAACAATAATTTGTACTCTATTATGCTGTTCAATTAAATTAATCAGAATTACTCCCAAACAGCTAATTGGACAACTCTCACACAAACCCATATGTTTATTTCTAAAAACAAATGTCCCAATAAATGTTACAATTTTGGACATGAATATGGGCGCAAGAGAGAAATGGGTTACTGACACAGATTTAAATGGTCTTACCAGAATGTAGCAGAATCTCTTATTGTGCCAATGTCACCAAGACAAAACAGCAAATAGAGTGCCACAAACAACCAAGTATGCAAATGACACGTCACAAATGACACTTCATTTAGAAAAGCCTACACATCCCGTAGGTAGGGAAACAGCATACATGGTGTGGTGTAAGATGTTTTGATATTGAGGTGTCCCATCTCATGTAAAATCTGGTAGTCACCCCCTTAGTGTAAACAGAGTCTGAGAGAGGAGATCTGTGGAGTTCTTGGCATAGAGTTCCTGGAGGTACACCACCTCCTCCTTATCAAGCTGGGAATCTGGGACTTCACAGAGATCATGCAGCCTCCAAGATCAGGGGAGGTTGAACCTTTCGCTTGCTTCAAATTCCTCCCTGATCTCTTACTTCCTGAAAATAACACATCTGGCCCTGCCACAAACACACACTACAGTCAGCGTTAATACCAGTCAAAATACCAGACTGAGCACATGGCCTGCCTGAGTTAATTGTCTCTAAGCCTGGCAACTGAAAGGCACATTACTTGGATTTCTTGTTAAAACAAACAAGGTTGTACCATGTAAAACGTTTACATTGTCACAAAAAGGGTCAGTAAAAAAGAGTAGACAGAAGGAACAAATGAAAGCAGGTGGAAGGGAAACTGAGAAACGGTAGAGAAACAAACTGAAACAGTATTTAGCATTAAAATGTTCTATGTTGTAGTCAACTTTCATTGCTCTCTTTTCCGTAAAGGCCCAGTACAGTCAAAAACGTGACTTTCCTGTAAATTATATATACTTCCACACTATGAGGTTGGAATACTCCTGTGGATGCTGACGGGAGAGGTTGTGTTTTCTCTAGCAGGAGGTAAGCTTGGCTTCTTATATGGTGTTGAGTAAAGCTTAAACCATGTATTTAGATTGTAGGTAGGTATTGTAGTTAGGTATTATAGGTAGTTTACTCAGGTAGTTATTGTAGGTTATTGTAGGTAATTATTGTAGGTAAGGACTGTATTCGGCGGACCCCGGCGAAGCACGAGGCTAGCTTACCCACTACTTGGACCAACAAAGCTAGCTAGCTAGCGGGTAGCTACCGGTAACTTTTAGCAACTGTGGTTAGCTGTTTCCAATGTTATTTCATGCTTAAGAGTACCTGTAATTGAGCCAGCTAGCTGCCACCTTCAGCTGTTTTTCTAACCTCATTATCATTCTAACGTTAGGTGGTTGGTAGCTGCTGTACTTAATTTCGGCTACTGATTGCAGTCTGCCAGTTTGGCTTTATACATAGCTTGGGCTTTGTCGAGTAAGGCTTAAACTATGTATTTAGATTGTAGTTAGGTACTATAGGTAGGCATCGTGGGCTGTATATTATTAAGTAGTATAGGTAGGCATCGTGGGCTGTTGTGGGTAGCTGTTGTGTAGTTATTGTAGGTTACTTTTGTATTCGGCGGTGCCGGGTGTAGCACGAAGCTAGCTAGCTAACTCACCTCCTGGATTAGCTGGCGAGTTGCTATTAGCAACGGTTGCAACTAAAAACAATATCCTTTTAGCCAGCTACATTCGTTCGCAGCGACGCCGTTTTTCAAACAAAGTCAACACAGTAGCCATTGCTAGCCAGCCAACACTACCATCCTATCATCTCTTCCCTCTGCTCAATCCTTCTCCCTCCAATCTCCTGATTCTGCCTCCTCAACCCTCCTCTCCTCCCTTTCTGCATCCTTTGACTCCCTGTGTCCCCTATCCTCCCGGCCGGCTCGGTCCTCCCCTCCAGCTCTGTGGCTTGATGACTCATTGCGAGCTCACAGAACAGAGCTCCGGGCAGCTGAGCGGAAATGGAAGAAAACTAAACTCCCTGCCGACCTGGCATCTTTTCACTCCCTCCTCTCTACATTTTCTTCATCTGTTTCTGCTGCTAAGGCCACTTTCTACCACTCTAAATTCCAAGCATCTGCCTCTAACCCTAGGAAGCTCTTTGCCACATTCTCCTCACTGCTGAATACCCCCCCTCCTCCCTCTCTGTGGATGACTTTGTCAACCACTTTGAAAAGAAGGTTGACGACATCCGATCCTCGTTTGTTAAGTCTAATGACACTGCTGGTCCTGCTCACACTGCCCTACCCTATGCTTTGACTTCTTTCTCCCCTCTCTCTCCAGATAAAATCTTGCGACTAGTGACTGCAGGCCGCCCAACAACCTGCCCGCTTGACCCCATCCCCTCCCTCTCTTCTCCAGACCATCTCCGGTGACCTTCTCCCCTACCTCACCTCGCTGATCAACTCATCCTTGACCGCTGGCCATGTCCCTTCCGTCTTCAAGAGAGCGAGAGTTGCACCCCTTCTCAAAAAAACCAACACTCGATCCCACTGATGTCAACAACTACAGACCAGTATCCCTTCTTTCTTTTCTTTCCAAAACTATTGAGCGTGCCGTCTTTAGCCAACTCTCTTGCTATCTCTCTCAGAATGACCTTCTTGATCCAAACCAGTCAGGTTTCAGGACTGGTCATTCAACTGAGACTGCTCTTCTCTGTGTCACGGAGGCTCTCCGCACTGCTAAAGCTAACTCTCTCTCCTCTGCTCTTGTCCTTCTAGACCTGTCTGCTGCCTTTGATACAGTGAACCATCAGATCCTCCTCTCCACCCTCTCCGAGCTGGGCATCTCCCGGCGCGGCTCACTCCTGGATTGCGTCCTACCTGACCGGTCGCTCCTACCAAGTGGCGTGGCGAGAAGCTGTCTCCGCACCACGTGCTCTCACCACTGGTGTCCCCCAGGGCTCAGTTCTAGGCCCTCTCCTTTTCTCCCTATACACCAAGTCACTTGGCTCTGTCATATCCTCACATGGCCTCTCCTATCATTGCTACGCTGACGATACACAACTAATCTTCTCCTTTCCCCCTTCTGATAACCAGGTGGCGAATCGCATCTCTGCATGTCTGGCCGACATATCAGTATGGATGACGGATCACCACCTCAAGCTGAACCCTGGCAAGACGGAGCTGCTCTTCCTCCCGGGGAAGGACTGCCCGTTCCATGATCTCGCCATCACGGTTGACAACTCCGTTGTGTCCTCCTCCCAGAGTGCGAAGAGCCTTGGCGTGACCCTGGACAACACCCTGTCGTTCTCCGCTAACATCAAGGCGGTGACCCGATCCTGCAGGTTCATGCTCTACAACATTCGGAGAGTACGACCCTGCCTTACACAGGAAGCGGCACAGGTCCTAATCCAGGCACTTGTCATCTCCCGTCTGGATTACTGCAACTCGCTGTTGGCTGGGCTCCCTGCCTGTGCCATTAAACCCCTACAACTCATCCAGAATGCCGCAGCCCGTCTGGTGTTCAACCTTCCCAAGTTCTCTCACGTCACCCCCTCCTCCGCACACTCCACTGGCTTCCAGTTGAAGCTCGCATCCGTTACAAGACCATGGTGCTTGCCTTTGGAGCAGTGAGGGGAACGGCACCTCCGTACCTTCAGGCTCTGATCAGTCCCTACACCCAGGCGAGGGCATTGCGTTCATCCACCTCTGGCCTGCTGGCTCCCTTCCTCTGCGGAAGCATAGTTCCCGCTCAGCCCAGTCAAAGCTGTTCGCTGCTCTGGCACCCCAATGGTGGAACAAGCTCCCTCACGACGCCAGGACAGCGGAGTCACTCACCACCTTCCGGAGACATTTGAAACCCCACCTCTTTAAGGAACACCTGGGATAGGATAAAGTAATCCTTCTACCCCCCCCCCCCAAAAAAAAAAGTATAATTGTAAAGTGGTTATCCCACTGGCTATAGGGTGAATGCACCAATTTGTAGTCGCTCTGGATAAGAGCGTCTGCTAAATGACGTAAATGTGCCCTTGAGCAAGGCACTTAACCCTAATTGCTCCTGTAAGTCGCTCTGGATAAGAGCGTCTGCTAAATGAATAAAATGTAAATGTAAATGAATAATATTGTGAAATTGTAAAAATTATGATAGTGCCCTTTTAGTGTAAGAGTTGTTTGACAAGACCGCCTGAAATTTCAGCCTGTTTTGGTGGGATGGAGTTTTGGCCTGCCTGGTGACATCACCAGGCCGTGAATTAATTAATAGACCAATAAGAGAGTTCCAAACCTCTCTGCCAATAACAGTTTTCCCCTTCCCATTCAGACCACTCCCAGACAATCCTAGCAAAATTCTTGCTCTTTGCTAAGAAGTTATTTTTGTTTCTTTTAGACCATATTAATTGAAAACATTCACAGTAAGGTACGTAATTGTTACCCAGATAAAAACGGCTGCATTTGACCTTAAAACATCATGATCCTAGTTTGAATTAATGATTTGTCTGACCTTAATGTGAGGATTAAATACACAGTACAAAGTACAAATAATTACAATAAGGTGACTGACAAACCTCTCCCAAGGGAGCACTGATGAAATGACTACCTGGCTGGCTGGCAGGGTAAGACAGTAGGGTATAAACAGTCTAATGCTTCTGATAATAAGTGAAGCATTTAAGAATTTGCCCAAGAAAGAAAACGGTCTTTCAGAAAAAAATGGAAGCTTATACTTGCTTTAAAGATGTATAGACACACTAAGCTAAGCTGTGATAATTTATATCAAGACATAACTTTTCAGAAGTTTTATGATTAATATCTTGTAACACAAAAACATATTTTCCCCAGAGAAATATGGTCTTAATAATTGTGAGTTGTATTGACACAGTTAGAGTTTGAATTTAACCATTGCATTTTTCTGCCACATGAATTTCCCTATTGGCATAACGACAGACAAAAACGTGGCTGGAATTTCTTAAAGCTTTTCACATAGACTAATTGTACATGTTTATGTGTTTATATAAATATATATTAAACAATTAAAACCATCTTTCTTTTCTGTTATTCTTTGCCAATGTTCACTATATAAAATCGAAAGTCAATCAATGTGTTTTGTAAACATTTTAACAGTAACCAGAACACTATGAAATGGCAAGATTGATTTAATATGACAAACGAAGGAACAAATGCTCTCCATTCACACACAATATTTGTTAAGTTTTAGTCACAAGTGAAATTAAAGTGGTTGGTGGCATGTTTGATTCTGATCTGTGTGGTTGTGGTTTACTAAACAAACAGTAGGGAGACCGCATTCATATTTCAACATCCTTATGACAGCTGTTACACAACATGTTACAGCTTAAAATGTTTTAGAAAGTTAGTGATTATCTTAATATAAAACATTTATTTATGCACAATATAATTGTTTTATACTTTCCAGGGGGTATTTTTGGATCATTGAATATAGTAGACAAATAGCAGCAGCTACTCTTCCTGGGGTCCACACAAAACATGAAACATGACATAATACGGAACATTAATAGACAAGAACAGAACTACATACATTTAAAAATGGCACACATAGCCTACATATCAATACATACACACAAAATATTTAGGTCAAATAGGGGAGAGGCGTTGTGCCGTGAGGTGTTGCTTTGTCTTTTTTGAAACCAGGTTTGCTGTTCATTTGAGCAATATGAGATGGAAGGGAGTTCACACACAACAGTGTCTAGGGTTTATCGAGGATGGTGCGACAAACAAAAAACTTCCAGTTAGCGGCAGTCCTATGGGCGAAAACAGCTCCTTGATGAGAGGTCGAAGGAGAATGGTAAGAATCGTGCAAGCTAAAAGCCGGGCCACAAACAGGCAAACAATGGCACAGTACAACTCTATCTAATACTGTACGCTTTCTTCAATTTGTTCTGGATTTGGGGACTGTGAAAAGACCCCTGGTGGCATGTCTGGTGGGGTAAGTGTGTGTGTTACAGCTGTGTGTATGTTGACTATGCAAACAATTTTCAACACAATGTTTCTTATAAAAAGAAGAAATGATGCAGTCAGTCTCTCTTCAACTTTTAGCCAAGAGAGACTGGCATGCATAGTATTTATATTAGCCCTCTGATTACAATGAAGAGCAAGACGTGCCGCTCTGTTTTGGGCCAGCTGTAGCTTAACTATGTCTTTCTTTGCAGCACTTGACCATATGACTGGACAATAATCTAAATAAGACAAAACTAGAGCTTGCAAGACTTGCTTTTTGGAGTGTGGTTTCAAAAAAGCAGCGCATCTCTTTATTATGGACAGACCTCTCCCCTACTTTACAACCATCAAATCTACATGTTTTGACCATGACAGTTTACAATCTAAGGTAACACCAAGTAATTTAGTCTCCTCAACTTGTTCAACAGCCACACCATTCATTACCAGATTCAGCTGAGGTCTAGAGCTTAGGGAATGATTCGTACCAAATACAATGCTCTTAGTTTTAGAGATGTTCAGGACCAGTTTATTACTGGCCACCCATTCCAAAACTAAACTCCTTGTTAAGGGTTTCATTGACTTCATTAGCTGTGGTTGCTGACGCGAAAGATAGGCCTGTAACTCATGTGCGATGTCATTTCATGCTCATGAAACAATCCATCTAAATAAACACCTAGTTGACAAAGGCAAAGGATTCAGTGAACCCAGTCACTCTCACCCCCAGGCACTGGGATGCCCACATAACATGCTCCAGTCCTTACCCGTAACCCAATCCCTAATAACTAACCTTAACTCCTACATCAACACTAACTCTAACCAAACAGGACACCAGTGTCTGGGACGTAGTCTGTATATGTGAGACTTGAGCGTGCGTACTCCCTGCTGCAGCTGGATACTGATATATATATATATATATATATATATATTGGGCAGCGCTACAGAGGAGTGTTAGGTGAACCATGGCTCTGTTAGAGAAGTATCAAAATCCCTCTGACTTATTACAGGGATTAACACATCTCTGATGAACCCTGAAGCCTCATTGTCATCCAACACTCTGCAGGTGTAACCAATTACCAGCCTTTATTACAGACACACCTGGATCACTGGCCGTATATCAGCACTCACTGGTATTGTTATTATGAGAGAGAGATTATATGATCACCATTCTGCATAGAAGACAATTCAATAAATTATCTTAAAGCAACAAAAAAGCTGGTTTAATTTAAAATACAAAATTCACTGATGCATCCTACCAACATTTACATTTAAATTTTAGTCATTTAGCAGACGCTCTTATCCAGAGCGACTTACAGTTAGTGAATACATTTTTTGATGTTTTGATACTGGCCCCCCGTGGGAATCGAACCCACAACCCTGGCGTTGCAAACGCCATGCTCTATCAACTGAGCTACATCCCTGCCGGCCATTCCCTCCCCTACCCTGGACGACTTGTGCGCCGCCCATGAGTCTCCTGGTCGCGGCCGGCTGCGACAGAACCTGGATTCGAACCAGGATCTCTAGTGGCACAGTTAGCACTGCGATGCAGTGCCTTAGACCACTGCGCCACTCAGGTAGTTGAAATGCATCTACTGTATTTAGCCAGTCATTTTTGGACTAAACCATCTGAGTGCATAGTAATACCAGGATGGCCTTACCAAAATGGTTACGCACCACTTAAAAGCATATAATATGGAAATATATAGATGTACTACACTCAGTGGCTAGTTTATTAGGTACATCACCCAGTTCACGAAAATGGTTTGCTCCTACAGACATTGAGTCATGTGTCTTGCTAAATCAAACAGGTAGACAGGCATCGAGGCATTCAGTTACTGTTCGATTGAACGTTAGAATGGGCAAAACTAGTGACCTCAGCGACTTTGAGTGTGGCATGATTGTTGGTGCCAGGCGCGCCGGTTCGAGAATCTCAGAAACGGCCGGCCTCCTTGGCTTTTCACGCACAACAGAGTCTAGGGTTTACAGAGAATGGTGCGACAAACAAAAAATATCCAGTCAGTGTCAGCCCTGTGGGCGAAAACAGCTCCTTGATGTGAGGTCGAAGGAGAATGGCAAGAATCGTGCAAGCTAAAAGGCGGGCCACAAACAGGCAAACAACGGTGCAGTACAACAGTGGTGTGCAGAACGGCATCTCGGAAGGCACAACTTGTCGGTCATTATCATGGATGGGCTATTGCAGCAGACGACCACACCAGGTTCCACTTCTATCAGCTAAAAACAAGAAGAAGCAGTTCTAGTGGGCACGCGATCACCAATACTGGACAATTGAGGATTGGAAAAATGTTGCATCGTCCGGCGAATCCCGGTTCCTGTTGCGACATGCTGATGGCAGAGTCAGGATTTGGCGTAAACAGCATGAGTCCATGGCCCCATCCTGCCTGGTGTCAACAGTACAGGCTGGTGGTGTAATGGTGTGGGGAATGTTTTCCTGCCACACGTTAGGTCCCTTGATACCAATTGAGCAACGTTTCCATGCCCCGAAGAATTCAGTCTGTTCGGGAGGCAAAGGGAGGTCCGACCCGGTACTAGATTGTTGTACCTAATAAACTGGCCACTGAGCGTATACTGTAAGCTATTTATTCAGCAAGAATTGCAGAAATAGACAAATTAGATAAATACATATAATTAGCAGTTTACAACCATTAAAAGGGCACCGCCGTGGTTTCAGAGGTATTATCTTCAAATGATAATGTTGTAAAAATATGATTAGAGGCCATTTCACAATTTTTCCTCCAATTTGAGGATTTGGTACTGCTTACAAGATGAACTGTCTCTGTTGATACTGTGTTGATATTGAACCATCTTCAGACCAAGAGCACCCTCTTGTGGCGAGACAGCAACACTTACTACACAGAGACGGTCTGAGCTTGCAGAATTGGCTATTGTACTTCGAAACTACTTACTTTAGTTCACCTAACATGCAAGTTAAGCCATACGATCAAAGCTATTTGAGTAAACCATGAAAACAACAAAACAAGTTTTGCTTTCTGTTAAAAGTTTTAATGTAATTTTGAAATACATTTGATATGACCATTTTACATAAACATTTTTTGATAACAAGTGATTTTTTATATTTGTTTTTTTCTTTATGTTTTTGTCTTTTTTTGTAGTCATTTTATACTAAAGCTCAAAGCAAAAAATAAAGATTGTTTCACCTGTCAAAACAGTAGGCTCAACCATGAATTTCAGATGAAGGGATTGAGACAGGGGTGGGCAACTCCGTTCATGGAGAGCTGTGTAGGCCTTTGTTTCACCAGCTTTCAGGGCTTATTCTAATCTTTCTTCTATTTTATTGTAAATCATTATGTGCAAATTACCTAAACTAAACAGCACTAAAGCCTGCACTCCCTGCAGCTCTCCAGGTCCCAAGATGCCCATCCCTAGGACTGGGGGAAGAGAATCCCAACCCAGATCTCTAAGCATCCCTGTGGTTTGTTTGGACTGGTGGACAGACCTTTATGGTTTGCTGACAGACAGCAGGGTTATAAAAACAAATCCATGCCACACGCTCCCTTGCCTCCCTTGAGTAGGCCCAGACCGCTAGAATGACTCACTGCAATGCTGTGGTTCTCCAGCCCAATGTTTACAGCTCAATCCCTCAGCAATCTAAGCATAGTCACATCATGGTCCCTCATCTCTTATACATCTATAGGGTGGTGGAGGGGAGGGGGACATTTACTGCCTTCTTCGATTTCCTCAAAACCTTTAAGGGAAAAAACTAAGAAAAACATAGTCCAAAAGGCTCAAATTTGTCAACGACATTTGACAGCACTCTACTTGGGTTATTAGAAAGAGGAGGCGTTCCATCGAGTGAACGCATTAGAGATTGGTAAAAAATATATACTGCAGCTAGTAGATGCTCTGACAGCCATACAAGATATCAGACAGGAGGAGGAGATTCAAAGTAGTCTTTCTGTGGAGGGATTCTGTGATACACACACATCAACAGGGGTGAATGGTACAGTACAGTACCGCATCTCCTCCTGTGTGTTGCCTGAATGGAGATTTGCTATGATAATGCTATGACTTTTTAGCCTATCTTTGCCCTTATTCCACACATATTGGGCGAATGATATCAAAATGACTGGTAAAGATGTGGGTATTGTTGAAAGGAGACATGTAGCTATTCTAGTGCTCCTCAATGACAAGCATCTTTATCCTGATAGGGGTGGACCCTCTCTAGATGTCTCCATTGGAAAGAGAGGATAGGTGGTAAGCAAGCCTTTCCCTCATCGTAAGTGGGCCTGTTTGAAATTAACCAGCTTTTTCTGACCATTCCACCGACTATTAATGCAACACTCCTGATCCCTCGCGTTTCTCTGGCATACCTAGTCTATGAACACACCTCCGTTGTATTGGATCAATCACAACAAGCAGCAATGCCACTACCGTAAACTATCACCTAATATATTGAAGTTAATGGCATGTTAAGAGGCCAACGCAGAAGACATGTTACTATGAAAACATATTCCAGTCACAGTATACAGTAGGAGTCAGGTGCCCTTGTACAACAGCAGCAAGGGCTCGTCCATGTCAACTAGGTTTCATAACATCCTCTTCACTCGACTTCCATTCAAATATGTAATGTTTTGATCTCGATCTAACAGAATATCAACATTGACTTGTATAGTGATAGGAAATGCAACAAAATAGCACCAGGTTATGGAACAATGACAGCTAGGCCTAACTCAAAAAAGAAAACAGGTAGACATTTTGAGGGAACTATAGGAGACATGACAGAAATTTCAGCAACAAAAATATAACATGAACAAAAGTGTATATCTGTCTTACAGTCACTTCCCAGCAAATAACCATCAATGACTCCAATGTAAACAACATTCAACACTTCATTATCAACCACCTTTGCCAATGAATCAAATGGACAGCCCCAGTTCATTTGCATTTACGAACATTAAAAAAAATTCATATTGATGGGAGAAACATCACAGAGAAGGAAAAGTGCTGAAGAACGCAGAGACAAGTTGCCATACATTCATGTCCAGGGCCCAGTTTTAAAAAAGTTATCTGGATTTCACCTATCGGATAGAATTAAATGCATAGAAATAGAATGAACAGAATGGACGAATCATTGACTTGAATGGAGACTTCTGTTCTAGTCATTCTATTTCTATGCATTTAATCCTATCCGATAGGCGAAATCCAGATAACTTTTTAAAAACTGGGCCATGAGGAATAGTCCTATGTTTGTAGCTACATAAGCAGAATGTGAAGAATGGAGAGAACACAATTTTACAGAGCACATTACACAGTGAGGTTACTATAGACTGCGGTGAAGAAGAGTACAAAAGGAAAGTTGTCCTTTTTTTACACTTAAAAGAATAATCCACTCAAAAAATATATTTGGGAAATTGTTTCATTATCAACAGTGGACTAATGAAACAAATACCAAAAGTTTGAGTGGATTATTCCTTTAAAGGTTGCTTGTTCAATAATATACATTACGGGATTTATACATTTTAACCAATAATATTTCTACTTGCCTGTTTTTTTTCCCCACCAAACTTTTCTTAGTATGCTTTTTTTAGTTAAAAATACATTTTTTCCACATCAAAGGCTTGTAGTACATGAAAAAGCAGAACACTATAATACAACAATTTAGAAATATTACTCATTCCACTGAGGAGGAAGAAAAAGGCTTAAAAAAAAGAGGAACTACACTTCACTGAAGAAAATATTACTTTAGTCATCTACTTCTCTTTAAGGGGTCTGTTTATTTGAAATACACCAAACCAGAGCCATCTATTTAACAAAGGAATAGAGGGCTCAGCACTAGACTATTGGTGAGAAACACTGTCCTTGTAGCCCTCCTACCCTGTGCGCTTAGTACCACCTGTTCCAATGTCTATAACTCTTTGAATAAAATGGCAGCATTAGCTGGTCTGAGAGTATTATGTGCATTTTGTAGGGTTTTGATGTCAAACCGATTTGGGATAGATGTAAATAACGACATGCTAGAGAAACCAAATGCCAACACCCTAACCTAAAAGTTATTATATTGGCCTTTCTGATCGCATTATTATTTTTTATTTTTTTTGCAATGGTCTTATATTATTCGGAGATCGTGGTTGTTATAAACAAAGCCTTGTGATTGGAACTTATTTAAAGCAAACTAATTACATAATTGTAAACAACTCAAACATAAAAAGGGTTTACTCCATATATATTTGAGAAAATGTATATTTTTCTGATCTATCTAAAAAAAAAAAAATTGAAAGAAACAAATCTAACGGCTATATTCAGGGAAAACTTTTGGGTCATGGTGCAAACCTGTTGTAAAGTGATCAATTCCAACAAGCTTTCTTATTTACAGAATGAGTTAATTTTCGGATGAATTTCTAAATCAAAGTCGATAATATTAACTATCAATAAAAACGTAATGTACCAGAAATAATAATAATCATGAACACAGGTAAATTCCATTATTAAATTGAATTATTTTAAAAATCTTTTATGGCTACTAAAGTCAAAGCAGGTGTTTGCACAAGGGATTCTAATTCAACCGATTTGTGGTCAAAAATCAATTATAATGTGGACTACAGACTAAAAGACAACTTGAAGCAAGAGTCCAGACACTATTCAATGACAAAACTCAGTGAAATAAAAAAAGACTTTATAAACAAATATTTGCTAGGCAACTCAATCTTTACCTCTCTGAACAAAATACAAGCCCCACTGAAGTGCCTGAGGTCTGTTCTCTTGCAAGGTGGATAAAGAGGTCCCACTTTTAACAGCAAACTATTTAGAATATACTTACATCGGCGAGAGAAGAAAACTGCTTTCTCATTCCCTTCACTCATCAATATGATGAGTGTCCAATTCACAACATCCCCCCCCAACCCCACAAAAATCCTATTCTAGAGAAAAAAAAGAAAAGAAGTCAAAAACTAAACAAAAAAGTCCATCCATCCCAGATATACTGTGAATGCAGAGTGTGAACTGCAGAGTTAACTTAGTAACACCTGCATAGGATCCTTCCTGGCGCTCCACTGTGACCTTGGACCACTGGGGAGATGCTGGCCTGAGGTGTCCATGGAGGTGCCTGTAAGGGGTCCTTACTGCAGTGCGTGGGCGGTTGGAGGGGGGCAGGTGCTATGAGGACCCACTCCCACTGCCAGTCCCGCAGGCCTGGGACTCTGGACCCTCTGGGGAGAGGAGAGACAGGCCTGGTGAGTGATAGGCTAGGGGCAGTCCAATCAAATAGTGTTTTAAATTACATTCTTGGGCTTTTTGAATGGGCCAGATATTTTTGCTTGCATGAAATAAGGGAAAATCCAAGACACTTCACAACATCCAAGGAAAAAGATCACTTCCTTGAATCCCCCCAGATCACTTCCTTGGACCATCAGTGAGGGTGTCCAAGATCACTTACTTGGACTTTCAAATACATTTGTTGGACCATTAGGGGGCATGTCCAGATAACTTTCTTGGACCTCCAGACAACTTTTCCCAGATCACTTCCAGATAACAGTTTTGGACCATTACTTTGTGTCCAGGATATCATTAGATCACTTTTTTGAACAATCACAGTAAGAGGTCTTCAGATCAGTTTGTGGCGATTGGAAAAGTTAGAGTAACAGCTAGGCTAAAGGTTATCTAGTTTACCTGTGTTGTTGGCAGTGGGTGTGAGCGGTTCGTCCTCATCACTATCCTCCTCGTTAGACTGGGGATGAGGGATGTGGCTGTCTGGGATGGGGACCCGGGGCTCTGGCTCTTGGTCTGAGCGGCTCCGCAGGGCCAGGATACGATGGTGCAGTGCTGCGTACAGCTGCCCTGTGTCCTTAGAGCTTGCCTGGAACAGACACATAACTCAGCACTAAACTGGATGTTCTGGCAGTGTTAGATATACTCAACATCTATTACCACAGTCAGTGTCATTACTATGTAATAACCAGAGCCATGTATTTAGAGAGTTGGGCCAATGTGGTTTCCGCATTATGATGCATTTACATGACACTTCAACATTCTATGGCAGCCATGTAAGCTCCCCATTAACTTTACATGGGGAATATTTAAACAATTCTATGTAACTGAAAGCCTAGAATAAGAACAATATTAAACATTCTAAAAGTTGGCCTAACACTCTTAAATATATGGCTCTGGTAATAACTAATGATGTCTTTCTCGTACCGATATGAGGAAGACCTTGACCCCCTGGTCCTCAGTGTCCATGGCTGTGATGCGGACGCTCTTCTCGCTGGCCTTGTCCGTCTGCATTTGAGGCCACAGTTTGGTGTTGAGGATCAGACGCAAACTGCCCTGGGTCCTCATCACTACAGCACAGAAAATAATACAAACTCAGGTCAGAAACAATGTATAGAATAACCAATACCTTCAAACGGGAGTTGCGTTTTGACAGATGTACATAAACAACTCCATAGTATCATACGATACAATCCAGGGTAATGTGGCATGACAGTAACGTGTATTGAGATTTGTAAATGCACTAAATGGTTGATATGATTTGATTCATGACTAATGATTAATTCATGATTAATGACTGTACCCAGCCTGGACTGTAACGATCCCTCCTCTGTGGAAGCCATATCATTGAGCCTTAGTAGTCCTCTACCTCTCTCCACCCAAGACTGGGACGCTTTGTCAAACACAAATAACTTGCACTGGACCTAAGGAGACAAAAAACATGCCACTGTCAGAGAATGACCATGTACCATTTCAGCCTATTTCCAACTGTCTGAGGAGACATATAAACGCAAAACTATCAATCAGCAATTGCTAAATTTCATGGTAAAGTAAATGGAATGTTACTACAAACATTCTCTGACATTGAAATCGACCAACTAAACACCAAACACGTAGGAGACCTCTTGCATACCTGAAGAACGTTACTCTCAGACTCCTCTCCAGTTCTGACCTCTACTTTCTCTAACAAACACCTCTTGGCTGTAGCTTTGGTGTAGGCTGCCGCCGACTCCTCCAAAGACTCTGTCACATTGTTGTCTGCAAAGAAGAGAACCAAAACCGCATTCAAACACCATCAAATAGTAGGGGCCTGAAAAAAATCAGTGTTGCCTTCATTGCATTGCCATTACATACGCCTCTTAACATTCATTTCATATCCAGCATTCTTTATTTACCCACCTTTCTCAGGGCTGCTGTCCTGTGACGAGGGCTCACAGGGTGCAGCGGCGGGGGGATCTCTACTGCCCTCTGCTGCTTGCTCACATTTCTGCGGACTCTGCAAAACAAGAATGTAATTCAACATGCTTTAACACAACATTGTGGATGCCATCTTTAGTTGGAAGAGGGACAAACGGTAGAAAAAACACGGTGATAAAAGATGACTAGATTAGTCTCACAATAGAACAAGTCTTACTAGGACACGATCCGACATGTTCTGTCCAAACACAAACTTATCCCCATCATCAGCCTTGTTCTCAGCCTTCTGTAAGCTGGGTGGGAAATACAGGAGAAAGGATGTTAGTCAGATATGGGAGATGATGAACGAGTAGCCTAATAAAACACATTACTGATCATATCCATTGGAGCCAGAATCCATAAACAGCTAACCTGGGAGTGCTTCTGTATTGTAGGAAATAATTGGTTTCCCCTGATTCTGCTGACAGAGAGCCTTTCTGTTCACTGCTTTGCTCAACCTAGACCAATGGAGAAAAGGGTAAGGATCAGACAAATAACAACAAAGGAACAGATCAAAAGAACGTAACAAAGCATGCAAGGACACAAGAGGCTGCTATATTGTGATTTACCCACACACCCAATGGGGTGTTGTCAGGTATGAGGCAAAGCCCAGAGCACTTGATAACATCTTTGAAACGTATTCCATATGACATGCACTTTAGTTAACTATTCAAGGTCACCTTGGCTCTGTCTTTGACATTCTGGCCAAATACAAACGATCCACAGGAGGATCTGTTTTCCCTCCTCCTTTCCTACTCTCATCCCTTCGCTTTTCTTCTCCTTGAAAGAAGATTAAAGCAGCGAGAGACATTCATGGAAATTCCATGATGAATGTTCAAGCATAAACCCTGCCTTTGTGTCTGTCCTGTTGTGTTTTTTGTTGTTGTTATGAACTCGCTTGATAACTATATAGTTTATTACAGGCCACTGTATTCACAGCCATTTAAATAATTCAAGTGAACTAGACGTAGCTACCGTGTTGCGCCCTTTCACCTCTCCGCCTACCTGTGACGTGGTCGACCCATCACAGTTCTCTGTGTTGTTCTGGGTGACTGTCAGACCCTCTGATGACCTGTTCACTCCATTCGTACCACTGTTCAACCCTATCAGGACCACAAGAAGAGACTGGTTGGATTCCTTTCACTTTCAGATGTTTTGTCCAAGCACATTGAGATGAAAGAAAGCTGGAGGAGAATGGCCATCGCAGAACAGAACAAAGTCTTAAAGCTGTTTGTTTGAGAGGATCTGAAGACTAAGGTTAATCCATCCTGAAAGTGTGCTTACCGGTCTGGGTCAGTGATTTGGTGGCCGGAGGGGCCTGCAGTACCGCTGGTCGTAGCACACTGCGCTGCAGCTCCTTGGGTTTCTGGCTCGGGACGCCTGCAACACATTTTACTTGGCCTAAATATAAGGCTCTGGACAGATCAACGCCAGACAAAGAAGGGCCATCTTTTTGCCATCTTCTTGTGATGTTTTGTACATTGTGTTTTTGCCTGTTACGGAGCCTGTATACTAGACCCCCAAAACACATTTCCTTTGTCCCTTAATGGACAATAAAGCCTTAGGAACTAACATGACATTGACTTGAGAGAGCACCCACCTGCACTAGGAGCCTGTCCATGGATCAGGGTGGGAGGCTTCAGGCGAAACCCAACCGTCTTCTCCTCTGTTGAGAAAGAGAGCGAGGGAACGTGAGATAGCTGGAAGCTAAGCCAGAACTTTGTTTATGGAGAAAAAGCAGAACATTCTTGTCATTATTCTTCAAGGGTAGTTTTCCTTATCATGCAAATATCAAATAGATTGAAAAGGAGATCTTAAGATAACTATTCATGAACTCACCAGGTTCTGAATCTGAATGATTATTTCCTGTCGGGGACTGACAGAAACTGGATGGCATGAACACATTGTTCTTAGAAACTGCAAGAGACAAGGAGAAATAACATGAGTATACACCCTTTCTCCACACACTAAGGAAAGTATTTTAATGAAACAAAACATACAACTACCTGAATGTGCAGGTGGGAACTGTGTTAGTGACGATGTTCTTTCCCTCTTGGCCGGGGGACAGTAACTACTCTCATCTTTATCAGAGTCTGGAGGAGACAGAATGAACAAAGACTAGCAAAGTAACTATACTGAACAAAAATATAAAACGCAACATTTTAAAGTGTTGTCCCCTTGTTTCATGCGCTGAAATAAAAGATCCCAGAAATGTTCCATACGTACACAAATATTTATCTCAAATATTGTGCACAAATTTGTTTACATTTTTTACATTGACATTTTAATCAACAGCCTGATCAACTCTATGCGAAGGAAATATGTTGCGCTGCATGAGGGAAATGGTGGTCACACTAGATACTGACTGGTTTTCTGATCCACGCCCCTACTTTTTTTTTTTAAGGTATCTGTGACCAACAGATGCATATCTGTATTACCAGTCATGTGAAATCCATAGATTAGGGCCTATTGAATTAATTTCAAATGACTGATTTCATTATATGAACTGTAACTCAGTAAAATGAGCTGCTACCCTGTTAGAAACCACAACGGGGCAGTGTAGGCATAAGAAACAAACTGTCAGTGGTATGGGTTAAGTAGGGTTTAGTCCCCTGTAGCTCAGTTGGTAGAGCATGGCGCTTGCAACGCCAGGGTTGTGGGTTCGTCTCCCACGGGGGCCAGTATGAAAATGTATGCACTCACTAACTGTAAGTCGCTCTGGATAAGAGCGTCTGCTAAATGACTAAAATGTAAAATGTTTGAAATTGTTGCGTTTATATTTTTGTTCAGTGCAAAATATAAAGACAGACATTTTCAATTTTCCAAAGCACTAGAACCTGCTTGTTACCCTCCTCATCCTTACCTTCTCCATCCTCCGCACTGGACCCTTCTACTGATCTCTGTTAAGGATTTGACAGAGAAAGATGGAGAGATAGAGGAAGAAAGAAACAGATAGTCGGACACAGGAAACCGAGGAAATTATCCAGTCAGTATGAAGCCAAGTCCGCTTCATATCATGCCATCACACTTTTTACATTTTCAGAAGAGGTGTGAAAAGAGTGTGTATCTCACCTTCTGAGCTTTATCTTTCTGGAACACAAACACTGGTGGGGCTATGGCAGGCTTCTCTGCAAGATAAATCAGATGTGTCACTGTTGGAGATATCATTTCGCACATCTTTGGGCAAAAGCTTTATGATGGATGTCTCTTCACTTTGAGCCTTATCTGCATTTCTAGACTACAAATATTACAAGATGAATTCTACGGAGCTGACAAACACCCGCAGGCTAGGCCAAAGTGAAACCAATGAAACCGTGACAAGTTTTGTACAACTGTGCACTTACTTCGCTTTCCCCACACAATACACCTCAGGGCTCAGGCATCCCAGTCAGTGTAAGTGGACTCCCCTGTCACTGTCAGTGCCCACAAAGTTTTGATAGAACCCCAGCCAGGACCTAGTAAATCTTCTCCCTAAGCTATAATTACAACTCGAGTCATAAGACTTAATTGAATAGGAGGCTCTACTGGCCAGACGTCAATTCAACGTCTATTCCACGTCGGTTCTACATCATTTCGTTGAAATGACGTGGAAACAATGTTGATTCAACCAGTGTGTGCCCAGTGGGAAGGCTCTGGGCACTCACCCTGGCCCAGCTGGAATAGTCTGCTACCTGCCACAACTAAGGAGGGAGAGGTGCTGGTCTTGGTGGAGTAGGATGTGTGGAGGATCGCCAGGCCCAGCAGATGGATTTGAAGGATGGTATCAACCCCTGACCTCCCTGCTGCTATAATTTACCCTTGCCTATTTTTAGGCTAAGCCATGTAGATGGGCTCCTATTGCCAGGATGTGTGTGCATGACTTACTTTCTATAATTTCACCGCCCATGTGTGTGCCTGCGGGTGCTTCACATTTCTAGGGATCCGAGCCAACATGATGCAACTACACTGGGCTTGACCTAATAAATCATTAATGTGTATAAAGGAGGAAAGCACCCATTTTAAGGCAATAAAATGACAGAAACAAAGCTATGTTGAACTACGGTGAAGGTGAGATGGTCATGATAGGTGTACATTCTGAACATAAAGGGCAGCAAAGCCTGTCTTAGAAGGCTGGGAAGGCAGATGTGCCTAGCTACTCACACTGAACAGTAAAAGCAGATATTAAGCAGATATAAAAGCTAGCTTTCAATTTGTAGGCCTAGTAAATCAAATCAAATTTTATTTGTCATATGCGCCAAATACAACAGGTGTAAACTTTACTGTGAACTACTTACTTACGAGCACTTTCCTCAACAATGCAGAGTTCAAAAGTAAGAAAATTAGCAACACAATTAAATAGAAATAACGAGGCTATACAAGCAGTACCGCGACCGAGTCAATGTGCAGGGATAGGAGGTAGTTGAGGTAATATGTACATGTAGTTAGGGGTAAAAGTGACTAGGCAATTAGGATAGATGATAAACAGAGTAGCAGCTACGTGTGTGAAGAATGTGAAAGTGTGTCTATGTGTGAGGCGTCAATATGCATGTTTGTGTGTGTGTGTTTTAGCTTGCCGGTTTATGTGGTCAGTCGTCCCCAGCTGAGGCACAAGGCTTTGTGATGGCTTGGTATTGCTCATGTGCCCTCCAGGTGTGAAACATGCATAAACGCTTGCCAGAGATGGTGGATGCACACTGCAAGGCCTTTGACGAGAACTTCTGCATCATTACAGCGTTTTACTGAGGTTTCCAACCACACCACTGCTATTATCTGTGATATGGCAATAAAACATTCCCCTTTTTATAAAAACCAAAAGGACACTAAATGGATTTGCTTTGTCACAAAATAAACTCTATGGCATTTTTACTTCATCAAATTAATGAAGTGGATAAAACAGACTGCACTTCCTTGATTTAATAAAAATGTGTCACAATGCTGAGTTAAACTCAATACATCATACACACTCTAGTCTATACTTAGCCTGTTTAAAATGTACTCTATAGCCTTTCTGACTAGGCTAGTTATTTCAGATTAATGTCTGTTGTTAAGATACAGTAAAGGCTACAACGTACTGTGCGCTGAACGAAAATATGAATGCAACGTAAAGTGGTGGTCCCATGTTTCATGAGCTGAAATAAATGATCCCAGAAATGTTCCATATGCACAAAAAGCTTATTTCTCTCAAATGTTGTGCACAAATTTGTTTACATCCCTGTTAGTGAGCATTTCTCCTTTGCCAAGATAATCCATCCACATGACAGGTGTGGCATATAAAGAAGCTGATTAAACAGCATGATCATTACACAGCTGCTGGGGACAATAAAAGGCCACTCTAAAATGTGCAGTTGTCACACAACACAATGCCACAGATGTCTCAAGGTTTGAGGGAGCGTGCAATTGGCATGCCCACCAGAACTGTTGCCAGAGAATTGAATGTTCATTTCTCTACCATAAGCCGCCTCCAACGTCGTTTTAGAGAATTTGGCAGTACATCCAACCGGCCTCACAACCGTAGACCACGTGTATGGCGTTGTGTGGGCGAGCGGTTTGCTGATGTCAACGTTGTGAACAGAGTGCCCCATGGTGGCGGTGGGGATATGGTATGGACAGGCATAAGCTACGGACAACAAACGCAATTGCATTTTATCAATGGCAATTTGAATGCTCAGAAATACCGTGACGAGATTCTGAGGACCATTGTGAGGCCCATTTTTTTTTTTAGGTATCTGTGACCAACAGATGCATATTTGTATTCCCAGACATGTGAAATCCATAGATTATGGCCTAATGATTTTTTCAATTGAATGAATTCCTCATATGAACTGTAACACAGTAAAATAAATGAAACTGTTGCGTTTATATTTTTGTTCAGTATAACTTTATCTACTTCATGTAGCCTATAGCCTCAACTCTTTACCATGAGAGAATAACTTACATAGAAATCAGTGAGGTGACACTTGCTCACATCACCAGAACTCAGGTGCTGGACAAGATAAAAGGCCTGCACAATATCGCACCCAAACTACCTTTAACGAGGCAAAATTATTTGGAAAAAAACGTACAAAGATCCACCTCGGACCAAAACATTGTCTCATTAAAGTAAATGCAATTGAGTGCAACCTGGTTTTGTTTCTGGGTCCCCTACCCACTCAGCATAGAGCCCCTCACCCATCTCCACTCACCCTTGTCCTCGTCCATGCTGTCAATTCTGATCCCTACCTCTGGCTCTAACCATCACAAGCTGAACATCTCACATTCTTCCTGCTAAGAACAGAAGGAAAAATCCGATGAGTTTCAGTAAGGGGAACAAGTTGTCGAGACCAAAACAACTGATTATTCTTCTCATTTGATTGAAATGAGAAACTGACAGAAATGAATGACGTGTGTGATAGGCTTCGTCCAATGACTGTCGCAGATTCAAATAGCAAGCACGTCTCCTATGACCTCGTGCATCTGACGAAATGAGAAAGGAATCCAGGCCACAGAAGAGAAGTGAGAGGGGTTCACAAAATGGAATGGGAGTTCCAGTGTCTTTCAATGGAGCAGCTGTCAACTCCAGAGAAACACAGTGACATTCTGGAGCAAAGAGTGGCGACAGGCATTAATCTCATTAGTCTTCTAGCTATTCACATAGTGCCTACCGTCTAAGCCTCTTATGTTCAGGATAGCCACACAACCTTCAATTTCACATCTTAAATCTCACACATTTGAATGAGTATTTTAATGAATGAGCATGCACTGAAGAAAAGTGTTACAAGTCATTGTTATTTTTGATGGTGAAATCAGAAAAAAATCGAGAGTAGAGAGCCAGTTGAAAGTTTGGACTTCCGGTGGCTGTGCTCTTATGCCTCGATCAAATCGAAATAGATTTGTATTGGTCACATGCGCCGAATACAACGGGTGTAGACTTTACAGTGCAATGCTTACTTACGGGCCCTTTCTAAACAATGCAGAGTTAAAAAATAAGACAAATATTTGCTAAAGAAAAAAGTATGTGTGCGGGTAGAGTCTAGTGAGTGTGCATAGAGCCAGCGCAAGGGAGTCAGTGCAAAACAATTAAGAAATAAGTAATCAAGGCCGACAGTGTCATTGCATCAATGCCGCGTAATAAATTCTGCAGTGTCTAGCTAATCCATGTAATCCAAAATTATTACTGAATGTGTGTGCAACAAAATTCAACAATCACCTTTTGCTACTATTTCTGTCAAGTCTACACACGCAACGTATGCACCACACAGAGCGCACTGCAGCTGCCTCTGCAACACAATGCTGCACTTCTGGTATACCAAAACGCAATGACGCTGTAGGTCTGATCGAGGTGTCATTGTGTCAATTGTTGCCTAATAAATTCTGCAGTCAAACTTTTTTCATTATGTAAACCAACATTTTAGTGGATGTGTGTGCAACAAAAGTTCAACATTCAACTTTTGCTACTATTTCTGTCAAGTCTACACATACGGTTTGATGCATATGCTTTTGCAAAGCAATGCTGCAAGGCAAACGCAGCGTTCCACTGGAAATGAATGTACCTCTGGTGTACCAAAACGCAATGACACTGTCTGATCGAGGCATTATGTGCAGCACATTTCAGTGATAGATACTGTTCAATACTGGCAATGCTCAACAAGATATCTATTTGCATTGGCATCATTGTTCAGCCTGGTCTCATAGACTAGACGTAACACAGTAAAAGTAAATCCGGGACACTCAAATTAGTATGATATGTTACGTTTGGTATGGTTACATTAGACAGATGGTTACTTAAGGCAAGAACGAAAGTAGGGTGGTTGGTCGGAGCGGGCATATAACGTAAACTCTAGCAACCCAAAGGTTGTGAGTTCGAATCTCATCACGGACAACTTTAGCAACATTAACTACTTTTTAGGTACTTTGCAACTACTTAGCATGTTAGCTAACCCTTCCCCTAACTCTTTTAGCTAACCTAACTCTGAAACTTAACCTTAACCCCTAACCCAGCTAACGTTAGCCAACTAGCTAACGTTAGCCACCTAGTACGAACAAATATGAAAATGTATGCACTCACTACTGTAAATTGGATAAGAACGTCTGCTAAATGCCTAAAATGTACAAATGTAAATGTAATTCGTAACATTTCATACATTTTGCAAATTCAGAACATATTGTACGTTAGCACATTTTTAACATATAATATGATTTGTAATTCGTAACATATCATATGAAATGGGTGCTGGACATCCACAAATTAATACATACCATGCAAAACGTAACATATCATACTAAATGCATTGTCTCGGATTTACATACAGAATACTGTACCAAGTTAGCTAGCTAAATAAACTAAGTTAGAGTATATTCCTAGAAAACATTGAACCGCTGTAGTTTACAACAATTATAATTTCTAAAGTGGAAGTTGGGAGAGTTATATTTGAGTGTTTCAGTGAAACGTAAGTGAGGGAGGCCCCACTGTCTCGCTTTCCCAGATGTTTCGTTAATTTCATTCCGATCTCCTTTGCATTATTGTACCCTTTTCTGTAGCCTGTCAACTATGTGTCTGTCTATCCCTGTTCTCTCCTCTCTGCACAGGCCATACAAACACTTCACACCGCGTGGCTGCTGCCACTCTAATCTGGTGGTCCCTGCGCGCACGACCCAAGTGGAGTTCCAGGTCTCCGGCAGCCTCTGGAACTGCTGTTCTGCGGCCAACAAGGCAGAGTTCATCTCAGCCTATGCTACCCTCCAGTCCCTCGACTTCTTGGCGCTGACGGAAACATGGATTACCACAGAAAACACTGCTACTCCTACTGCTCTTTCCTCGTCTGATCATGTGTTCTCGCATACCCCGAGAGCATCTGGTCAGCGCGGCGGTGGCACAGGAATCCTCATCTCTCCCAAGTGGACATTCTCTCTTTTCCCCCTGACCAATCTGTCTATCTCCTCATTTGAATTCCATGCTGTCACAGTCACTATCCCATTCAAGCTTAACATCCTTATCATTTATCGCCCTCCAGGTTCCCTTGGAGAGTTCATCAATGAGCTTGACGCCTTGATTTGTTCATTTCCTGAGGATGACTCACCCCTCACAGTTCTGGGTGACTTTAACCTCCCTACGTCTGCCTTTGACTCATTTCTTTCCACTCCTTTCCTCTTTTGACCTCACCCTCTCACCGTCCCCCACTCACAAGGCAGGCAATACGCTTGACCTCATCTTTACTAGATGCTGTTCTTCTACTAATTTCACTGCAACTCCCCTCCAAGTGTCCGACCACTACTTTGTATCCTTTTCTCTCGCGCTCTCCTCCAACACTACTCACTCTGCCCCTACTCAGATGGTAATGTGCCGTCACAACCTTCACTCTCTCTCTCCCGCTACTCTCTCCTCTTCCATCCTATCATCTCTTCCCTCTGCTAAATCCTTCTCCCTCCGATCTCCTGATTCTGCCTCCTCAACCCTCCTTTCCTCCCTTTCTGCATATTTTGATTCTCTATGTCCTCATATCCTCACATGGTCTCTCCTATCATTGCTACGCAGACGACACACAATTCATTTTCTCCTTTCCCCCTTCTGATAACCAGGTGGCGAATCACATCTCTGCATGTCTGGCAGACATATCAGCGTGGATGTCGGATCACCACCTCAAGCTGAACCTTGGCAAGACGGAGCTGCTCTTCCTCCCGGGGAAGGACTGCCCGCTCCATGATCTCGCCATCACGGTTGACAACTCCACTGTGTCCTCCTCCCAGAGTGCAAATAACCTTGGCATAACCCTGGACAACACCCTGTCGTTCTCCGCTAACATCAAAGCGGTGACCCGATCCTGCAGGTTCATGCTCTACAACATTCGCAGAGTACGACCCTACCTTACACAGAAAGCGGCACAGGTCCTAATCCAGGCACTTGTCATCTCCCGTCTGGATTACTGCAACTCGCTGTTGGCTGGGTTCCCTGCCTGTGCCATTAAACCCCTAGAACTTATCCAGAACGCTGTAAACCGTCTGGTGTTCAACCTTCCCAAGTTCTCTCATGTCACCCCGCTCCTCTGCACACTCCACTGGCTTCCAGTTGAAGCTCGCATCTACTACAAAACCATGGTGTTTGCCTACGGAGCTGTGAGGGGAACGGCACCTCCTTACCTTCAGGCTCTGATCAGACCCTACACCCAAACGAGGGCACTACGTTCATCCACCTCTGGCCTGCTAGCCCCCCTACCTCTACGGAAGCACAGTTCCCGCTCAGCCCAGTCAAAGCTATTCGCTGCTCTGGCACCCCAATGGTGGAACAAGCTCCCCCACGACGCCAGGACAGCGGAGTCACTGACCACCTTCCGGAGACACTTGAAACCCTACCTCTTTAAGGAATACCTGGAATAGTAAAAAAAGTAATCCTAGGGTGGTTGTTCCACTGGGTATCATAAGTTGAATGCACCAATTTGTAAATCGCTCTGGATAAGAGCATCTGCTAAATGACGTAAATGTAAATACTCTGAGACCAGGTTGCATTGTTAGCTACATGAAATGGATTGACTTGATCCTGTATATCAAAGTCATTCAAATCCATCCATCTAGCTAGCTAAGCAAGTTGGTAATCCTATTACGTCACTAGGCTAGTACAGTAAATTGCGCTCTGAATTTGGAACATGTAGTATGTCGGGCCTACCTCAATGGGTCAGACACCTGTGACTTGTAACCTCGGGCAATGAGCAAGGACAAGAATGACCTAGTTCTGAACTTCTGTCTGTAAGCAGCACAGCTGTGCAAAACACTAGCTATGGTCGGACATAGCCATTGTTGTCTGCGTTTTGCCGATAACTAGCTAGCTAGTTTCTAGTAGTTTCTGACCATAGTAGATCTAGCTACATGGTGATGGTGGGAAGTTTAAAAAGGCTAACTTATTCGAGAAGATAAATTCCACCCGGTGTTTCCCACGTGACCCAGATGTGATGTCTATTGTTCGTTCTTGAGTATGTAATGTTTGCTTTACTTGTCTAGCTAACTAGCTACAAAAAATGCAGCTATATCGGTAGGTAGCTCGTGTTAACTAGTTCTGTAAAGATGTGATATTTTCACGTCCTACAAGTTAACTGCCCCTCCCCCGGTTGTGCCACACGGTCCGGACCGCCACCCCCCACTCCACCTCCCTGTAAAATATAACCAGCAAAGGCCGGGGGATCTAACGTATGCTAATGTTTAGTCAAACCGCTGCCTCCGCATCGAGCTGCAAACACAACGGCGCATTCCCTGCATATCTGCTGACAGTCCCGTCGCTGTCTGGACAACATTCACTCGCCATTGTGGTTCATTCATTAGATTTGTTTATCTTCCCCACTGAGCGGTTCCTTACCTTCGTTTGCCAGGTCCGCCATTTTACTTCCTCACTGACACCCACAATACTCCGCGGTAGACATGCGCGTTATGGCTGGACAAATAATTGTTACTACCTCTAGGGGGAGTCATGTCTACACATTTGTGCAACAAAACAGAAATAGTTCCCCCCGCCATCATAAAATCAATGTAAGCATAATGAAACATCACACAAAACTTAATTCGTGGAAAACTTTTACTAATTTGACAATAAAGCATGATGTTCTATTTCCATTTCCAAATAGAAATTACCTTTCAAATATAGAAAAGTCAAAATAACAAAAATAAACAATTGTATAAAATTAACGATTGCTTTGACAGATGTAAAAGTTATAGGCCTATACAGTCATTTTTCAAAAAGATTACATAGTTCCTCCCTTAATGGAATCAAACCATAACTATGAATTTCTTCACAAATTATGGAACAAAAATAAATCCCTATTATCCTAAACAATCATTTTGCAAAAAGTGCTTTTTAAGCAAAGGCCCTGTGTTTAAATAGCTTCCCTAAATAGCTTCCCATTCAATGGCTGGGAACACAGCATAGAATAAATACCTTATATTAGTCCTATAGAAACTAATTTGGCCCCAGTTTCACTGGCAGAGGTAGAGAGTGAGAGGTTATTAGCCTATTTCTGGTCACCCATTGGATCGTAATGCGGTTTATGCCTGTATAGACAGTAGTGCTGAATGATGAACACCACATCGAAGAATATGGATAACAAACCAAGTCCAGCCTTTGTGGGATCGCCAAAGACGAGCTTCCATTCATCTAGGAAACAATAGAAACACTCCATGAAACCCTGACATAAACCATCAAATAATTAAGCATGTGATGTAGTAAGGCAGAATATGTGACTGATGAAACTAATCTGAAAAACAACATTGAAATGTATCACTATTTCAATGTACTATTATAACATGTATAACACCATTATTTAAACAATTTAATTTTCCCTTTCTTTCTTTATGGTTTTGTTGTTGTTATTCTTTATGTTGATGACTTTTTTTCTTATGATTTGTCTGCTCTTCTCCCAGCCACAGGGAAAGAGATGGGTGAATGGTGGATGGGCATGAAAAGGAAATTCTTCTATATAATTGTGCCACTGTCTCTTGTGTTAATGTGCAGGAACAATTGTAAAAACGTAATAAAATATATATTTTGAAAGAAAACCCCATGAAAATAGAAGCTATATAAATAAACAATGAATGACTGCAATTGAGATTGTAAATGCCTGCAACTGAAGACACATTTTTAACTGTTGGGACTGTCCTTTGACTGTCGTTTTCACTTTGACTAATTATGTTTTACTGAGGTGTATGCACATTAGTGCTCCAAGGTAGGCGTGAGCAGCCTTACTGTTGTTATATGACTGAAGGATCATCTGAATAAGACTGAAGCTGCCTCCTGTGAAGTCCAGCAACACATTGCCAATGCTCCACCCGTCCGTGCTTTGTCTTTGGTAGTTCATGTAGGCCTGAGTACACACAGACAGTGTATTGATGAAAGACAATGTAGTGGTGATCATGAAAATCAATAGCATCAACAATATCTATTGTAACAAATTATAATTGTGTATAAGCTAAAACCATTCAATATGCAGTCAAATATTGTGAAATCCATACCTGTGGGATGTATTTGACGAGGGTGACACCTAACTTGATGTAGGAGAAATAATAGAGATATTCCAGCCAGGTGATCTTATTGGCCACAGCAACAAAGAGGGTGACCAGGGCGAATGTCCATCCAACCACCAGAAGGCCAATAGCAATCTTGGACACCTTCTGCCCTCCTCTCTTTAACACAGGAACACAGTCATTACTTTCAACAAGCGTTTAACTGTCAATGTTCATTTGAGGCCTTGACAACAATGCTTTCCTTTCCAAAAATGTGTGATCAAAGGATCAGACATAAAGTATCTATTTTTGCCAACAATCAAAACATAAGCTGATCATTATTTTGCCAACCAACATCTGTCTCTGGTCTATAACCAAGGGGGACATGTAGGAAGTCATTTTACTAGTCTTCTGTTACTCACCTCATAGATTGCACACTGACAGATATACACAAGAGTCAGCACAACTGCATGGAGACTAAAAAACACATCGTTGGCATCCACTGGGTTCACACCGTTTGGATTTTTCTTCACAAACTCTTCCTGAAAAATAAATAACAGAACTATGGAGTAAAAACCAAGTCAATAGGACCATAGAATACCTAAATATTTGAACAAATCCCTATTGGTGTCAATCCATGACTGACACAGATGTCCGAGTTGTGCGTGCAGATCTCAAATTAGGATTTGTCTCAATTTGTTACACTATTAGTGAGGGCATGCAGAACTCTTACCTTCATGTACGGAACCCAGAAGAGGCCTACATTGAAGACACTGTAGGCAATGAAGCCTGTCAAGTTGAGTGCCAGGAAATCAAAGTTCAACCCCACCACACTGTCAAATAGACACAGTCAGAAATCAAATCCATATGTTCTTTAACTCATTTAAGGCAGAGATTATTTATTTATTTATTTTTAATGACAGTTTCAGAGGCACTACCTTTTTCTTCTCCAGTTCTCATATACTTGAGGGTAGAATGAGATAGACCATGCAAGGAAGTAAATCCAACCAATGAATTGGTTAATGATATCGATGATATTGCTTCTAATGACCAAGAAACGGATTCTGGTCTTAAAGCTGGAAAACATAAACAAGAGACTTTTAGTACATTGTGTTGGTTTAAAATCTGTCTGAAATGTGACGTGGGAAATTCTGATAGAGTTGAAATTCACTAAGAGACATAAACTGAGAACAGCTCACCTTGCAATGTCAGTGTTGATGCTGTATAAATAGGCTGTCACCTGACCCACATGTTCTGCATGAACCTCAAATGTGCTTGATGTGGCATCTGCAGGCAATTCTACCTGGAAATCAGAAATACAGCACATATAAATAAAACAGTTAGTGTAAACAATTGTTACAATTGGACATAATATGCATTCATCCCTACAACAGAGCCACTAGTATTGATGTTTTACACACTGTGGCTACTGTAGATCATTGAAATATGATAGATTCAGATATCAGATTGCATTAATAATCAATTACATGGTGCTTCGGTCATGCTTTCAGTGAGTTTGAGTGGTATAAAAACCATACCTGCTGAGGCAGTTGAAGTATTGAGGTCACATTTGCAGAGGAGTCAGTGAAGTTAAAAAAAATGAGTGCGGACACATTCAGAGGAGAGCTGCAAAAATAAATAAATGCCAAACACTGCATCACATTATCACACATCACAACAAATAGACATACATAGAATACTGCCACAAACTGGCAATAGATGCACAGATACAGTGGGGGAAAAAAGTATTTAGTCAGCCACCAATTGTGCAAGTTCTCCCACTTAAAAAGATGAGAGAGGCCTGTAATTTTCATCATAGGTACACGTCAACTATGACAGACAAATTGAGAAGAAAAAAAATCCTGAAAATCACATTGTAGGATTTTTTATGAATTTATTTGCAAATTATGGTGGAAAATAAGTATTTGGTCACCTACAAACAAGCACGATTTCTGGCTCTCACAGACCTGTAACAACTTCTTTAAGAGGCTCCTCTGTCCTCCACTCGTTACCTGTATTAATGGCACCTGTTTGAACTTGTTATCAGTATAAAAGACACCTGTCCACAACCTCAAACAGTCACACTCCAAACTCCACTATGGCCAAGACCAAAGAGCTGTCAAAGGACACCAGAAACAAAATTGTAGACCTGCACCAGTCTGGGAAGACTGAATCTGCAATAGGTAAGCAGCTTGGTTTGAAGAAATCAACTGTGGGAGCAATTATTAGGAAATGGAAGACATACAAGACCACTGATAATCTCCCTCGATCTGGGGCTCCACGCAAGATCTCACCCCGTGGGGTCAAAATGATCACAAGAAAGGTGAGCAAAAATCCCAGAACCACACGGGGGGACCTAGTGAATGACCTGCAGAGAGCTGGGACCAAAGTAACAAAGCCTACCATCAGTAACACACCACGCCGCCAGGGACTCAAATCCTGCAGTGCCAGACGTGTCCCCCTGCTTAAGCCAGTACATGTCCAGGCCCGTCTGAAGTTTGCTAGAGTGCATTTGGATGATCCAGAAGAGGATTGGGAGAATGTCATATGGTCAGATGAAACCAAAATATAACTTTTTGGTAAAAACTCAACTCGTCGTGTTTGGAGGACAAAGAATGTTGAGTTGCATCCAAAGAACACCATACCTACTGTGAAGCATGGGGGTGGAAACATCATGCTTTGGGGCAGTTTTTCTGCAAAGGGACCAGGACGACTGATCCGTGTAAAGGAAAGAATGAATGGGGCCATGTATCGTGAGATTTTGAGTGAAAACCTCCTTCCATCAGCAAGGGCATTGAAGATGAAACGTGGCTGGGTCTTTCAGCATGACAATGATCCCAAACACACCACCTGGGCAACGAGGGAGTGGCTTCGTAAGAAGCATTTCAAGGTCCTGGAGTGGCCTAGCCAGTCTCCAGATCTCAACCCCATAGAAAATCTTTGGAGGGAGTTGAAAGTCCGTGTTGCCCAGCGACAGCCCCAAAACATCACTGCTCTAGAGGAGATCTGCATGGAGGAATGGGCCAAAATACCAGCAACAGTGTGTGAAAACCTTGTGAAGACTTACAGAAAACGTTTGACCTGTGTCATTGCCAACAAAGGGTATATAAAAGTGTTGAGAAACTTTTGTTATTGACCAAATACTTATTTTCCACCATAATTTGCAAATAAATTCATAAAAAATCCTACAATGTGATTTTCTGGATTTTATTTTCTCATTTTGTCTGTCATAGTTGACGTGTACCTATGATGAAAATTACAGGCCTCTCATCTTTTTAAGTGGGAGAACTTGCACAATTGGTGGCTGACTAAATACTTTTTTCCCTCACTGTATAAGAAAAGTTACCTAGGTGTTATGGTGATATTGGCTGAACCATTGACCTCCAGATTTACAGTGGCTGGCGCAGACAGGGATACACTCCCATCTGTTGAAGGAATATGATATTGCAGTATTCAGATAGGGCTGTTTAGCTAAATGAACCATTCCTGAAACAGTACCTGGGCTTGAGGAGACAATGAATATGACGAGATCTCATCTGACGCCCAGGATCCTTCAATTCTGATGGTTCTTTCAAGACAACTGGGATTTTTGAGAAAAAAACAAGGTCAAATCATGATGTCAGTGATCTTCAGGTCAGAGCTCTAGAAAGAAGCCAGAGTTCCCGACTTGGAATTCCGAGTTGAATGACTGTTCAAAACTATTTTTCAGAGTTCAAAACTTAGTTTTTTTCAGAGTTGCAGTCAGAATTGCAGTTGGAAGTTGGAGAGTTACGAGTTCCCAGTTGTTATGAACGCTGCAAAAGTCCCATTAACAAGCTCTGCAAACGTCAAAATGGTACTCACCAAAATGTAGTTTCGCAGAACAACTATAGTCATTACTGCGATTACACATGGTATGTACTTCCAAAAAAGGTATAAATAAAAATAGTTTTTGACCAAGTGTGCATGCGCTAAATCCACCTTCAGCACCTCCAATAAATTCACTCATTATTGCCATTCACAGCTCGGCTTACTGATCCAGCAGCACAGTATCCCGAAAGATCATTGATTTTATTTAGACCTTTCCTGATTGACTAGTCACTTTTACACGTACCTACATGTACATATTACCTCGTACCCCTGCATATTGACTCGGTACTGGTACTCCTTTTATAGCCTTGTTATTTTGTTACGGTTTCCTTTTTCTTAACCCTTTTGTTTTTAATTTGCTAATCTTTCCATACTTTTGAACTCTGCATTGTTGGAAAAGGGCTCGTAGGTAAGCATTTCACGGTAAAGTCTATATCTGTTGTAGGCTATTCAGCGATTTTGAGAAATACAATTTGATTATAACGTTTGCAGAGCTGGTTAATGGGATTTTGAATTGTAGGACCCTGGGCGTCAGAGGAGATTTCGTCATATTTATCTCTCTTTATGGCCAGATACTGGTTCAGATGGTGCTTTCAAGAAAACTGGGAACTCTGAAAAATATGTGGTCAAATCATTACGTCACTGACCTTCAGGTCAAAGCTCTAGAAAGAAGCTCCGACTGGGAAAAATCGATTTGAACGGTCATCAAATTCGGGCCTCTTTATAGAGCTCCGACTTTCCGACCTAAAGATCACTGACGTCATGATTTGACCTCGTATTTTTCCGGAACTAGGAAACTCGGAAATATCCAACTTGTTAACTGCTTGTAGTTATACACGTGCAGCGTTCAACGAATCAACAAGTAGGCCATTTCCGAGATTCCTATTTCCGACTAGCATGCGCACGCGGCATGAGTTCACGAGTTGGAATCCCGAGTTGGATGACCGATTAAAACGAATTTTCCCAGTCAGGGCTCGTTATTTTCCGAGTTTCCAGTTGTTTTGAACGCGGCAAGATTTTTACCAACTCTTAAAATCAGAGCTTCTTGGTTGAACAAGTGCCAACTCACCACATGTAATGACTGTACAGAGTGTTATGACCAAGACTGAAAGAAAGTTCTTATCTGCCATCTTCAGGGCATGGGCCTTGCTGAACTCTAAAAGTGCAAAAGAGGAACAGATGAGGAGTACTGCTGACCAAACAATCTGCATTAGCTAGGTAACATATGCTGCCATAAAAAGCCAGAATTACAACAGCAATGTGCCATATTCATTTACGGCAAATCAGCTAAATCATTTACGGTAAATCAAATGTTACTTAACAATAGTTAGTTGAACTAACTAATCGTGAAATCAACAGACTATACACTACCGCAGTTGAGTGATGCTTTGTTTTCCTCTGCTTCCGTGATCTGGCACTAGATCATATGACTTGGGTCCGTCTGACTTGTATGACGCGCTGTCTTGGGCACGTTCAAGACTTTCAATGTTGTGGGATGTTTACTACAGCGCGGCTAAAAAGACACTTGATATCAAAGATGACTATTTAATTAACAACATTTACATTTTAGGGTTAAGTGCCGTGCTCAAGGGCACATCAACAGATTTTTGCCGCGTTCACGTCATGTCAGGAACTTTGAAATGTCCGACTTGCTCACTCATTGTAGAAAGATGATACCCGAGTTTCCCACTTGGGAAGTATTTACATTTTTAGTCACTTAGCAGACGCTCTTATCTAGAGTGCATACATTTTTCAAGACAACTGGGAACTCGAGGGAAAAAATAATGTCAAATCATGACTTCAGTGATTTTCAGGTTGGAAAGTCTGAGTTTACGACGTGGAATTCCAAGTTGGTTGACCGATCAAAGGGATTTTCCCAGTCAAAGCTCGTTTTTTCACAGTACCTAGTTATCTTGAACGCACTGAAGTCGGAAGTCGGAGATTGAATCCGAATCAACCAATAGAGTGGTGCGGAGGAGTCTACGCTGTCCGGAAAGGACTTCACCATTCATTTTCTGTATTCAGGTTCTCTCAAACATCGTTTTAAGCTGTGTTTTACTATTGAAAGTTACAGCTGATTTCATTTGTCATCTGATGTATTCGTTTCAGTCTCTGAATTGTTTAGTCGAACTTTTCGCCGCCAGCTCCTGAAATCATGGCATAAAAACTACAATCCGTATCCTGAATTAGCCTAGTGCGCATGTGCGCCCAGCAAAATTGTGGACTCCAGTCACATGACTTGGACTCGAGTCACACATTTGGTGACTTGAGACTCGACTTGAAATAAAAAAATAAAAAATCAGACTTGTGCCGAGTTCACATGCTGGTCGGAACTAGGAAACTCGGAAATGTCCGATTTTCTGATTCGTTGAACGGGGCACGTGTAGCCTATAACTACAACCAGTTAGCAAGTCGGACATTTCAGAGATTCCTAGTTCTGACTAGCACTTGGGTGTAGGGGGGAGGTTCCTAGGTGTGAGAAGTGTGCAGAAGGACATGAGACAAAGGAATGTGTAGAATTGCGGAAAGTAGTGGTATGTGTTAATTGTAGGGGTGCCCATTACGGATAGCCAGGGGCACACTCCAACACTCAGACATAATTTACCAACACAGCATTTGTGTTTAGTGAGTCCGCCAGATCAGATGCAGTAGGGATGGCCAGTGATTTTCTCTTTAAGTGCTTGAATTGGACAATGTTCATGTCCTGCTAAGCATTCAAAATGTATCGAATACTTTTGGGTGTCAGGGAAAATGTATGGAGTAAAAAGTACATTATTTTCTTTAGGGATGTAGTGGAGTAAAAGTTGTCAAAAAGATAAATAGTAAAGTACAGATACCCCCAAAAACTACCCGTATCTCTATTTGCACATCATATTTTGCACATCTATCATTCCAGTGTTAATACGAAATTGTAACTATATTGCACTATGGCCTATTTATTGCCTTACCTCCATAATTGACTACATTCGCACACACTGCATATATATTTTCTGTTGTATTTTTGACTTTATGTTTTGTTTACCCCATATGAAACTCTGTGTTGCTGTTTTTATCGCACTTCTTTGCTTTATCTTGGCCAGGTCGCAGTTGTAAATGAGAACTTGTTCTCAACTGGCTTACCTGGTTACATAAAGGTTAAATAATACAAATAAAAAAAGTAGTGCTTTAAAGTATTTTTACTTAAGTACTTTACACCACTGAGTAGTGCATAAGTTGTCATATGCTGAGGCAGTGAAGAAAGTAGAGGAAGATGGGTCAAGGGGGAGGGATCCTGAGAGGTGTTGGAACCAGGTATAATCTTATTTTTATAACGAAAAAATAAAGATAAATACCCTGACCATCAAGATGCAAGATTCATGGTCAAATGACGAAAACATCAGTAGCCAAGTATGCTTGATAATAGTGAAAAATTGTGTTTTATTATGACAGTAGTACACATATTTTCCCAGTTTTTTAAAACCTACGAGCAATTAAATCGAGTTAAGGAGGAAACTGACGCCTTTGCAGGCTGAATGGAGGATGTTTAATTCACGAACCAGTCCATGACGGACCCTATTGTATTACCAGCTGAATACATGTACTTAAAAAATCTGAGGTAAGATGAGAAACGACGTAAAAGGAGCAATAGCGCCATCTTTCGACCAGTTGGGCTAATAGCGCTATAATATGCTATAAAGATCTTAATAATAATATGCCATTTAGCAGACGCTTTTATCCAAAGCGACTTACAGTCATGCGTGCATACATTTTTGCGTATGGGTGGTCCCGGGGATCGAACCCACTACCTTGGCGTTGCAAGCGCCGTGCTCTACCAGCTGAGCTACAGAGGACCACTTATTCTCTACCATCTTATTCTAGCCTAGGCCTGTCCTCATCTACCTAACTCGAAGTCCTCCTGCTTCGAGTCGTGTCAGCCAGGCTAGTCCCCATCAGCCTTCACATGATGCTTATGTGTTTTTTATGAAAGCAATGAACATAAAGCAAATACATGTATTTTTGTGTACAGCTGTCATGTATGTTTAAAATAGAACACAGCCTATAATAAAACATCAAGTCATTCTTATTTCTATGGTTACAACCACTTCAGTGAAAAGTAGCCTAGACAGGCTTAATTTCCCTAATATATCTTATCCTGCAGTGAAAGAAGAAACAATAAATCTTAGGTATTTTTTTCCTTTGGGATTAACACCAAAGCATGCTTATGCTTCTAAAGTACAGTACATCTTACAGGGAATGTTATAAATCATGACTGTAGGCCTAGGCTTTTCTTGACTGTGACCCCTATAGTTTTGACAAGAAGATGTATCATTTTCTTGTAAAAGCGTAACAAGATCATGCTACGTTTTATCTCAACATTTTTACCATAATTTCTTTGGCAGTTTCTTACATAACATTTGGTTTCACAATAAACAGAAACTCATACACCTCTAGTTACTGCCAAAACTTGAGATGGGGTAAAAAAAAAAAAAAACTCCATGCTTTTGTTCATGGACATTTTCTTCCTAAGACATTGTTGAGTAATATGTCAAACGGGAGTTAAGTGTTAAGCCTTTTCTCACATTTTACATAATTTTATATTGCGTAGCTTTTAAAGTTTCAAAGGCCATTAGGGCATAATTCTTTGGGAAAAGGATACCAACAACATTATTGGATGGCAACATATTTTCTTCCCAGTGTGATGTTTGTTTGTTTGATATTTGTCAGTACTTTCAAAATATGTAAAGTGTTAACTTTTCAATGGATGCAAATGGTTCATTGAATCAAACTGTTGAGGACAACTAGATAAAGAAGACTGGGAGAATTAGATCTTAAAACTATCAAAGAAATACACATTTCCAAGTTGATTTGAAGATATTTACACTTGTATTGTGTTGACTGATACCATCTGGTCTCAATAACACTTTGCCAAATAGGAGGTACAAGTATTTTCCCAACTGCCCAATTGACTGTGGGGATGCTATACAAATCTAATATGAATCAAGTTCAGGGACGTCACATTGTGGCTAGTATGGCAATAGTTTTTTTTACAAGGAAAATGGTCTCAACTAAAATGATTTAAATTCAGACTGCCGGGACAATTACATTTCAGAACATTATGCAAGTCTTTACAAGTTCCTAAGCAAAGGAATCTTCCTAAGCGATGACCAACACAAAAAAACTGCCACCCAAGTCATCCTAAATATAATTTTCTTGTCTCAGCCCTTATGTATTGTTATATCAGAGGAGGCTGGTGGGAGGAGCTATAGGAAGACAGGCTCATTGTAATGGCTGGAATATAATTAATGGAACGGTATCAAACATATGGAAACCACATATTTGACTACGTTCCATTTATTGTATTCCAGCCATTAAAATGAGCCCATCCTCCTATAGCTTCAACAACAATGGATGCTACTTTTGACATAATTGCTTGGGTCAAAATCAGGCATTGAATCTTACATAAACACACAGGCTGGTATTCAATCAATTGCAGACAGTGGGTTTCCAGACAGTGCTTTCATTGCTGTTATACAAAAGATATTAAGGAGTCGCGTGTGGTCCACATTTTCTTAATTCTAAGGATGTAGTTGATTTTTACAGTTAATGACTTAAACAAGCCCTAGTCCTGTACATTGATTGCTGGCCTGGCTCCTTGGACCTTAGATCCTTCTCCAATAGGAATGAGGGGCCTCAGGGAAATGGAAGCCCTCCCGAAAAGCTTAATCCCCCCCCAAAAAATGTGGTTGCGTACACATATTTTGCAAATGTTATCGCAGATGCAGCTAAATGCTTATGTTTCTAGCTCCAACAGTGCAGTAATACCTAACAATACAAAACAATACACACATATCCCCAAAACAAAAAGAAAGACATTGTCACGACTTCCTCCGAAGCTGCCTCCTTTCCTTGTTCGGGCAAGCTTCGGCATTCGTCGTCACCGGCCTTCTACCCACTGCCGCTCCTCATCTCATCATTCCATTTGTTTTGTCTTGTTTTTACACACACCTGGTTCATATCCCCTCATCAGTCCCTGTATAAGTATTCCCTCTGCCCCCCATGTCTTTGTGTGTGATTGTTTCATGTGGAGGTGTCGATAGCTTGGTGGAGCTTTATGTACTGTATCGCCGGGATTTTCACCTGTGTGTTTTGTTTTCTCCAGTGTGCCGTTGTTACCGCACTGTAGTTGTTTTACGCATTGCTGCGTATCGCTGTATTAGCAGAATAAACCATTTATTCGGTGATTTACCCCTCCTGCGCCTTACTCCATCCAAATCACCCGCTACAGAATCACACACCCAACAGCATGGAGTCAGCAGGAGCGGGGAATATGCCTGGAGTCGTTGAGCGGGTCCGGGAGCATTCCAACATGTTAGCCAGCTTGGGCGAAGCGATGGATCGGGTTCTCCAGGTCGTCCAGCGCCTGGAGAGGAGAGGACCCGACCATGCGGAACCAGCTGAGCGACTGGATCCAGCCACCCACACCCCAGCCCCCAGAGGTATTCACCTGTCTTGACCGAGGGAATACGACGGGACAGCGGCCCGCTGCCAGGGTTTACCACCATCAGCCCGGCTCCATCGGATCTGGAGAAGGTGTCCGCCCTCATCTCCTGCCTCTCGGGGAAAGCCCTGGAGTGGGCCAACGCGGTCTGGAGTGAAGGAGGAGACGCGTTGGACAACAACAGGGAGTTTGCTCGCCTCTTCCGGGCAGTCTTCGATCATCCCCCCGAAGGAAGAGAGGTGGGCGAGCGTCTGGTCCATCTGAGGCAGGGGACGAGGACCGCGCAAGACTTTGCCCTGGAGTTTAGAACTCTAGCGGCTGTGTCCGGGTGGAACGAGCGGGCCCTCATCGACCACTTCCAATGCAGCCTGTGCCTCCCAGGAGTCATGTATATCCCATGTCGCAGGCTGAAACAGAGGCTATGGAGAAATACGTCTCAGAGTCCCTGCGCCAGGGGTTCATACGTCCCTCCACTTCACCCGCCTCCTCAAGTTTCTTTTTCGAGAAGAATAAAGACGGAGGTCTGCGCCCTTGCATTGATTACCGTGCACTCAATCAAACTACCATTCGCTTTAGTTACCCTCTACCCCTCATCTCCTCTGTTATCGAATCAATGCATGGGGGCACACTTCTTCACGAAATTAGATCTCAGAAGTGCGTACAACCTTGTGCGTGTCCGGGAGGGGGACGAATGGAAGACAGCATTTGGCACAACCACAGGGCATTATGAATACCTGGTGATGCCGTACGGGTTGATGAATGCTCCATCAGTCTTCCAGTCCTTTGTGAACGAGGTGTTTCGGGACATGCTTGGTCGCGGTGTGGTGGTCACAATCGATGACATTCTGGTGTATTCCGCTACGTGTGCCGAGCATGTGTCCCTGGTTCGCAGAGTGCTGGGCCGACTGTTGGAGCATGACCTATATGCCAAAGCAGAAAAGTGTCTGTTCTTCCAACAATCCGTCTCCTTCCTCAGTACCACATCACCACCTCAGGTGTGGAGATGGAGGGAGACCGCATTTCAGCCGTGCGTAATTGGCAGACTCCAACCACGGTAAAGGAGGTGCAGCGCTTCATTGGCTTTGCCAATTACTATCGAAGGTTTATCCGGGGCTTTGGCAAGGTTGCAGCTCCCATCACCTCTTTGTTGAAGGGTGGGCCTTCCCGGCTCCGCTGGTCTGCTGAGGCTGACAGGGCTTACAGTAACCTGAGGGCTCTGTTCACCTCAGCCCCGGTACTGGCCCATCCCGATCCATCATTGCCGTTCGTAGTGGAGGTGGATGCGTCCGAGGTAGGGGTAGGCGCTGTCCTTTCCCAAAGCTCGGGCATGCCACCCAAGCTCCACCCCTGTGCCTTCTTCTCTAAGAAGCTCAGCCCAGCGGAGCAGAACTATGACGTTGGTGATCAGGAGCTGTTGGCTGTTGTCAGAGCACTGACCGCGTGGAGGCACTGGCTCTAGGGGGCGAAACACCCTTTCCTCATCTGGACTGACCACCATAACCTGGAGTACATCCGGGCAGCGAGGAGGCTGAACCCTCGCCAGGCTAGGTGGGCCTTGTTCTTCACCTGGTTTGATTTCACGCTGTCCTATATACCAGGCACAAAGAACGTGAAGGCAGACGCACTGTCATGGCTGTACGACCCAGAGGAGAGGCCCATAGACAACACCCCCATACTCCCGGCCTCCTGCATTGTGGCGCCGGTAGTGTGAGCGATGGACGCGGACATAGAGCGGGCATTATGCACAGAGTCATCTCCACCTCAGTGCCCAGCTGGGCTGTGGTATGTGCCGTCTAGTGTCCGTGATCGTCTTATCTATTGGGCACACTCGTCCCCCTCCCCTGGTCACCCAGGCATCGGCCGTACAGTGCGCTGCCTGACCGGGAAGTACTGGTGGCCTACCTTGGCTAAGGACGTGAGGGTGTATGCCTCCTCCTGCTCGGTGTGCGCCCAGAGTAAGGCACCTAGGCACCTTCCAGCGGGTAAGTTACATCCCTTACCAGTTCCACAACGGCCATGGTCCCACTTATCGATTGACATCCTAACCGATCTTCCCCTCTCTCAGGGTAACACCACCATCCTGGTCGTTGTGGACCGCTTTTCTAAAGCCTGCCGCCTCCTTCCTCTGCCCGTTCTCCCCACGGCCCTGCAAACTGCGGAAATCCTGTTTACTCACATCTTCCGGCACTATGGGGTGCCAGAGGACATAGTGTCTGACCGGGGTCCCCAGTTTACGTCTAGGGTCTGGAAGGCGTTCATGGTACGTCTGGGGGTCTCGGTCAGCCTGACCTCTGGGTTTCACCCCGAATCTAATGGGCAGGTGGAACGGGTGAATCAGGATGTAGGTAGGTTCCTGCGGTCCTACTGCCAGGACCGGCCGGGGGAGTGGTTGGTGTTCTTGCCATGGGCCGAATATACCCAGAACTCTCTCCGCCACTCCTCCACTAACCTATCTCCATTTCAATGTGTTTTAGGGTATCAGCCGGTCCTGGCACCGTGGCATCAGAGCCAGACCGAAGCTCCTGCGGTGGACTACTGGTGTCGGCGCGCGAAGGAGACGTGGAACGCCGCCCACGTCCACCTCCAGCGCGCTGTGCATCGCCAGAAAGCCAAAGCTTACCGCCACCGCAGTGAGGCCCGGTCTTTGTACCGGGTGATCGGGTCTGGCTCTCGACCTGGAACCTGCCCCTCCGCCTGCCCTGCCGGAAGCTGGGCCCGTGGGAGCTGAGCCCGTGGTTTGGGGGGCCGTTCAAAGTCCTGAGGAGAGTTAACGAGGTTACGCATAGGTTGCTGCTCCCTCCTGATTACCGTATTAACCCCTTGTTTCACGTATCTCCCCTCAGGCCGGTGGTGGCTGGTCCCCTCCAGGAGTCTGAGGTGCGGGAGGTCCCTCCACCCCTCTGGACATCGAGGGGGCCCCAGCGTACTCCGTCCGTTCTATCCTGGATTCGAGGCGTCGGGTGGGGGGCCTTCAGTACCTCGTGGAGTGGGAGGAGTACGGTCCGGAGGAGCGGTGCTGGGTCCCGGTGAGGGATGTCCTCGATCCCTCCCTGTTGCGGGATTTCCACTGTCGCCATCCAGCTCGCCCTGCTCCGCGTCCTCCTGGCCGTCCCCGAGGCCGGTGTCGGTGCGCTGCTGGAGCTGCGCATCAAGGGGGGGTACTGTCACGACTTCCTCCGAAGCTTCCTCCTTTCCTTGTTCGGGCAGGCTTCGGCGTTCGTCGTCACCGGCCTTCTAGCCACTGCCGCTCCTCATCTCATCATTCCATTTGTTTTGTCTTGTTTTTACACACACCTGGTTCATATCCCCTCATCAGTCCCTGTATAAGTATTCCCTCTGCCCCCCATGTCTTTGTGTGTGATTGTTTCATGTGGAGGTGTTGATAGCTCGGTGGAGCTTTATGTACTGTATCGGCGGGATTTTCACCTGTGTGTTTTGTTTTCTCCAGTGCGCTGTAGTTGTTTTACGTATTGCTGTGTACCGCTGCATTTGCAGAATAAACCATTTATTCTGTGATTTACTCCTCCTGCGCCTGACTCCGTCCAAATCACCCGCTACAGACATCAAGAAATATCAGAACGAGCAATGTCAGAGTCCGGAATATAAATATATACAATGAGTGTACAAAACATTAGGAACACCTTCCTAATATTGAGTGGCCTTTTGCCCTCAGAACAGCCTCAATTCGTCGGGGCATGGTCTCTACAAGGTGTCGAAAGCATTCTACAGGGATACTGGCCCATGTTGACTCCAATGCTTCCCACAGTTGTGTCAAATTGGTTGGATGTCCTTTGGGTGGTGGACCATTCTTGATTTACACGGGTCACTGTTGAGCGTGAAAAACACAGCAGCGTTGCAGTTCTTGACACTCAAACCGGTGCACTTGGCACCTACTATCATACCCTAATCAAAGGCACTTAAATCTTTTGTCTTGCCCATTCACCCTCTGAATGGCACACGTACATAATCCATGTTTCAATTGTCTCAAGGCTTAAAAATCATTCTTTAATCTGTCTCCTCTCCTTCATCTACACGGATTGAAGTGGATTTAACAGGTGATGGAAAAAGCAGGTGTTCCTAATGTTTTGTACACTCAGTGTATATATGTATATAATGGTGTGTATAGACAGTATGGAGAGTATATAAATAGAAAAGGTGTGTACTGCAATAGATATATAGGATTCATCTTGACTAGAATACAGCATATGCATATGAAGTGGGTAAAACAGTATGTAAATATATTACATTGACCAGTGTGGTGCAGCGTAAGGTGCAGGGTAGAGTACTGTATGGTAGCCGGCTAGTAATACTGACTAAGGTTCAGGGCAGGATACTGGGCGGAGGCCGGCTAGTAATACTGACTAAGGTTCAGGGCAGGATACTGGGCGGAGGCCGGCTAGTGGTGACTATTAAACATTCTGTTGGCATGGAGATAGAAGCTGTTTATCAGTCTCTCAGTCCCAACTATGATGCATCTGTACCATCGCCGCCTTCTAGATGGTAGCGGGGGGAACAGGCCGTGGCTCGGGTGGCTGAAGTCCTTGATGATCTTCTTGGTCTTCCTGTGACACTGGGTGCTATAGATTTCCTGGAGGGCAGGCAGTGTGCCCCTGGTGATGCATTGTGCAGACCGCACCACCCTCTGGAGAGCCCTACAGTTGCGGACGGTCCAATTACCGTACCAGGTGGTGATACAGCCCGACAGGATGCTCTCAATGGTGCATTTTTAGAAGTTTGTGAGGGTCTTCAACAGTTTGTCACTCATCTTTTCACTGGACTTAAGCCAAGGAAAGCATTGCAGTGGCATTTGATTGTGACGCTCAAAGTGTTCAAATTCTACCTCTTCCCAGCAATTGTATAACATACTGTACTACCAGTTGTCATGCGAGAGGTGTGGTTGTCATGCGAGAGGAGGTGTGACTGATTGAGATAACAGGGTTGGTGGAGGTGTGAAGAAGGTATCAAACGGCAGCTATAAAGCAGTAGGGAACTCAACAAGACAGAGAAGACTGGGGTAATTTCTGCAAGGATATTTTGTAAGTTTTAAGAAGCTTATTTGCAACATGTTCTGCTTTTTTGGTAGGCTTGTGTGTTTATATGCTGACCTATTGTCAAGGGGTGCTGAAGGTGGGTGTGGTGCATGAATCAAGCGCAGGACGCAGAAGCTCAGTCCAAAAGACTTTAGTGCAATATTCACGTAGAAAATAAGCACAATAAGCCCGAAGGCGAAATAACGGCGCACACAGGCGTCAATCAAACGGCGCACTAACATGTGCGAAAAACCTCTCCAAAACACTGGAGGGAAGTACGTAGCTCCAACACGAAACAGAAGAGCAATCACACACAAAGACAAACACACACAACGAGAACTAAATAGGACACTAACGAGGACTAACAAGACACAGGTGTACAACATCAAGACAAAACCAAACGAACATGAAACATAGATCGGTGGCAGCTAGTACTCCGGGGACGACGACCGCCGAAGCCTGCCCGAACCAGGAGGAGGAGCAGCCTCGGCCGAAACCGTGACACCTATTGCTTGTTTACATGCTTGTCTAATTCTAAATTCATATTTAACTAACTTTTGGCCTATGCTGTAAACATTCTGTACTTTTGCATTTATAAGTGGTGAAAGAAACAAGTTGATACAGCTGTCTTAAGAGACAGAGGTTATGGTTAATCTGATTAATGCATGCTGATAGGTTTTATTAGAACATTTTCAGAGCTTCTGCCAAACCCAACATAGCTGCACAAAACAGTTCCAGACATCCAAGTGTTTGTAATCAAGAGGTCAGGATTGGGGTCTGGAACATATCAGAATTGTAAATGGGGTGGTCCTGTCAGGAAAACATCCCGTTGACAGTGTGGTGGTATTAAAAAGAGAAAGTTTCTCAGGCTTTACATCCTGTCCTGTTCTTACAGTGGACCATAGAAGCAGTGACACCATGAAGTTCCAAGCTCTGTTCTTTCTCCTGCTCCTGGCATGCATGTACCTCAGCCTGGCTCAAGGTAGGCACCATTAACTCTATTGCACTGTAAATTCTATAGACTAATTATTATTATGACGTTTATGTTCACTGTAATTGGTGTAACAGTCTAAAGCCTATTGTGTGTCTTGATTTGTTCTTGTAATTAAGCTATTGTTGAAAAATCAACTGTTCATATAGCCCACTCCACATTCTGTACACTAATGAATTGTTGCAGATAGAGTAATAACCTCTCGCAATGGAGAGCATTATTCTGTAGAAAGTCAGTTTCATTATACAATGTGTTTTTTTAGAAGCCTCCACTGGTCCATACTTTGTCCAGAAGAGAAAGATCTGTCGGCTCCAAATGTTTTTTTACCAGACAATTTTACACTGACTGATGTTTGTGTCTGTGATCCGCTCCTTTCAGAACATTATCTCAAATCACCTAGCACTAGATTTCACAACCCGTTCAACAGTTATATACATAGCTTATGCTGCACTAACAGGCAGTTCTCATATTTGCATTATTAGAAATTGTGAGTATGAATAGTCCTGTTGATATGTCTTCTCTTGCACACATCTGCAATACATTTACTCACAAATGTTTTCTCAGAAAATGATCACACTGTACTATTTCGCAACTTCAACTGCAAATTTCAAACCATGCGCAACTGAAATGTCAGTCAGTGGAGGCTGCTGACGGGAGGACAACTCATAATAATGTCTGGAATGGAGCGAATGGAATGGCATCAAACCATGTGTTTGATGTATTTGATACCATTCCACTTATTCCACTCCATCCACTACCACGAACCCATCCTCCCCAATTAAGGTGCAACCAACCTCCTGTGATGTCAGTACATTATAATTTATTACATAGAAATGTAAGCACAAAAGGAGTATAATAGTAGCCATTTCCTTTCCCCCTGGTTGTTGTCAGGCTCTTATGGGAACTGCTGTTTGAGGCACGTTGCTGGCATGAAGAAGAACACCAAGAGGAAAGTGATGAGCTACAGGATACAGGAAACAGATGGAGACTGCAACATCAAGGCCGTTGTGTGAGTGTGTTAGAACACCTCTGCACCTTCTGTCCATAAGTCCCCACTCCCCAAACAACAACAAAGCTACACAGTCCGTCTGTCATTGGGACACTGGTATGGTAGAAAAATCTTCAAGTTACCTGCAATGGCTTGTTGACAGAGAAATGTGGTATTTTTGTACATATTGTGTTTTCCTCTTTTTCTCCTCGTAGAATGTGAATCTAAAAAACAATACTGAGTCTGATTATCTAATGGAAAACACTTTTTCTCCCACCATGTGTCTCTTATCTATAGGTTCATGCTGAAGAAACGGAAGACTGTTTGTGCCAATCCCAGCCAGAAGTGGGTACAGCGTCTGATGACTGTTGTCGTTAAGCAGCAAAGCAACTAGGTACTATTCTCACTCTTAACTAATCCTTTTAGAAATACATGTACGTTTGACAAGTTTACAGTATCTAATTATGGTCTTCTTTTTTTTATCAATAGCTTCCTGAGAAAAGGGAATGAGGGGATGTAGTTGAGCTGCTGCGTTGTTGGAGAGTCTTTTAACCAGTGTATGCCAATTTCCATATAACGTATCTATCAAGTGAAATGTGTGGGCAAATATATGACAGTCATATCATCCTGTAACTCGAATGTGAGCTTCATTATTATATTACTCATTATACAGTGGCTTGCGAAAGTATTCAGCCCCCTTGGCATTTTTCCTATTTTGTTGCCTTACAACCTGGAATTACAATGGATTTTTGGGGGGTTTGTATCATTTGATTTACACAACATGCCTACCACTTCGAAGATGCAAAATATTTTTTTTTGTGAAACAAACAAGAAATAAGACAAAAAAACAGAAAACTTGAGCGTGCATAACTATTCACCCCCCCCCAAAGTCAATACTTTGTAGAGCCACCTTTTGCAGCAATTACAGCTGCAAATCTCTTGGGGTATGTCTCTATAAGCTTGGCACATCTAGCCGCTGGGATTTTTCCCCATTCTTCAAGGCAAAACTGCTCCAGCTCCTTCAAGTTGGATGGGTTCTGCTGGTGTACAGCAATCTGTAAGTCATACCACAGATTCTCAATTGGATTGAGGTCTGGGCTTTGACTAGGCCATTCCAAGACATTTAAATGTTTCCCCTTAAACCACTCGAGTGTTGCTTTAGCAGTATGCTTAGGGTAATTGTCCTGCTGGAAGGTGAACCTCTGTCCCAGTCTCAAATCTCTAAAAGACTGAAACAGGTTTCCCTCAAGAATTTCCCTGTATTTAGCGCCATCCATCATTCCTTCAATTCTGACCAGTTTCCCGGTCGCTGCCGATGAAAAACATCCCCACAGCATGATGCTGCCACCACCATGCTTCACTGTGGGGATGGTGTTATCGGGGTGATGAGAAGTGTTGGTTTTGTGCCAGACATAGCGTTTTTCTTGATGGCCAAAAAGTTCAATTTTAGTCTCATCTGACCAGAGTACCTTCTTCCATATGTTTGGGGAGTCTCCCACATGCCTTTTGGTGAACACCAAACGTGTTTACTAATTTTAGCATTTTTTTTCTTTAAGCAATGGCTTTTTTCTGGCCACTCTTCCGTAAAGCCCAGCTCTGTGGAGTGTACGGCTTAAAGTGATCCTATGGACAGATACTCCAATCTCCGCTGTAGAGCTTTGCAGCTCCTTCAGGGTTATTTTTGGTCTCTTTGTTGCCTCTCTGTTTAATGCCCTCCTTGCCTGGTCCGTGAGTTTCGGTGGGCGGCCCTCTCTTGGCATATTCTTTCAATTTTTTAATAATGGATTTAATGGTGCTCCGTGGAATGTTCAAAGTTTCGGATATTGTTTTATAACCCAACCCTGATCTGTACTTCTCCACAACTTTGTCCCTGACCTGTTTGGAGAACTACTTGGTCTTCATGGTGCCGCTTGCTTGGTGGTGCCCCTTTCTTAGTGGTGTTGCAGACTCTTAGGCCTTTCAGAACAGGTGTATATACACTGAGATCATGTGACAGATCATGTGACACTTAGATTGCACACAGCTGGACTTTATTTAACTAATTATGTGACTTCTGAAGGTAATTGGTTGCACCAGATCTTATTTAGGGGCTTCATAGCAAAGGGGGTAAATACATACAGTGGGGAAAAAAAGTATTTAGTCAGCCACCAATTGTGCAAGTTTTCCCACTTAAAAAGATGAGAGAGGCCTGTAATTTTCATCATAGGTACACGTCAACTATGACAGACAAAATGAGAAAAAAAAAATCCAGAAAGTCACATTGTAGGATTTTTTATGAATTTATTTGCAAATTATGGTGGAAAATAAGTATTTGGTCAATAACAAAAGTTTCTCAATACTTTGTTATATACCCTTTGTTGGCAATGACACAGGTCAAACGTTTTCTGTAAGTCTTCACAAGGTTTTCACACACTGTTGCTGGTATTTTGGCCCATTCCTCCATGTAGATCTCCTCTAGAGCAGTGATGTTTTGGGGCTGTCGCTGGGCAACACAGACTTTCAACTCCCTCCAAAGATTTTCTATTGGGTTGAGATCTGGAGACTGGCTAGGCCACTCCAGGACCTTGAAATGCTTCTTACGAAGCCACTCCTTCGTTGCCCGGGCGGTGTGTTTGGGATCATTGTCATGCTGAAAGACCCAGCCACGTTTCATCTTCAATGCCCTTGCTGATGGAAGGAGGTTTTACACTCAAAATCTCACGATACATGGCCCCATTCATTCTTTCCTTTACACGGATCAGTCGTCCTGGTCCCTTTGCAGAAAAACAGCCCCAAAGCATGATGTTTCCACCCCCATGCTTCACAGTAGGTATGGTGTTCTTTGGATGCAACTCAGCATTCTTTGTCCTCCAAACACGACGAGTTGAGTTTTTACCAAAAAGTTATATTTTGGTTTCATCTGACCATATGACATTCTCCCAATCCTCTTCTGGATCATCCAAATGCACTCTAGCAAACTTCAGACGGGCCTGGACATGTACTGGCTTAAGCAGGGGGACACGTCTGGCACTGCAGGATTTGAGTCCCTGGCGGCGTAGTGTGTTACTGATGGTAGGCTTTGTTACTTTGGTCCCAGCTCTCTGCAGGTCATTCACTAGGTCCCCCCGTGTGGTTCTGGGATTTTTGCTCACCGTTCTTGTGATCATTTTGACCCCACGGGGTGAGATCTTGCGTGGAGCCCCAGATCGAGGGAGATTATCAGTGGTCTTGTATGTCTTCCATTTCCTAATAATTGCTCCCACAGTTGATTTCTTCAAACCAAGCTGCTTACCTATTGCAGATTCAGTCTTCCCAGCCTGGTGCAGGTCTACAATTTTGTTTCTGGTGTCCTTTGACAGCTCTTTGGTCTTGGCCATAGTGGAGTTTGGAGTGTGACTGTTTGAGGTTGTGGACAGGTGTCTTTTATACTGATAACAAGTTCAAACAGGTGCCATTAATACAGGTAACGAGTGGAGGACAGAGGAGCCTCTTAAAGAAGAAGTTACAGGTCTGTGAGAGCCAGAAATCTTGCTTGTTTGTAGGTGACCAAATACTTATTTTCCACCATTATTTGCAAAGAAATTCATTAAAAATCCTACAATGTGATTTTCTGGATTTTATTTTCTCATTTTGTCTGTCATAGTTGACTTGTACCTATGATGACAATTACAGGCCTCTCTCATCTTTTTAAGTGGGAGAACTTGCACAATTGGTGGCTGACTCAATACTTTTTTTCCCCACTATATGTACGCACCACTTTTCCGATTTATTTTTTAGAATTTTTTTAAACAAGTCCATTTCACTTCACCAATTTGGACTATTTTGTGTATGTCCATTACATGAAATCCAAATAAAAATAAATTTAAATTACAGGTTGTAATGCAACAAAATAGGAAAAACGCCAAGGGGGATGAATACTTTTGCAAGGCACTGTATAAAAGTTTGGCTTGATGAGTTTATATCACATGCTTTTGGGAGAATACCTGAGGTCCCATTGTTAAGGTGGCAATCCAGTAGCATAGCAAGACAACTTTATTGTATTCACTGTTAGAATTAGGTGACTAACCATGAATGGTGCCTGCTAGTAATGAGCCACTTGGCTTAGCAGTATTGTGTGTGTGCTGTGCTGCCTCTGCCTATACGCAGTTTACATGCTGCCGGTATGGCCCCCGACCACTAGGGGGCCCCCAACCAAATTGTCAAACTTTTATATAAAGCTTCAATTTCTATTTTGATTTCAATCAATGTTTGTATAACTTCACATTTGTAATAAACATTTAATAAAGTACAAAATGTTGATACGTCTCAGACATATCAATTGATATGTCAATAGGGAATACATAAAACGAATTAAGCAATAAGGCACGAGGAGGTGTGGTATAAGGCCAATATACCACAAACCTCCGAGGTGCCTTATTGCTATTATAAACTGGTTACCAACGTAATTAGAGCAGTAAAAAGAAAGGTTTTGTCATACCCGTGGTATACGGTCTGATATACCATTGTGGTCAGCCAATCAGCATTCAGTGCTCGAACCACACGGTTTATACATTTTCATGATGTGTATACATTAACTCTTTATAGTGCACACATTTCATTTGAAAAAAATCATTTGCTCCTTGCATTGCCTTCAGCATTTACTGACACAGTCCTTGAGCTCTTTGAAGCTTATCACTTGTAATGCCACATACAGTTGAAGTTGGAATTTTACACACAACTTAGCCAAATACATTTAAACTCAGTTTTTCACAATTCCTGATGTTTAATCCTAGTAAAAATTCCCTGTCTTAGGCCAGTTCGGATCAGCACTTTATTTAAGAATGTGAAATGTCAGAATAATAGTAGAGATAATTATTTATTTTAGCTTTTATTTCTTTCATCTAGGCTCTGTCGTAGCCGACCGTGACCGGGAGACCCATGGGGCGGCGCACAATTGGCCCAGCGTCGTCCAGGGTAGGGGAGGGAATGGCTGGCAGGGATGTAGCTCAGTTGGTAGTCGTTTGCAACGCCAGGGTTGTGGGTTTGATTCCCATGGGGGGCCAGTATGAAAAAAATATATATTAAAAAATAATGTATGCACTCACTAACTGTAAGTCGCTCTGGATAAGAGCGTCTGCTAAATGACTAAAATGTAAATGTAAATGTAATCACATTCCCAGTGGGTCAGAAGTTTACATACACTCAATTAGTATTTGGTAGCATTGCCTTTAAATTGTTTAACTTGGGTCAAATGTTTCGGGTAGCCTTCCACAAGCTTCCCAAAATAAGTTGGGTGAATTTTGGCTATTCCTCCTGACAGAGCTGGTGTAACTGAGTCAGGTTTGTAGGCCTCCTTGCTCGCACACGCTTTTTCAGTTCTGCCCACAAATGTTCTATAGGATTGAGGTCAGGGCTCTGTGATGTTCACTCCAATACCTTGACTTTGTTGTCCTTAAGCCATTTTGCCACAACTTTGGAAGTATGCTTGTGGTCATTGTCCATTTGGAACACCCATTTGCGACCAAGCTTTAACCTCCTGACTGATGTCTTGAGATGTTGCACCAATCCCTCCTGCAGCAAAGCACCCCCACAGCATGCTGTGGGGCTTCCACCCCCGTGCTTCACGGTTGGGATGGTGTTCTTCGGCTTGCAAGAGCACCCTTTTTCCTCCAAACATAACGATGGTCATTATGGCCAAACAGTTCTATTTTTGTTTCATCAGACCAGAGGACATTTCTCCAAAAAGTACGATCTTTGTCCCCATGTGCAGTTGCAAACCGTAGTCTGGCTTTTGTATGGCGGTTTTGGAGCAGTGGCTTCTTCCTTGCTGAGTGGCCTTTCAGGTTATGTCGATATAGGACTCGTTTTACTGTGGATATAGTTACTTTTGTACCTGTTTCCTCCAGCATCTTCACAAGGTCCTTTGCTGTTGTTCTGGGAATGATTTGCACTTTTCGCACCAAGGTACGTTTATCTCTAGGAGACAGAATGCGTCTCCTTACTGAGCGGTATGACGGCTGCGTGGTCCCATGGTGTTTATACTTGCGTACTATTGTTTGTACAGATGAACGTGGTACCTTCAGGCGTTTGGAAATTGCTCCCAAGGATGAACCAGACTTGTGGAGGTCTACAATTATTTTTCTGAGGTCTTGGCTGATTTCTTTTGATTTTCCCATGATGTCAAGCAAAGAGGCACTGAGTTTGAAGGTAGGCCTTGAAATACATCCACAGGTACACCTCCAGTTGACTCAAATGATGTCAATTAGCCTATCAGAAGCTTCTAAAGCCATGACATCATTTTCTGGAATTTTCCAAGCTGTTTAAAGTCACAGTCAACTTAATGTATGATTATCCACTCAACAACACTCAACTTCTGACCCACTGGAATTGTGATACAGTGAATTATAAGTGAAATAATCTGTCTGTAAACAATTGTTGGGAAAATTACTTGTGTCATGCACAAAGTAGATGTCCTAACCGACTTCCCAAAACTATAGTTTGTTAACAAGAAATTTGTGGAGTGGTTGAAAAACGAGTTTTAATGACTCCAACCTAAGTGTATGTAAACTTCCGACTTCAACTGTACCTGAAATGTGATACAGTAGGATGGGCAGAGAATCAATCACAGTTTATACATGTTCATTCTTGCTACAGTCACCATTTTACAGTGAGTGTGATGCCCCAGGAGAAATCTCTCTATGTATCACCTACTGTCCCTGCCCTCAGTGGAGTGTGACAGGGAGGCTGGAATATGCTGCAGAGGACAAGGTTCCCATGAGAAGATGTCTGAGACTACACTATGAGACACATAAAGTATCTCTTTTATCACCACTAGTGGCCTATTCCTCTTATTAATGTTGATTTAACACTATTGCTACACAGCCACTGAACTACTACAATGAAATTACACTCAAAGCTGTTCTATCAGGGTTCAAGAGCAATGTATTCAGTCAATCTCAGACATCTGAATGGCTGCTTCTGCTATAAACCACATACCCAACTTGCAGTGAACAAGGCATACAACTGTCAATACAATGCAATGTGAAGAACATAGACTGTGATCAATGTTCCAGAACGCTGACTCCTTTATATTTGCCAGGAGCACTGTGAGATTCTATACACTAGCTTTTGGCCCATACCTCATATTTCTCAACAGTCTCACTTGAGAGGGGGAGAATAACAAGTGATTCAATACTGAGGTACAGTTCATCTGAAAGTATGCTGTTGCAACGCCAAAAGAAAACGGGTCAACATTTGAATTTGAGCAGATATTCACTGGTGACTCAGTGCTCAGTTCATAGAAGTTGGAGTTTCTTATTTCAAAGGTGCATGGGGGAATTAAATACTGTGTAAGCACAGAGAAAATTAGCTTCTCATTACATTCTTGCTCAAATGATTATCCACTCAACAAGTTTTTGCAGATACCGAACTTTCTTTCCAATCAGAAATGTTGAGGTAAAGCTGAAATTAATTGGGTAATTGTGAAATTAAGTGTGTACAGTAGACACAAAGTTCATCTTCAGCACAGGTGCTTTCAACACTTCATTATGATATTCAGGGGAGGGAACTGTTCAACTGTAAAAAGAATCATGTGTCATTCATTAAGGGACAATACATTAAAGTAGCAACCACACACAACAACCTTCGGCATCACCTCAGGTTATTGACTCAGCTAAGACATAAATCTACCCAAAACCATGACAAACAGACCGTTCCAAACATCACACTGGATAACGGATGTGATTAGTTACCTCTTATCACCAAAATGCTCCAGTCAGAAACATGATTTATTATTGTCCTTTCATTTTAAAGAATTAGCGTGCACCCTCGAAGACAAAAGGAAAACAGTCAAAGCGATGTTTTAGACCTATTTAGCGATACCCTAAAAAAATCATACATTCAAAGTGGTTAAGTCAGGACTCCACTTATGCACTAGCTTGGGGATCATTTGATAGTTTGCCTCGCCATCATTTTGTACTCACATGCTTGTCTTAACATATATATTATTGCTAAATATATTGCCCTGCCAGACTGCCAATCAATGGAGAGGAACATAACAGGTGCATGTACAAACTGGTAGAAACTGGCACACAATAATGAGAGAAAAGGAAAAGTGTTGACAGCTTTTATCACTGCTTAGATCGTTGGTAATAGGTTGGTAATAGCTTCAGGGGAAATGTATGTTGAGTAAGATGGGAGGGCAGTTAGAGAAACTGCTAATGTTTATACAATCCAACTGTCTTGATTTTTATGAGAGCATAGGTTGCGTTATTAGTGGCATCATAAGAACTTGCAAAACCTCTAAAAAGTTTTATATTTTCATTGACTTTGACTGATAATAGAACAACATACTCTCTAGTATCTATTTTCTGGAAGATGTTGAGGTTCTGTGACGTCCATGATGTAAAAAATGAACAAATATGTGCTTCAAGTACACAGATGATATTAAAATGCTACTCATAAGATTTCCACTAAAGGCTTCCCTAAAGGCCTTTCCATTGTTACTAGCGCCTACACATGCCCCCTGAACTCCCAAGAGGTGACCGATAAATAAATACAATAAATACATGAATTTGGCTTGATGTATATGTTTTATAAAATTTTTTATTTAAATGGCATAGCAATACACAATGCAAACATTATTTTTACTCACGTCATGCTCAAATTCAAAGGATATGTTTCTCTTGAGCATTAATGGGCACATCCAATTGCAAATAATATTTATTTATTTGCAAATAATATAACATTTTATAAATGCTTTAACATTTTATAAATACTTTACTGATATACTTCATCCACATATTATATAAAGTATATCAGTAAAGCATTTATAAAATGGTTGTACAGAATTATCTTCATAAGAAATGTGTTACTGCAATTTAATTACATTATATCAAAATTTAGACATTCATCTTCAGACAAAACATTGGACTTCCAAGCCATTGAATATCCAAAATAAAATCTGTGCATATGCTCTACTATCTACAAAATATCTATGTTTAACAGATTTTACAATGTACTTGTGAACAGCGCATCATATTTACAAATATATTTACTTGAAGATTAGATTCATTATAGTTACATTAATGTTGAAGGCATACAAGTGTTTGAGGATAAACCTAAGTATTGTAATTAAAATATCAGGGTATTGGCCAGCGCTTGGTGCCTGACTCCCTTACAATTAATATCTGAACAAAGCACTTTTCCTGTATCACAACTAAGACAGATTAGCCATGCCCTTGCACGAGCACGACCCCGGTTATATTTTGATGAAGCACAGGACTAAGTAGGCTTGGAAGATGATGATAGTGTTATTAATCCTTTGCGTCAGTCTGCCTCTCACTGTAAGCCAATTGTACAAAACATATGCCTATTGAGTGATGTAACGTCACAACAAGCTGAAGTCATTTACTGTAGCCTTGTTAGTACATAAAGCTGCAATATAATTAATGTACTATACAGTACAACACTGAAATCTTAACCTTTTCACCATTGTATCTTTCTGTCACAGATTTCTTATGAGTACTGAAATGGAATGATTAATGTGAGCACAAGATGGTGCTATTTATCTATCTATCATCTGTACTGTGATGAATAAGCAACAGCAGATCCGTGAGAGTAGTGTGTGTATGTGTGTTTGTGGTGTGTGCGTGTGTCTGTGCGTGTGTGTGTGTGTGTGCGTGCGTGTGTGTGTCTTGTGAATCTCTTCTGGTGGAGCCTGGGCTATACAGGAGGCCAGACTCTGTAGCATTATTTCTCAACCTCTCAACCTCCATGGAGGTCCATGGAGCAGCACTGGTCCCTGAGATGTTGCTGACTGGTCCCTCAGATAGTTCATAGTTGTGGGAGAACTTCACTTCTCAAGTGTTCAATTTCAATATAAGCGGCCCACCTAAATAGTTTGTTTTAATCCAAAGAAAATATCCATAATTTGCCAGTCCCTGGTTCAAAAATTGTTGCAAAATCCCTGGTCTATAGGATAACACAGACACTGGTAGGGTTGTGCTTGTCCATAACAGCAGTGGGTGTCCCGCCCTTCTTACTGCCAAAGTCCTCAGGGTAGAGGGCTGCGTATCCCACCGCCTCCACAGACCTCCTCTTCTGGACGCGGTGGAGAAGGATACGGTAGGTCCCCGTCAGGGGGCTGCGATTGTCTGTACAGGTGTTGTTCTGCAGGTGGACTCCCTTGATGCCCAGATCAGACAGGGCCAACTTCACCTCCTGCTCCTCCACACACAGGGCCTGGGAGGTCTCAGCCAGGTGAAAGGGCGTCTGGGGCAGTGGGCCGTACGCCCGAGGGTACTCGATGCTCTTCAGCCACGTGCTGGTCATTATCAGGGAGATGGAGTCACGGTCGGCGGGCACGGGCCTCAGCATGCCCTTTATGGCTAGTTGGCAGGGGTTGGGTACATAGTCCGGGAAGGCGTAGGCTCCCTGCATGATACAGCGCTTCAGACGACCGAGGTTGTCGGCGTGGAAAGGCATGGTGGCGGTGACCATGAAGTAGAGCAGGATGCCCAAGGCCCAGATGTCCACATAACGACCCACGTAGCCTTTGTCTTTGAAGAGCTCTGGAGCGGCATAGGGTGGGGAGCCACAGAACGTGGTGAGGACTTCAGTTGGAGCACTCACGATACTGAAGCCAAGGTCTCCCACCTTGATGCAGTAGCTGGTGGTGTAGAAAACGTTCTCTGCTTTCAGGTCTCGGTGGACAATGTTGTTGTCGTGCTGAAATGATAACAAAAAGGGGTAGGGTGGGGGTATGTTAGTTGGATGTTGCTATAAAATTACGATGTGCTCTCTGAATCAATCAAGCAAGAGTAGCCTACAATAATTGGATACATTCTGGTAAATCCTGGCCATAGACAATGCATGATTTATGCGAAAGTTATGCACCCAATCCTCAAGTTAGGAAACTGCCTTAATCACAGAGTAGAATTGCCATCTGTGCCTGTCTTCTGTTCAATGCTTTGACTGGTTATAGCTCACCATGTGTTTGATGGCAGAGATGATCTGGGCAAAGGTGAGCTTGGTCTCCAGGTCAGACAGACGCCCCTTGTTGGTGATACGTGAGTAGAGGTCTCCCCCACTGCCGTACTCCATCACCAGGTACAGGCGCTTGGTGGTCTCGATCACCTCATAGAGACGAACAATGTTAGGGTGGGACAGCTTCTCCATACAGCTGATCTCTGTGGCAAACAGGGACTGAGACTTCTTGTCCAGCCGAAGCTTATCCAAAATCTTGATTGCGACCCTCTCTGAGAGAGAGAGAGAGAGAGAGAGAGAGAGAGAGAGAGAGAGAGAGAGAGAGAGAGAGAGAGAGAGAGAGAGAGAGAGAGAGAAGGGGGGAGAGGGAGAAACCAATACAGAAATGATAGGAGAGCAGGAAGGGTGATCAGACATGGCAACTGGTGTAATTTAATTTGAAGCTTCACCAAGTTATATAACGTCCAGTGAAACATGTGCCTGAGAGGAGAATGTGAGGGTAAATGAAGACCCCCCGTCTCCCCACCCCCCATCTCGCCATCTCTCCTGTGTTATTTCCCTGCAGGCATCTCTAACTGCTCGCTACAGAAATTAAAGAGAGCTGTATAAAACATAAATTCACCACAGGGGGTGAGGGGGGATCTGAGGCGATCAGGAGGTGCTTAGTTCAGGCGATCACCCCTTGTCCTCTGGCATCAGTATTCACCCTGTTATAATACCCCCCTGGAGACAGAGTCTGTGTGGCAGGCAGGGGAGGCTAGAGACAGGGTCAGCTCAGAGGGAACCGGTCAGTAGGAATGTGTTAGTGAGCTATATCTTCATACTGCCAGGTCCCATCCATTGAGTAGGAACTATAATGTCCATTTTGTTACATTTTCCAAAGTGGCATCAGTTGGTATACTGAATGTAACATATGATTATATCATTGGAGACGAGGTACAGTGTACTGCTCAACTCTCACTCTGGTTACTGTACCAGTCATGCTTGACTGGATTAATTTAACTAACTACTGAAAGGATGACGAACAAATAAATCCCTCCTTACCTTTAGTCAGAGCATGGATACCCAATCTAACGTGGGAGAAGTTCCCACACCCTATTTCCCCCCTGAGCTCGTAGAAGGAGATCCTCCGGCCCAGTATGAGGTCGTTGACTACCCTCTGGTCGTGGTTCATGTCATAAAGCACCCTCTCAAACGGTGTCTGCCTCATCCTCTGTTCTGGGGTCAGTTCTGGTATAATAGGACGGGCTGGAAGGACTTTGGGTGTTTTGTCCAACAGCGTTTCACTCGTCTCACTTGGCTTGGCTTTCTTATCCTCCTTGTCCTTGCGTTTTGGCCATGCTAGTCTGGATTTGAGTCCTAAAGGCACAAAGAATAAAATATGAATTAGAGGTGAGATTTTTATTTGGGTGAGGTTCACTGTGTTCAATGGCAGGGATTCTGATTTGGGACTATTGGGGGTAGACGTTGAACCTTTCTCTGACCTCTCCAGTTAGCTCTATTCACATAAAATAACATCACACAACTTCTTAAATATCCTACCGCTCCCTTCTATCATGCATTGATACATATGACTTACCCGTCTTTCTTCTGTAGCTCAGCTGGTAGAGCAAGGCGCTTGTAACGCCAAGGTAGTGGGTTCGAACCCCGGGACCACCCATACACAAAAAAATTATGTATGCACGCATGACTGTAAGTCGCTTTGGATAAAAGCGTCTGCTAAATGGCATATTATTATTATTATTATTCCTGTTAGTTCCTATTGGATCATTGAGCATTGATACAAAGGATCATCGATTCAAACTGTCACATATTATAACTCTCTCTATGTGGAACCTTTTGTTAGAGGCTTGGGGCACAGCTCTACTGATGCTCTGACTGGCCTTAAGGATTCAGAATAGCCGTCAATATGTATTTTAGGTCATCGTTACAAAAGGTGATTTAATTGCAGACATGGAGCTCCACCTCTGGGTAAATGTGCAGTCTGCAGGACAGTCATAATAAGATTGGCTCACACTAATCTCCATGCAGGAGACTCCTGTTGACTTGAACGGAATGTCCGGCCAGCTAAATAATCATCTTAACCAGCTTTAAGTGACATTGACTATTCTTACTAGTGCATATTGGAGACAGCGACACTTGGAAATAGCACAGCAGTATTGACTCTAAGAACTTCCTATGGTAAAATGTATGGATCTATTTAGTTTTTTTATCCAAGCGAAACAAATCATTCAGTGCCTCAGATACAGTAAATCAATAATTGATGTAACAATTTACAATTCGAGAGGAGAACTACATAAAGAGCAATGCATTTAACAATGGAAATAAGTCCCAGACTTTATTGTGTTATCCTCAATGATTTTACTCATGTGCATGTATGGCTTTTTCAAGTTTTATGTGTGCTTGTTTTCTAAAATTCTCGAATTAATAAACTAAACTGTCTAGTAAGAGGAGAAAAGGCATTGATTGGCATACTGCTATTGGCAATGCTATAGTCCCGTGTAGCTCAGTTGGTAGAGCATGGCGTTTGCAACGCCAGGGTTGTGGGTTCGTTTCCCACGGGGGACCAGTATAACAAAAAACATGTATGCATTCACTAACTGTAAGTCGCTCTGGATAAGAGCGTCTGCTAAATGACAAAAAAAAAATGTTGGAACAAAAATTGTAAATACAAAAATGCGTGCATACCGCAGATTACAATATATGGCACATCAAGCACTATCCCCTAAATTATATGTGGCCTTGTACTTGAACTGTAGATCATCAACTCTAAGCATAAAAGGAGGTGGGGATTGACCTTACCTCACTACATTATTTATTTAGTGGACACAGATAAGGTCAGGTTGGGTCATGGAGATATATGACTGTGAGGTCAGCACCAACATCTATAATAGTTGGTAGGATTAGCCAATGACGCCTTGGTCTAATGAGGTCAGAGCAGAGCATCTAATTTTTGGCCTGTCCTTCAATAGGAAGGCTTGGGCAGGCCATTATAGCGTTCTACAGTATCTTATGTACAGTATAACTGCGTTGTGCATTCCTACACTGTAATCAGTCTATGGCAAGGTATGACAGCAATCCATACTTTGGTTTAATTTGAAAATAAAATTTTCAACCAATTTTGCTCACTGGTAGTGTACTCTCTTGCTGTGCTACAAGAAGCTATCTGGTTGAACTGTTACACAACACAATGACCAGTTACAACTGGATCAGTGCCCCTGAACTTTAGGTGATCATATTTTCTGATGCAATGCAATTCCTTATAGTTTCTCTGTAACCTGTAATATTTTTAAACAGACACTAATATCAAATGCATGCCATTATTTTTTGCCTAGCTGTCTGTTTTGTGCTTGCAGTTGCCTTACATTTTTAAATGTTTAATTTAACCTTTATTTAACTATGCAAGTCAGTTAAGAACAAATTCTTATTTACAATGAAGTCCTAAAAAGTTAAACAGTATATTGATTCAGAAATGTAATAACAGGAGTTCCCAAGTAAAAAGCAATGAGGTTTGCACAGAATTCCAATTTAAAACCACCATTTGTGATAATTTGTTTGATTATTTTCTAGTATTGCAGTAAAAAGAAATACACAATTTCATAATGCCCTATAGAAATGGCAACACATATTGTTATGGGGGCACAATAAATGACTGCTTTTGTCTTATTGATCTGATAAATTTTTTTATGTATTTTATCTAAGTTTGTTGGGACCAAATTAAAGGCCTAAATAAGTAGACTACATGCAATTAGACTATATGTCAACCCATATTAGACTATATGTCAACCCATATTAGACTATATGTCAACCCATATTGGACTATATGTCAACCCATATTAGACTATATGTCAACCCATATTAGACTATATGTCAACCCATATTAGACTATATGTCAACCCATATTAGACTATATGTCAACCCATATTAGACTATATGTCAACCCATATTAGACTATATGTCAACCCATATTGGACTATATGTCAACCCATATTAGACTATATGTCAACCCATATTAGACTATATGTCAACCCATATTAGACTATATGTCAACCCATATTGGACTATATGTCAACCCATATTGGCTTAATGAACACATTTGCATCAAAAGCTTTTTCAAACAGAAATGTGGCAGGGATGTGGGTTCGTTTCCCACGGGGGGCCAGTATGAAAAAAACAAAAAACGTATGCATTCACTAACTGTAAGTCGCTCTGGATAAGAGCGTCTGCTAAATGACGAAAATGTAATGTAATGTAATGCATCCTGTAGCACTAACTCCAAAAAGTTTTGGGACACTGTAAAGTCCATGGAAAATAAGAGCACCTCCTCCCAACTGCCCACTGCACTGAGGCTAGGAAACACTGTCACCACCGATAAATCTACAATAATCGAGAATTTCAACAAGCATTTTGCTACGGCTGGCCATGCTTTCCACCTGGCTACCACTACCCTGGCCACCAGCTCTGCAACCTCTGCTGCAACTTGCCCATGCCCCCCCGCTTCTCCTTCACACAAATTCAGACAGCTGATGTTCTGAAAGAGCTGCAAAATCTGGACCCCTACAAATCAGCTGGGCTAGACAATCTGGACCCTTTCTTTCTAAAATTAGCCGCCGAAATTGTCGCAACCCCTATTACTAGCCTGTTCAACCTCTCTTTCGTAACGTCTGAGATCCCCAGAGATTGGAAAGATGCCGCGGTCATCCCCCTCTTCAAAGGGGGTGACACTCTAGATCCAAACTGTTACAGACCTATATCCATCTTGCCCTGCCTTTCGAAAGTTTTTGAAAACCAAGTTAACAAACAGATCACCGACCATTTCGAATCCCACCGTACCTTCTCCGCTATGCAATCCGGTTTCCGAGCTGGTCATGGGTGCACCCCAGCCACGCTCAAGGTCCTAAACGATATTATAACCGCGATCGATAAAAGACAGTACTGCGCAGCTGTCTTCATCGACCTGGCTAAGGCTTTCGACTCTGTCAACCACCGCATTCTTATTGGCAGACTAAATAGCCTTGGTTTCTCTAATGACTGCCTCGCCTGGTTCACCAACTACTTCTCAGATAGAGTTCAATGTGTCAAATCGGAGGGCCTGTTGTCTGGACCTCTGGCCGTCTCTATGGGGGTGCCACAGGGTTCAATTCTCGGGCCGACTCTATTCTCTGTGTATATCAATGATGTCGCTCTTGCTGCTGGTGACGCTTGGATCCACCTCTATGAGGACGACACCATTTTGTATACATCTGGCCCTTCATTGGACACTGTGTTAACAAACCTCCAAACGAGCTTCAACGCCATACAACACTCCTTCCGTAGCCTCCAACTGCTCTTAAACACGGCGGGTCTGACCTAGAGTATGTGGACAACTACAAATACCTAGGTGTCTGGTTAGACTGTAAACTCTCCTTCCAGACTCACATTAAGCATCTCCAATCAAAAGTTAGATTTAGAATCGGCTTCCTATTTCGCAACAAAGCCTCCTTCACTCATACTGCCAAACATGGCCTCGTAAAACTGACTATCCTACCGATCCTTGACTTCGGCGATGTCATTTACAAAATAGCCTCCAACACTCTACTCAGCAAATTGGATGTAGTCTATTACAGTGCCATCCATTTTGTCACCAAAGCCCCATATACTACCCACCATTGTGACCTGTACGCTCTTGTTGGCTGGCCCTCACTACATATTCGTCGCCAAACCCACTGGCTCCAGGTCATCTATAAATCACTGCTAGGCAAATCCCTGTCTTATCTTAGCTCACTGGTCACCATAGCAACACCCACCCGTAGTCTGCACTCCAGCAGGTATATCTCACTGGTCATCCCCAAAGCCAACACCTCCTTTGGCTGCCATTCCTTCCAGTTCTCTGCTGCCAATGACTGGAACGAACTGCAAAAATCTCTGAAGCTGGAGACTCTTATCTCCCTCACTAACTTTAAGCGTCAGTTGTCAGAGCAGCTTACCGATCACTGCACCTGTACACAGCCCATCTGAAATTAGCCCACCCAACTACCTCATCCCCATATTGTTATTTATTTTGCTAATTTGCACCCCAGTATCTCTATTTGCACATCATCTTTTGCACTTCTATCATTCCAGTGTTAATACGAAATTGTAACTATTTTGCACTATGGCCTATTTATTGCCTTACCTCCATAACTTACTACATTCGCACACACTGTATATATATTTTCTGTTGTATTTTTAACTTTATGTTTTGTTTACCCCATATGTAACTCTGTGTTGTTGTTTTTATCGCACTGCTTTGCTTTATCTTGGTCAGGTCACAGTTGTAAATGAGAACTTGTTCTCAACTGGCTTACCTGGTTAAATAAAGGTGAAATAAAATAAAATAAAAAATAAAAATAAAAAGATTTGCTAAAAAGTTATTTATATGCATTTTATATTATTTTGCATATAACTACCCACTCACAAAATAATAGTTTTAAGTGTTACCTGGTAGTTGCGGATCCTTCATCTCTTTCCTTCAAGTCCAGCAGTAGAGACTGATAAAGTGTGTGTGAATGGAGTGGCTCACCATCACTAAACCTCAGGGCATTACCCTGACAATCCTATTAACACCGTGTATTAATATCCATTAGAGACTGATATAGACAAGGCAGCACTAAATCTCTGGACACGCAGCTGGAGCACTTTTCTCTATCCAGCTATATCACATGAATCTAATGTATTGATAAACATTTAACATTATTGAAAGGTAGGCCTATCGAATTCAATATTTATGACAGGTCTATCTACAAACAATTCAAACAATTAATAATTGCACACATTTCTACAGCAATAGAGAAATGGAGATGGCAATTTAATGTAACTGATATGATCTGTCATGTTTTCTATTTAGCATCGTTGGCGTTCTGTAGTAAATGTTTCACAACGTTTAGGAGCGCTGAGGAGTTGTGAACACTCACCCATGTCACATGGGGTTTGTTTGGCTTCGGTTCGAGACAATCATCGCCTCATGAAGTCGGCCATTTCTCCAATCACACACAAGGAATAGTTGGCGGGAGTGAAAGGGGAGGGACATTCGAATGTGTGATTCACGAATTCGAACACATTTTCTACGCTAGTAAAGTAGCACATGCTAGCTACGAACTGTACGTTCGTGGCTACATTTTGACAACTCGTTTGTTTACAAGAGAATGGCGGAAACTGTTGCAGTGCCTGTCGCCCCCTTGGCACCCACAGAGTCGGACCCAGAGCGGTGTGAAGACGAGGAAGAGCTACGGGGGAACGAGGCTGAAGAGAACAACCAACAAACTGGGCCTGTTGCAGCAGCTCCCCAGAACCGTCTCGCGAAGTTACCGCTATCCCGCATCAAGACAATGATGAAAGCCGACCCAGACGTGTCCCTCGCCAGTCAAGAGTCTGTGTTTATCATAGCTAAAGCCACAGTAAGTTAAAACTATTACTTGGAGTAGGTAGCTGTATTAGGGTTTGTTTTCATATTTGGTAGCCTACAGTCAACATGGACTAATGCCATGTAACTACATTTTAGTCATTTAGCAGACGCGTTTTATGGTTAAGTACCTTGCTCAAGGGCACATTTTTCACCTAGTCGGCTCAGGGATTAGAACCAGTGACCTTTCGGTTACTGGCACAACGCTCTTAACCACTAAGCTACCTGCCGCCCCAGTTGATTGATGGTCCTTGATGGTTGTAGTTAGTTAATAGAGTGCCACAGGATGAGTCATAATACCCATAAAACCTAGAGGTCAAACAGGGAAATGGTTCCAATCGTTTTTCCACCATTCATTTTTCCCATAGGGGTTTTTGGAAACACTTAAAATAAGGGCTGTGTTTCGTGTAGGCTTACCCTGGCGTGACGTTTTGTTAACTGTGTAAATCTCTCCAGGACAAGGTGACTTATCAATATATTCGTATGTATTTACCCCCCCAAAATGAAATGCTAATTAGCTGCTAATGTGGCTATCATAAGGAACTACACATGCAATGTTTATCTGGACTAGACTGCCGAATCAAGGCAAAGCTAAGAATCTCTGGATGAACTATATAATGTTAGCTAGATTTAGTAATGAATAAATAGGCTACATTTCTTTAAATTGACAATTCTGTGAACTGTCTTGTGCAAATGTTTTATTGACACAATACCTGTTAGTAAAGGGATCAGCTAGAGATGACGTGCTGGAGCTTGCAGGGATTTGTAGTTTTGCATGATGTCTATTTTGATGCTAATTAGCAGTTTAAAATCTGAGCGTAAATAGAACCGACTATATTGATAAAAGTCACCTCGTCCGAGAGAGATTTACATGGTTATCAAAATGTCATGCCAGGGTGAGCCTACATCAAATCAAATTTTATTGGTCACATACACATATTTGGCAGATGTTATTGTGGTTGTAGCGAAATGCTTCTGTTCCTAGCTCCAACAGTGCAGTAGTATCTAACAATTCACAACAATACACACATCTCAAAGTAAAATAATGGAATTAAGAAATATATAAATATTAGGGCGACAATGTCGGAGTGGCATTGACTAGAATACAGTATATACATATGAAATGAGTAAAACAGTATGTAAACATTATTCAAGTGACCAGTGATTCCATGTCTATGTACATAGGGCAGCAGCCTCTAAGATGCAGGGTTGAGTAACCGAGTGGTAGCCGGCTAGTGACAGTGACTAAGTTCAGGGCAAGATACTGGGTGGTAGCCGGCTAGTGATGGCTATTTAATAGTCTGATGGCCTTGAGATAGAAGCTGTTTTTCAGTCTCTCTGTCCAAGCTTTGATGCACCTTTACTAACCTCTCCTTCTGGATGATAGTGGGGTGAACAGGCCTTGGCTCAGGTGGTTGATGTCCTTGATGATCTTTTTGGCCTTCCTGTGACATCGGGTGCTGTAGGTGTCCTGGAGGGCAGGCAGTGTGCTCCCGGTGATGCGTTGGGCAGACCGCACCACCCTTTGGAGAGCCCTGCGGTTGCGGGCGGTGCAGTTGCCGTACCAGTGGGTGATACAGCCCGACAGGTTGCGCTCAATGGTGCATCTGTAAAAGTTTGTGAGGGTCTTAGGGACCTAGACACATTTCTTCAGCCAGTCTGTGTGGGTGGACCATTTCAGATTGTCAGTGATGTGTACGCAGAGGAACTTGAAGCTTTTCACCTTCTCTACTGTGGTCCTGTGGATGGGGGCATGCTCCCTCTGCTATCTCCTGAAGTCCACATTCAGCTCCTTCATTTGTTGACGTTGAGGGAGAGGTTATTTTCCTGGCACCACTCCGCCAGGGCCCTCACCTCCTCCCTGTAGGCTGTCTCGTCATTGTTGGTAATCAGGCCTACTACTGTTGTCGTCTGCAAACTTGATGATTGAGTTGGAGGCGTGCGTGGCCACGTAGTCATGGGTGAACAGGGAGTACAGGAGGGGGCTGATTACGCACCCTGGTGGGGCCCCTGTGTTGAGGATCAGCGTAGTGGAGGTGTTGTTTCCTACCTTTGCCACCTGGGGCGGCCCATCAGGAAGTCCAGGACCCAGTTGCACAGGGCGGTGTTCAGACCCAGGGCCCCGAGCTTAATGATGAGCTTGGAGGGTACTATGGTCTTGAAGGCTGAGCAGTAGTCAATGAACAGCATTCTTACATAGGCATTCCTCTTGTCCAGATGGGATAGGGCAGTGCGATGTCGATTGCATCGTCTGTGGATCTATTGGGGCAGTATGCAAATTGAGTGGGTTTAGGGTGTCAGGTAAGGTGGAGGTGATATGATCCTTAACTAGCCTCTCAAAGCACTTCATGATGACAGAAGTGAGTGCTACGGGGCGATAGTCATTTAGTTCATTTACCTTTGCTTTCTTGGGTACAGGACATCTTGAAGCAAGACAGCAGACTGGGATAGGGAGAGATTAAATTTGTCCATAAACACTCCAGCCAGCTGGTCATGAAACACAGCCCTTATTTGAAGTGTTTCTAAAATCCCCTATGGGAAAAGTGAATGGTGGAAAAACAATTTGAACCATTTCCCTGTTTGACTGCTAGGTTTTATGGGTATTATGACATCTCCACTGTGGGGCTCTATAGCCGACAGTAATTGCGGGCTAGTCTTTGGGTGCTGAAATCAGTCCTTCTTCTTCTTTGGGATTTGGTTGGCGGATCGCATCCAACTTTTAGGTGCATAAAACGCCACCTACTGTACTGGAGTGTGAATACAACAGGTGTAGACCTTACCATGAAATGCTTACTTACAAGCCCTTAACCAACAATGCAGTTCAATAAATAGTTAAGAAAATGTTTACTAAATAAAATAAAATAAAAGGTAACACAATAAAACAACAATAACAAGGCTATATACATTTACATTTTAGTCATTTAGCAGATGCTCTTATCCAGAGCAACTTACAGTTAGTGAGTGCATACATTTTTCATACTGGCCCCCCGTGGGAATCGAACCCACAACCCTGACGTTGCAAGCACCATGCTCTACCAACTGAGCTACAGGGGACCAATCAGGCCTTTATGGCAGAGTGGCCAGACGGAAGCCACTCCTCAGTAAAAGGCACATGACAGCCCGCTTGGAGTTTGCCAAAAGCCACCTAAAGACTCTCAGACCATGAGAAACAAGATTCTCTGGTCTGATGAAACCAGGATTGAACTCTTTGGCCTGAATGCCAAGCGTCACATCTGGAGGAAACCTGGCACCATCCCTATGGTGAATCATGGTGGTGGCAGCATCATGCTGTGGGGATGTTTTTACCGAGTCAATGTGCGGGGGTACAGGTTAGTCGAGGTAATTTGTACATGTAGATAGGGGTAAAGTGACTATACATAGATAATAAACAGAGAGTAGCAGCAGTGTAGAAAACAAAGGTGGGGGGGTCAATGTAAATAGTCTGGATGGCCATTTGTTTAATTGTTCAGCAGTCTTATGGCTTGGGGGTAGAAGCTGTTAAGGAGCCTTTTGGACCTAGACTGGGCGCTCCGGTACCACTTGCCGTGCGGTAGCTGAGAGAGCAGTGTATGACTTGGGTGACTGGAGTCCTTGACAAATTTTTGTGCCTTCCTCTGACACCGCCTAGTATGTAGGTCCTGGATGGCAGGAAGCTTGGCCCCAGTGATGTACTGGGCCATACGCAATACCCTCTGTAGTGCCTTGCGGTCGGATGCCGAGCAGTTGCCATACCAGGCGGTGATGCAACTGGTCAGGATGCTCTCAATGGTGCAGTGGTATAACTTTTTGTGGCTCTGGGGACCCATGCCAAGTATTTTCAGTCTCCTGAGGGGGAAAAGGTGTTGTCGTGCCCTCTTCACGACTGTCTTGATGTGTTTGGACCATGATAGTTTGTTGGTGATGTGGACGCCAAAGAACTTTAAACTCTCGACCCGCTCCACTATAGCCCCGTCGATGTGAATGGGGGCGTGTTCGGCCCTCCTTTTCCTGTAGTCCACGATCAGCTCCTTTGTCTTGCTCACGTTGAGGGAGAGGTTGTTGTCCTGGCACCACACTGCCAGGTCTCTGACCTCCTCCCTATAAGCTGTCTCATCATTGTCAGTGATCAGGCCTACCACTGATGTGTCGTCAGCAAACTTAATGATGGTGTTGGAGTCGTGCTTGCCATGCAGTCGTGGGTGAACAGGGAGTACAGGAGGGGACTAAGCACACACCCCGGAGGGGCCCCCGTGTTGAGGATCAGCGTGGCAGATGATTTGTTGCCTACCCTTACCACCTGGGGGCGGCCCGTCAGGCGGTCCAGGATCCAGTTGCAGAGGGAGGTGTTTAGTCCCAGGGTCCTTAGCTTAGTGATGAGCTTTGTGGGCACTATGATGTTGAATGCTGAGCTGTCGTCAATGAACAGTATTCTCACATAGGTGTTCCTTTTGTTCAGGTGGGAAAGGGCAGTGTGGAGTGTGATTGAGATTGCGTCATCTGTGTTTCCGGGATGATGGTGTTGATGTGAGACATGACCAACCTTTCAAAGCACTTCATGGCTACCGACGTGAGTGCAACGGGGCAGTAGTCATTTAGGCAGGTTACCTTCACTTTCTTGGGCACAGGGACTATGGTGGTCTGCTTGAAACATGTAGGAATTACAGACTCGGTCAGGGAAAGTTGAAAATGTCAGTGAAGACACTTGCCAGTTGGTCCGCGCATGCTCGGAGTACACGTCCTGGTAATGTGTCTGGCCCCGCGGCCTTGTGAATGTTGACTTGTTTAAAGGTCTTGCTCACTTCGGCAATGGAGAGTGTGATCACACAGTCGTCCGGAACAGCTGGTGCACTCATGCATGCTTCAGTGTTGCTTACCTCGAAGCGAGCATAAAAGGTATTTAGCTCGTCTGGTAGACTCGCATCACTGGGCAGCTCACGACTGGGTTTTCCCTTTGTAGTCCGTAATAGTTTGCAAACCCTGCCACATCCGACGAGCGTCAAAGCCAGTGTAGTAGGATTCAATATTAGTCCTGTATTGACGCTTTGCCTGTTTGATGGTCTAGAGTTTTATTTTTCTTCTCTGGTTGCACATGTGACATGCTGGTAGAAATGAGGTAAAATTGATGTAATTTGTCTGCATTAAAGTCCCCGGCCACTAGGAGCGCCGCTTCTGGATGAGCATTTTCTTGTTTGCTTATGGCCTTATACAGCTCGTTGAGTGCGGTCTTAGTGCCAGCATCGGTTTGTGGTGGTAAATAGACGGCTATGAAAAATATAGATTAAAACTCTTGGTAGATAGTGTGGTCTACAGCTTATCATGAGGTACTCTACCTCAGGCGAGCAATACCTCGAGACTTCTTTAATATTAGACATCGCGCACCAGCTGTTATTGACAAATAGACACACACCCCCACCCCTCGTCTTACCAGATGTAGCTGTTCTGTCCTGCCGATGCACGGAAAACCCAGCCAACTGTATATTATCCGTGTCGTCATTCAGCCACGACTCAGTGAAACATAAGATATTACAGTTTTTAATGTCGCGTTGGTAGGATAGTCTTGAACGGAGATCATCCAGTTTATTCTCAAGTGATTGCACTTTGGCCAATAGAATGGATGGTAGAGGTGGGGTTACCCACTCGCTGACAAATTCTCACAAGGCACCCCGATCTCCGCCCCCTGACGGGGATTTGGGCCTGGTCTCAGAGAAACAGTATATCCTTCGTGTGAAACTCATTAAAGAAAAGATCTTCGTCCAGTTCGAGTTGAGTAATCGCTGTTCTGATATCCAGAAGCTCTTTTCGGTCATAAGAGACAGTAGCAGCAACATTATGTACAAAATAAGTTACAAACAATGCGAAAAAACACACAAAATAACACAGTTGGTTAGGAGCCCGTAAAACGGCAGCCATCCCCTCCGGCGCCATTATCTCCGTCTTGGTACATTATACTTTCTTCACGACACCTCCTGCACTACTGACTCTGGCCACTTCAACCTGCCTCTTTCGCACTGGGCACCCCTACAGTTAACACACACAACTTTATCCACCGAAACTACACAATGCTCTGTCCAATGCCCTCCTGCACACTTCCCACATCTTGGAATCTCCTTCCTACGCACTGTTGCGACGTTCCACCTGAATAGAGCAGTGGATTCGGCACAATAGCTCTAACAGGATAACTGATATATCCTAACGTGACCTTGTCGGGTAAAGACTCTTGACTCAAAACTCAAAAGGATTGACAGTGACTCCTCTTTTTCACTGGTACTGTACATACAGTGGGGGAAAAAAGTATTTAGTCAGCCACCAATTGTGCAAGTTCTCCCACTTAAAAAGATGAGAGAGGCCTGTAATTTTCATCATAGGTACACGTCAACTATGACAGACAAAATGAGAAAAAAAATCCAGAAAATCACATTGTAGGATTTTTAATGAATTTATTTAAAATAAGTATTTGGTCAATAACAAAAGTTTCTCAATACTTTGTTATATACCCTTTGTTGGCAATGACACAGGTCAAACGTTTTCTGTAAGTCTTCACAAGGTTTTCACACACTGTTGCTGGTATTTTGGCCCATTCCTCCATGCAGATCTCCTCTAGAGCAGTGATGTTTTGGGGCTGTCGCTGAGCAACACGGACTTTCAACTCCCTCCAAAGATTTTCTATGGGGGTTGAGATCTGGAGACTGGCTAGGCCACTCCAGGACCTTGAAATGCTTCTTACGAAGCCACTCCTCGTTGCCCGGGTGGTGTGTTTGGGATCATTGTCATGCTGAAAGACCCAGCCACGTTTCATCTTCAATGCCCTTGCTGATGGAAGGAGGTTTTCACTCAAAATCTCACGATACATGGCCCCATTCATTATTTCCTTTACACGGATCAGTCGTCCTGGTCCCTTTGCAGAAAAACAGCCCCAAAGCATGATGTTTCCACCCCCATGCTTCACAGTAGTTATGGTGTTCTTTGGATGCAACTCAGCATTCTTTGTCCTCCAAACACGACGAGTTGAGTTTTTACCAAAAAGTTCTATTTTGGTTTCATCTGACCATATGACATTCTCCCAATCCTCTTCTGGATCATCCAAATGCACTCTAGCAAACTTCAGACGGGCCTGGACATGTACTGGCTTAAGCAGGGGGGACACGTCTGGCACAGCAGGATTTGAGTCCCTGGCGGCGTAGTGTGTTACTGATGGTAGGCTTTGTTACTTTGGTCCCAGCTCTCTGCAGGTCATTCACTAGGTCCCCCGTGTGGTTCTGGGATTTTTGCTCACCGTTCTTGTGATCATTTTGACCCCACGGGGTGAGATCTTGCGTGGAGCCCCAGATCGAGGGAGATTATCAGTGGTCTTGTATGTCTTCCATTTCCTAATAATTGCTCCCACAGTTGATTTCTTCAAACCAAGCTGCTTACCTATTGCAGATTCAGTCTTCCCAGCCTGGTGCAGGTCTACAATTTTGTTTCTGGTGTCCTTTGACAGCTCTTTGGTCTTGGCCATAGTGGAGTTTTGAGTGTGACTGTTTGAGGTTGTGGACAGGTGTCTTTTATACTGATAACAAGTTCAAACAGGTGCCATTAATACAGGTAACGAGTGGAGGACAGAGGAACCTCTTAAAGAAGAAGTTACAGGTCTGTGAGAGCCAGAAATCTTGCTTGTTTGTAGGTGACCAAATACTTAAAATCTCAATAGAAATGTGGTTTTGGTGTAACAGTAACGTTATTGGCCTACTATTATATTTGTTTGTGTTATGTAAAATGCAAATTAATCATTATGTTGTCTTGCGAGACATTGACTCAGCTTTGATCTAACTTTACTAAACAAGCACCCTTGTGAGAAGTGATAATCTTCTATTTGTAGTAATAATAAGTGAGGAGTAGGAGTATTAGGCATAGGCAACAGATCTTGATTAGATGTAATTTTAAGCGATTGGTGCGCCCTTCGTGGTGCTGAATTTAGCGCCAGGATCGCGCAATGATGTTAAAGAAGTTGAACCAACTTGTGGTGTTGAGGGATAGCTCTGCCATTCGGCCAGTTCAGGAACAAACAACAATAATTTGCAGTAGGCCTATGACTACGTGGTGTAGCTATTTGTAGGCTATAGCCTAATGTAAATACAAATACATATGGCTTAATATCATTGCACGGAGAGCTTTATTGTGAGTAGGCATTTCATTGTATTGTGTAGCTATGCTTACACACTGTATCATAAATACATTTTGATTTGATTAGCTTGAACACATGGCTACAATATACCCTATTACAGAATAAAAGAAAACAGGTGAACTATCAATTCATATAATTTATTTGCATTGGTTAAACATGCTATCAAATCAATTGGCCAAGTAGTGAACATAAATCATTACTATGTAGAATTGAAGGAAATAATTTTTCAAACAGCCATAAAATCAAGCTTTTGGTGTGGTGTATTCACACATCTCAATGAACTATAACCTAAATGCATTATTAGCTCCAACTTGTCCCAATTCGCATTTCCAATTGCCCTTCCTGACATACCAAGCTAGAACGGGCCCTGCGTCTTAACCAATAGCCAATATAGGCTAGATATCCCAAGCAGGTATACAGCAACTTCCAGAGAGGGTCAGGCTCCTTGGGCTTTGCGGTGGCCATTCTGGTTTGGGTGTCCTCGGCAGGACGCTGTCGCCGTAAACAAGTGGTCACATATCGTTCTGGGTTCCACTGCACAAGAGGGGGTTCATGGAGTTTTATGAACATCAATGTAGACACACAGTGAATTTGTGACTTTTTTTCAGCGTTCTGATTGGCCAAAGTGGTCATGCCTCCGACAGGCTTCAGCAGTGCACACACAAAGCCTGTAGTTCTTCTTCTCGCCACTGCCAGAGAGAAGACAGGGAAGAAACCACCATTTTACAGTTGAAGTCGAAAGTTTACATACACTTAGGTTGGAGTCATTAAAACTCGTTTTTCAACCACTCCACAAATGTCTTGTTAACAAACTATAGTTTTGGCAAGTCAGTTACGACATCTACTTTGTGCATGACACAAGTAATTTTTCCAACAATTGTTTACAGACAGATTATTTCACTTATAATTCACTGTATCACAATTCCAGTGGGTCAGAAGTTGACTGTGCCTTTTACACTAAGTTGACTGTGCCTTTTAAACAGCTTGGAAAATTCCAGAAAATTATGTCATGGCTTTAGAAGCTTCTGATAGGCTAATTGACATAATTTGAGTCAATTGAAGGTGTACCTGTGGATGTATTTCAAGGCCTACCTTCAAACTCAGTGCCTCTTTGCTTGACATCATTGGAAAATCAAAATAAATCAGCCAAGACCTCAGAAAAAAATTGTAGACCTCCACAAGTCTGGTTCATCCTTGGGAGCAATTTCAAAATGCCTGAAGGTACCACATTCATCGGTACAAACAATAGTACGCAAGTATAAACACCATGGGACCACGCAGCCGTCATACCGCTCAGGATGGAAACGAGTTCTGTCTCATAGAGATGAACGTACTTTGGTGCGAAAAGTGCAAATCAATCCCAGAACAACAGCAAAGGACCTTGTGAAGATGCTGGAGGAAACAGGTACAAAAGTATCTACAGTGAGGGAAAAAGGTATTTGATCCCCTGCTGATTTTGTACGTTTGCCCACTGACAAAGAAATGATTAGTCTATAATTTTAATGGTAGGTTTATTTGAACAGTGAGAGACAGAATAACAACAAAAAAATCCAGAAAAAAACGCATGTCAAAAATGTTATTAATTGATTTGCATTTTAATGAGGGAAATAAGTATTTCACCCCTCTGCAAAACATTACTTAGTACTTGGTGGCAATACCCTTGTTGGCAATCAGAGGTCAGACGTTTCTTGTAGTTGGCCACCAGGCTTGCACACATCTCAGGAGGGATTTTGTCCCACTCCTCTTTGCAGATCTTCTCCAAATCATTAAGGTTTTGAGGCTGAGGCTGACGTTTGGCAACTCGAACCTTCAGCTCCCTCCACAGATTTTCTATGGGATTAAGGTCTGGAGACTGGCTAGGCCACTCCAGGACCTTAATGTGCTTCTTCTTGAGCCACTCCTTTGTTGCCTTGGCCGTGTGTTTTGGGTCATTGTCATGCTGGAATACCCATCCACGACCCATTTTCAATGCCCTGGCTGAGGGAAGGAGGTTCTCACCCAAGATTTGACGGTACATGGCCCCGTCCATCGTCCCTTTGATGCGGTGAAGTTGTCCTGTCCCCTTAGCAGGAAAACACCCCCAAAGCATAATGTTTCCACCTCCATGTTTGACGGTGGGGATGGTGTTCTTGAGGTCATGGGCAGAATTCCTCTTCCTCCAAACTCGGCGAGTTGAGTTGATGCCAAAGAGCTCGATTTTGGTCTCATCTGACCACAACACTTTCACCCAGTTCTCCTCTGAATCATTCAGATGTTCACTGGCAAACTTCAGACGGGCCTGTATATGTGCATTCTTGAGCAGGGGGACCTTGCGGGCGCTGTAGGATTTCAGTCCTTCACGGCGTAGTGTGTTACCAATTGTTTTCTTGGTGACTATGGTCCCAGCTGCCGTGAGAGCATTGACAAGATCCTCCCGTGTAGTTCTGGGCTGATTCCTCACCGTTTCCATGATCATTGCAACTCCACAAGGTGAGATCTTGCATGGAGCCCCAGGCCGAGGGAGATTGACAGTTATTTTGTGTTTCTTTCATTTGCGAATAATCGCACCAACTGTTGTCACCTTCTCACCAAGCTGCTTGGCGATGGTCTTGTAGCCCATTCCAGCCTTGTGTAGGTCTACAATCTTGTCCCTGACATCCTTGGAGAGCTCTTTGGTGTTGGCCATGGTGGAGAGTTTGGAATCTGATTGATTGATTGCTTCTGTGGACAGGTGTCTTTTATACAGGTAACAAGCTGAGATTAGGAGCACTCCCTTTAAGAGTGTGCTCCTAATCTCAGCTCGTTACCTGTATAAAAGACACCTGGGAGCCAGAAATCTTTCTGATTGAGAGGGGGTCAAATACTTATTTCCCTCATTAAAATGCAAATCAATTTATAACATTTTTGACATGCGTTTTTCCTGATTTTTTTGTTGTTGTTATTCTGTCTCTCACTGTTCAAATAAACCCATTAAAATTACAGACTGATCATTTCTTTGTCAGTGGGCAAACGTACAAAATCAGCAGGGGATCAAATACGTTTTTCCCTCACTGTATATCCACAGTAAAACGAGTCCTATATTGACATAACCTAAAAGGCCGCTCAGCAAAGAAGAAGCCACTGCTCCAAAACTGCCATAAAAAAGCCAGACTACGGTTTGCAACCGCACATGGGGACAAAGATTGTACTTTTTGGAGAAATGTCCTCTGGTCTGATGAAACAAAAATAGAACTGTTTGGCCATAATGACCATCTTTATGTTTGGAGGAAAAGGGGTGAGCTTGCAAGCCGAAGAACACCATTCCAACCGTGAAGCACGGGGGTGGCAGCATCATGCTGTGGGGGTGCCTTGCTGCAGGAGGGACTAGTGCACTTCACAAAATAGATGGCATCATGAGGAAGGAAAATTATGTGGATATATTGAAGCAACATCTCAAGACATCAGTCAGAAAGTTAAAGCTTGGTCGCAAATGAGTCTTCCAAATGGACAATGACCCCAAGCATACTTCCAAAGTTGTGGCAAAATGCCTTAAGGACAACAAAGTCCAGGTATTAGAGTGGCCGTCGCAAAGCCCTGACCTCAATCCTATAGAAAATGTGAGGGCAGAACTGAAAAAGCGTGTGCGAGCAAGGAGGCCTACAAACCTGACTCAGTTACACCAGCTCTGTCAGGAGGAATGGGCCAAAGTTCACCCAACTTATTGTGGGAAGCTTGTGGAAGGCTACCCGAAACGTTGGACCCAAGTTAAACAATTTAAAGGCAATGCTACCAAATACTTATTGAGTGTATGTAAACTTCTGACCCACTGGGAATGTGATGAAATAAATAAAAGCTGAAATAAATCATTCTCTCTACTATTATTCTGACATTTCACATTCTTCAAATAAAGTGGTGATCCCAACTGACCTAAGACAGGGAATTTTTACTAGGATTAAATGTCAGGAATTGTGAAAAACTGAGTTTGGCTAAGGTGTATGTAAACTTCCGACTTCAACTGTACCTACCTCTAGGCTGCTATACATATTTATTTGGTTAGTCATTCTATCGTTTTTCATGGAATGTTAGTGGTAATTAAATATAATTTATTTAGAATTCATCAGAATGAATTTTCCAGAATAGTTTTACTAGCTCCGTGTATTCTAAAATTGAAAAGTGAGGGAGCGCCATTCCTCCGTGCTCCGGCAGCATTACATCCCTGGATGTTACTCACTGTATACTAAACTTCAGTTCATGTCTTCCAGGAACTTTTTGTTGAGATGATTGCCAAAGATGCCCTGGTGTATGCCCATCAAGGAAAGAGGAAAACTTTGCAGAGGAAAGATTTAGGTTAGTAATGTCAAGTGGACATACGGTACACCAAACATTGATCCTATATACCATATGCTTATTGCTTAGTGTAGGTTCTGGAGAGCCACAGGGTTTGCAGACTTTAGTTCCATCCCAGTACTAAACACTTATTAGGCCTATACCTGATTCAAATGATTGAGGTCTTGAATCAGGTGTTTGTCTGCAGCTACAGCAAAAATGTGTACTGTTGGGAGTATTTGAGTTGGTGTGCAGGCTTTTGTTCTACCTCCGCCCTAAGACCTTGATAAGTTGAATCAGGTATAGACCTAACTCACCAAGACCAGGATTGGTGGCCACTTAGGCTAGCCCAGGGGTAGGCAACCCTAGTCCTGGAGTGCCGCAGGCACTTCATGTTTTTTTATTAAACGACCTAGAAGACCATGTGTGTTGAATTCATCACTGAACTGATCAATTAGCTCAGTTGGTCAGGTGTGGTGCCCAGTTGGAACAAAATCCAGCAGTACCTGCGGCACTCCTGGAACAGCGTTGCCTACCCCTGGGCTAGCCTTTGACTAGTTGTTCCTAACTATTTTGTTTGTTTGTTTCCACTAACAGACAATGCAATCGAGGCCATAGATGAGTTTGCTTTTCTGGAAGGTAAGTTCTCGTCCAAGCATGCTTCTTTACTAAACCTGTACCATATTTCTATCCTTGTCAGATTGCTAATCAATTTTTGGAATTGAATGATCCTGCTGTGATGAATTAGCCTGATTAATTGGCAATACTGAATCGGTAATAAATCAAATAAAAGTTTATGGGTCGCGTACTCATATCTGCAGGTGTTATAGCAGGTACAGCAAAAATGCTTATGTTACTAGCTCCAACAGTGCAGTAGAATGTCTTGCAAATAGAATACTAATAATCAAAACAAGAAATCAAGAAATAACAATCCAAAGTAGATATATAGTAATTTATATATAACAGCCTCAATTCGTCAGGGCATGGACACTACAAGATGTTGAAAACGTTCCACAGGGATGCTGGCTCATGTTGACTTCAATGCTTCACTCAGTTGTGTCAAGTTGGCTGGACGTCATTGGGTGGTGGACCATTCTTGATACACACGGGAAGCTGTTGAGCGTGAAAAACCCAGCAGCGTTGCAGTTCTTGAAGCACTCAAACCAGTGCGCCTGGCACCTTCTACCATACCCTGTTCAAATGCACTTACATATTTTGTCTTGCCCATTCACCCTCTGAATGGCACACATACACAATCCATGTCTTAAGGCTTAGAAATCCTTCTTTAACCTGTCTCCTCCCCTTCATCTACAATAAGGAATCATAGGCTTCACCTGGATTCACCTGGTCAGTCTATGTCATGGAAAGAGCAGGTGTTCCTAATGTCTTGTACACAGTGTGATAGACACACACACACACACACACAAGGTGTCTTCAGAAAGTATTCATACCCCTTGACATATTCCTTATTTCATTGTTGTTTTCTCACCCATCTACACACAATACCCCATAATGCAACACAATATCAGGAAGGCGTTCTTAATGTTTTATAAACTCAGTGTGTGTGTATGTTATATATATATATATATATATATATATATATATATATATTATTAATAGATTTGTATATATATTAATAGATTTGTATAGTATGTTTGACAGTATCTTTTTTTTCTCTATGTTTTTAAAGGCACTCTAGATGCCTAAACACTCTCAGAAGAAAGAAGGCAGTTCAAGGATCAGAGGCATTTGGAAGACAGACTGACCTGTCTTGCTTTTGAAGTGACATCACTGAGGTTTTGGTACTGGTCACAAGTAGTTCCCTTCCTGAACATGTACAGTATATACTGACATCAGTGATGATCCTCCCTCAGTTAGTCTTGTATGTAAGGAGTCTGCCATTTTTTTGTTTTTGTTAATAATTTGAGTTATGTTAAATAAATCATACAAATGTTTGTAAATCTAATAATTGTCGTTTTATTCAAGAAAGCTTTATTGGGAAATGTCATTTTTTTCAAAAGATGTCAGAAATACATCCATCTTCATTTAGTATTCCATAGTGTCCAGCTGTTTAGGCAACAGCTACACTGTGCCAGTCTCCAATGTGAGGAGAATATTGACTTAACATTTTAATAAAATGAAAAGTACGAGACATCAAATTCTATCCAGCCAAAATCATCTAAAACCTCTAGCAGACACAATGCTTTACAGGGGGTCTAGCAAATGACCAGGTCTATATTTTGCGGCCTAAGGGTAAAGACGTTGGGCATTTCCTTTCCTAATGTCTATTACTCTGTCTGCAGGTTCGGAGCTTAGACTATATTTACGTATCATACCATTATATCCTGTTTGTTTTGCTGTTTCTATAAACTATCGGGCTAGAGAGAGGGACTTGAGCTGCAGGACAGGTCCATAATCAAAAAAGCATAATATGAGCTTTTCTGAAGATTATGACAGCTCACGCCAGGACAGACACACATGCCAGGGAAAGTGGCTGTGCTGGTGGTCTGGGGCTATGGCAAATGAAATGTATCTGGAGAAAATCAAGGCTGGACAAAAAATACACAACATTTTATGTGCTCCTTGTGCGTTCCTGAATATATTTGCTTTAGTGTATCAACAGAATAATGGGTTGAGTGCAGTTTAGCCCACCTCCCATGATAGACTATTGCTGCAGAACAATATACAGTGGGGAGAACAAGTATTTGATACACTGCCGATTTTGCAGGTTTTCCTACTTACAAAGCATGTAGAGGTCTGTCATTTTTATCATAGGTACACTTCAACTGTGAGAGACGGAATCTAAAACAAAAATCCAGAAAATCACATTGGATGATTTGTAAGTAATTAATTTGCATTTTATTGCATGACATAAGTTTTTGATACATCAGAAAAGCAGAACTTAATATTTGGTACAGAAACCTTTGTTTGCAATTACAGAGATAATACGTTTCCTGTAGGTCTTGACCAGGTTTGCACACACTGCAGCAGGGATAATGGCCCACTTCTCCATACCTTCTCCAGATCCTTCAGGTTTCGGGGCTGTCGCTGGGCAATACGGACTTTCAGCTCCCTCCAAAGATTTTCTATTGGGTTCAGGTCTGGAGACTGGCTAGGCCACTCCAGGACCTTGAGATGCTTCTTACGGAGCCACTCCTTAGTTGCCCTGGCTGTGTGTTTTGGGTCGTTGTCATGCTGGAAGACCCAGCCACGATCCATCTTCAATGCTCTTACTGAGGGAAGGAGGTTGTTGGCCAAGATCTCGCGATACATGGCCCCATCCATCCTCCCCTCAATACGGTGCAGTCGTCCTGTCCCCTTTCCACCTCCATGCTTCACGGTTGGGATGGTGTTCTTGGGGTTGTACTCATCCTTCTTCTTCCTCCAAACACGGCGAGTGGAATTTAGACCAAAAAGCTCTATTTTTGTCTCATCAGACCACATGACCTTCTCCCATTCCTCCTCTGGATCATCCAGATGGTCATTGGCAAACTTCAGACGGGCCTGGACATGCGCTGGCTTGTGCAGGGGGACCATGCATGCGCTGCAGGATTTTAATCCATGACGGCGTAGTGTGTTACTAATGGTTTTCTTTGAGACTGTGGTCCCAGCTCTCTTCAGGTCATTGACCAGGTCCTGCCGTGTAGTTCTGGGCGGATCCCTCACCTTCCTCATGATCATTGATGCCCCACGAGGTGATATCTTGCATGGAGCCCCAGACCGAGGGTGATTGACCGTCATCTTGAGCTTCTTCCATTTTCTAATAATTGCGCCAACAGTTATTGCCTTCTCACCAAGCTGCTTGCCTATTGTCCTGTAGCCCATCCCAGCCTTGTGCAGGTCTACAATTTTATCCCTGATGTCCTTACACAGCTCTCTGGTCTTGGCCATTGTGGAGAGGTTGGAGTCTGTTTGATTGAGTGTGTGGACAGGTGTCTTTTATACAGGTAACGAGTTCAAACAGGTGCAGTTAATACAGGTAATGAGTGGAGAACAGGAGGGCTTCTTAAAGAAAAACTAACAGGTCTGTGAGAGCCGAATTCTTACTGGTTGGTAGGTGATCAAATACTTATGTCATGCAATAAAATGCAAATTAATTACTTAAAAATCATACAATGTGATTTTCTGGATTTTTGTCTCTCACAGTTGAAGTGTACCGATGATAAAAATTACAGACCTCTACATGCTTTGTAAGTAGGAAAACCTGCAAAATCGGCAGTGTATCAAATACTTTTTCTCCCCACTGTAATTAATTCCCACTCTTTTTTATGATGACCCATCAAATTATTTCTAATTAACAATTACACACTTTTCATTCAACACATATCAAATCTGATGGATGTAACTCATCCCTTGCTTACTTTTCAGTATTTCTGAGAAACTCAGTAATTTAATGTCATTGTAATTTATTTTCTAGCACCTTTTGGCACCAGTAAACTTGGGAGGATTATTTATTACAATGTCCCCTAACTTCTCGAATGACAAAAATGTGTTTTTCTTTTGCAGTTTTTGTTACACATCCATTTCGGAAAAGTGTTCAGTTTCCCCACTTTAAGCACTGTCAAGACCATTGAGTGTTGCAATGATTTTAAATAATTGATTTGTATGTTTAACCAAACACGTTCTGGTTTAGTGTTACAGTAAATGAAGACAAACCTGTGTGAACCACAGATGTTAGTTTGAGGACTGCCTCAAAGGTTTTCAGTCTAATCCCACCAGAAGAATGCCAGGCAGCATAGAACATGTAGTGCCCTGGCTATAATAAAATATAATCACAACATGTTGCATGGACGGACGTAATTTTATTTCCACAGTAAATAAGGAAATTCCATTAGGGATCTCTCTAATATAAAGTAAGATAGTTCCACCTAGACTTTTGTCAAGATCAGAACATTCAAGCATTCATTACGTAACCATGAAGAAGCATTGGTGTTTTACACCCATTTCAAATGATTGTGAGCATATATAGAATATACAGTGGGGAGAACAAGTATTTGATACACTGCCGATTTTGCAGGTTTTCCTACTTACAAAGCATGTAGAGGTCTGTAATTTTTATCATAGGTACACTTCAACTGTGAGAGACGGAATCTAAATCAAAAATCCAGAAAATCACATTGTATTATTTGTAAGTAATTAATTTGCATTTTATTGCATGACATAATTATTTGATCACCTACCAACCAGTAAGAATTCCGGCTCTCACAGACCTGTTAGTTTTTCTTTAAGAAGCCCTCCAGTTCTCCACTCATTACCTGTATTAACTGCACCTGTTTGAACTCGTTACCTGTATAAAAGACACCTGTCCACACACTCAATCAAACAGACTCCAACCTCTCCACAATGGCCAAGACCAAAGAGCTGTGTAAGGACATCAGGGATAAAATTGTAGACCTGCACAAGGCTGGGATGGGCTACAGGACATTAGGCAAGCAGCTTGGTGAGAAGGCAACAACTATTGGCGCAATTATTAGAAAATGGAAGAAGTTCAAGATGACGGTCAATCACCCTCGGTCTGGGGCTCCATGCAAGATCTCACCTCGTGGGGCATCAATGATCATGAGGAAGGTGAGGGATCAGCTCAGAACTACACGGCAGGACCTGGTCAATGACCTGAAGAGAGCTGGGACCACTGTCTCAAAGAAAACCATTAGTAACACACTACGCCGTCATGGATTAAAATCCTGCAGAGCACGCAAGGTCCCCCTGCTCAAGCCAGCGCATGTCCAGGCCCGTCTGAAGTTTGCCAATGACCATCTGGATGATCCAGAAGAGGAATGGGAGAAGGTCATGTGGTCTGATGAGACAAAAATAGAGCTTTTGGTCTAAACTCCACTCGCCGTGTTTGGAGGAAGAAGAAGGATGAGTACAACCCCAAGAACACCATCCCAACCGTGAAGCATGGAGGTGGAAACATCATTCTTTGGGGATGCTTTTCTGCAAAGGGGACAGGACGACTGCACCGTATTGAGGGGGAGGATGGATGGGGCCATGTATCGCGAGATCTTGGCCAACAACCTCCTTCCCTCAGTAAGAGCATTGAAGATGGGTCGTGGCTGGGTCTTCCAGCATGACAACGACCCGAAACACACAGCCAGGGCAACTAAGGAGTGGCTCTGTAAGAAGCATCTCAAGGTCCTGGAGTGGCCTAGCCAGTCTCCAGACCTGAACCCAATAGAAAATCTTTGGAGGGAGCTGAAAGTCCGTATTGCCCAGCGACAGCCCCGAAACCTGAATGATCTGGAGAAGGTCTGTATGGAGGAGTGGGCCAAAATCCCTGCTGCAGTGTGTGCAAACCTGGTCAGGAAACGTATGATCTCTGTAATTGCAAACAAAGGTTTCTGTACCAAATATTAAGTTCTGCTTTTCTGATGTATCAAAAACTTATGTCATGCAATAAAATGCAAATTAATTACTTAAAAATCATACAATGTGATTTTCTGGATTTTTGTTTTAGATTCCGTCTCTCACAGTTGAAGTGTACCTATGATAAAAATGACAGACCTCTACATGCTTTGTAAGTAGGAAAACCTGCAAAATCGGCAGTGTATCAAATACTTGTTCTCCCCACTGTATGACTTGATTAATTTTTTCTAAAGTTTACTATTCCATAAATCGATACCTCCCCAACTTTTTGGGGGTTGTGTCAACTCATGCTTTTTACAAGATCAGAACATTTAAAAAATGGTGAAACACCTTTAAATTAGGGTATAAAGCTGATAAATGTGATTGAAGTTGTAGAGAAGACAATGTCCTAAAATGACTATAATCCCCCATTCATTCACACTGTTCCAGACATTCCATACCAAATGTTATGTGCTTGATAAATTATAAATCTCAAAATTGGACACAGATTTGCCCCCAGAAACCTAACTTGACACCCTTTTGGGTTAAACAGCCCTGGCCTGGACCACAGGTATAGTTAGCCTTGCCCTACAACATCCCCAGGACATACTTATCCCTCCTCCTACCTCCTCAAAGAGGAACACTTGTTTAGTCCATGACTTCATAGTAAAAAAAAAAAAATGCCTTTGGCATGTTTGTGTCTATACTATTACAATGATCTATTAATCGCCCCAAAGATATGCGTGAAATGTGTTTGGCTCAGGAGCAGACTGGAGTAATGGGGAAGGTATGTTTTTGCAGCTGAAAGATTCCAAATCTGATTTCTTAAGGGTTGAATTCCTCTCCTCTACCCACCTCACCCCCTCAACAGACTGCATAGTTTCACTTCCAGGGCTCAGGTATGATCACAGTCACATAGTAGGGATTACGCTGTGGCCTTGTCGTCCTAATAAATGCCACTACCTAAATCCCACCATTCAGCAGGGATTTAAAACATAATTTACCCTGTATTCTTTACGGTGTGTTTTACCACATTATCTATTCATCGATGTTGCAATTCTCTCCAGGTGTGTATTATTCCTTTTGTACAACAGCATAATTAAATGGAGCAATATATTTACAGTAGCTACTGCTGTAAAATACAAACAAGATTTGTAGTAGTTAATAGCTTAACACTTACTTGTATTCACTGGAAGCATTTATTCTAAGGTACATTAAACAGCGGGTATTCAGTCTCGTCATTAAAAGACTAAGGTTATTTGGGTTTTCCTGTCCAAAAGGTTATTTGCGTTTTCCTGTTTTTGTTTGTTTTTCAGGCGGTTATATTTCATTTGTTCAGTTTTAACTTTGCATTTATTTTATGTAACAGTCAAAGATTTTTATAGCATTCCTTCCACTTCTTTTTTCAACCTTGTTTATTTAATTGAATACCAAAGGCATTAGAGAACGTGCTGTAATTCTGCAATAGTTTCATTGCTTGGTTAGAAGGGAGGTTTCTGACATTGTAGGGAGCGTCAGCTGGGTTCTAATGACACCTAACCTGCCAAAGCAAACGGTCTCTTCCCAAAACCACCACTCTGGGTCTCCGGGTCAATCAATCCTCAACCGCCAACCAGCGTTGACTTTGTATCCATTTCCTCAAACATAAGCCATTTTATATTTGACATTTTATATTTAGTTATAGTGGTGAGTTTGGGTGCTTGTCCCACACTGGTCCTAAAGGCAATTAAGTAATGCACTTGCCAACCTATTTTCTTACACTTTGGATGCCCTCGTGGGCAGCACCATGCATCCCACTTCTGACACCAAATGTAAATTCATGGGGTAACCTTCTGGGACTTGCATTTGTCAGTCCAAGACCTTTGCCATTACACCAAGAGAGGTCCAAACCTCTTGACAAGGTTCTAAGGTGTAGGTGTTGTACTGAGGATGTTAGAATTAAGCTTCTATACAAAGTCTGTCACAGTTCAGACTGTATGGAATATGGAAACTATAATGTACAGCTGTACTTTAGTCTGGCAGATCAGCGCCAATGTTCAAAATTATCATAATCTTGTGATCTTTCTAATGGTGGAGAGCTGGTTGCCGTTTTATGTCATCGTCTGACAATTGACATCTGCTTTTAACATCTTTCAGCACAACTTAATTTAAATGAATACCATAACAGGAGCAGACACAACTAATACCTGCATTTTCTCCTTGTAATCACATCGTGCTGCTGTTGGTTCAACTCGCTCTTTAATAATGTGAATTGTTGATGCTTGAACCACAGATAGGCTAAAGCCTTCATGCATATGCTGGTGGTTGGTTTTGGAAACAGGCTGCATGTAACTTTCTTGTGTTTTGAACCATGTCGGTACTACTGATGCCTTAGTCATTTGCATGGATGAAAACCACATGAATGTATTACAGTACACCAGTGGAGGCTGCTGAGGGGAGGACGGCTCATAATAATGGCTGCAACGGAACGAATGGCATCAAACACATGGAAGCCATGTTTGATGTATTTGATACCATTCCACTAATTCCTCTCCAGTCATTACCACGAGCCCGTTCTCCCCAATTAAGGTGCCACCAACCTCCTGTGCAGTACACTGTAACATCTGTCTTATAAATGTAGTGTGTGACAAGCTTTGGTGTTCCCTGTATTGCAAAGGAGGTTGGTGGCACCTTAATTGGGGAGAACGGGTTCGTGGTAATGGCTGGAGCGGAATAAGTGGAATGGTATCAAATACATCAAACACATGGTTTCCAGGTGTTTGATGCCATTTCATTCGCTCCGTTCCAGCCATTATTATGAGCTGTCCTCCCTTCAGCAGCCTCCACTGGTGTATTGTGCTCGAGCAGTGGGTCATAACATAGCAGCAAGACTAGTGGGACACACCTACAACAAGGAAGAGCACTTTACATGACTGCATTAGAGAATGCCATAAATCTGGATTATTTTAAGAGCTTTATTTGGGAAAGCACCTTTTGAAGAGTGGGAAAGACAGAAATTAACATAGTGAGTGGGGCACTCGGAGGATAGGGGAGAGAGAGGGAGGGAGCTGGAGAGAGGAGGGGTAGAGTGTGTGTGTGTTTGAGGGAGAGAGTGAGTGAGAGGGAGGGGGAGTGAAAAGGAGGGAGGGAGGGAGAAATATAAGACACACGGCAATAGAGGGGAAGGTAACACAGCGGATAACTTCCCTGTCAGGCTCACCATGTTTCTGCTGCAGACTGTGACTGTTATTTCTCTGACTGTCGTTCTCCTGGACGCAGTGGAAGGTAAGACACAATAACACCTACACTATACCGTCAGCAGTATGCACCCTGCTGGGAGCCAGTTTAGCAGGGAAGCGATGGCGAAGGAGATTAAGCTAGAGGAGAGGGGAAGAGAGCCAATACGGGAGCAGCAGCAGGGAGAGTCATGGATGTAAACAGAGGGCTAGAATGCAGGAAGACAATGATTTCAAAACTAACAAGCTAACTGAATACCTAATAACAAGCTAACTGAATACCTAATAACAAGCTAACTGAATACCTAATAACAAGCTAACTGAATACCTCATAGACTTTCATGGGAAAAGTGATAGATGATGTCAATGATAATATATGACAAGGTTCAGAGCAGCTTTTATATGACATGCATATGGTAACTGTAATCTCGGCTAATGTTATTGTGTTTACTCGCTCTGATTGGACAAAAAGGCTTGTCATGTAGTCACAGTGCCACTGGCATAACAGTACATTGTTGGGGATCATGGGATGATCTAGCTAATTCCTCTGGCATTCTAGTGTGTATAGGGGGTGTGTAATACTCCTGACTCTGTCTGCACAAAATATTACATATTAACCTTACATAGTCCAACTAAACTGTATAGAATAGTGCAATGATATGCGTTGCATTCCTACTAAAATATTTGCCATTTGAGCTAATTTCTATCATAACAACCCTCCTTAGCGATCAGCCTTCATATACTGTAAGTGTGCTTTGACGAGTCTGACATAAGGGTATGTCTCTCTCCCCCTCACTTTCTCTCTCTCCCCCCTTTCTCTCTCAGGTAAGGGGGTACAGATGCAGAGAGACGTTCAGTGCTGTATGCAGTACTCCCATGGGAAAGTGCGCACCAAAGACGTGCTGAGGTTTGAAGTGCAGACAGAGGGGCCAGACTGCAGCATACAAGCCATCATGCAAGTATTCCAACTATCCCCAAGCAACTCGCAGACATAGAACATATTCCTCTCACAGCTGTGAGGCATTGTCATCTATCCAGGTCATGTTGTTATGGCTCAGATTCTACTGTAATTGCCAGGGATGTGAGGAAGGAAATAGGTGGGAATAACAAGCCATAAAGAAAAAGATGCCTCACTAGCCAACTTTGTTGAAGCTTTGGTTCAGAGAAGGCTTTATTGAAACCATGCTGCATATCTACAGTATGTTCTGAATGTTTCAGTTGGAAAGTTGGTGTGGTGAATGTTCTTTATCTGTTGTGGCTGCAGACTGTACACCAAGAAGGCGGTGAAGTGTGCTGACCCCAGAGACAGAAGGGTCAAGAGGTTACTGAGGAAGCTGCTCCAGAGGCAGAGGACCAAAGCACATAGGACCATGTGGCTCCACCCTCATGGCAACCTGCCAGTCATGTCGGAGGTGGGAAATATGCACTGTGTTTATACACATAGGGCTCAATTCAATCTAATGCACATTGCAGTTACGTATACTACATTAAAATACTACATAAACATTCCTATGGTGGGAGTGATTGAATCCAGCCTGTACATCCAAACGGCTTTATTAGATAGTGGTAATGATAGCGTTATTGAAAAGTGTGCTGTAGACGTTTCTCCCTGATTTATGTCTCCATAGACAATGATTTTCCACACTTTTCTCTCTCAGGACAAAAAGGATGTGTGGGATGCCCTCCATGTGGAATGATTGTGAGGTTGCTGTTACCACAGGAGGATGATTACTGTCATAGGTGACAGCTGTTTAATATTGTACTGTATTGTCTCCGCATAAACTTACAGTTTCTGACATTTATGTTGCACTTAAATTGCCCTTTGGGGACAATAAAGATTTATTTAACTGAACTATCTTTCTTGTCATTGCAGGCCAAGTAAACTTCCAGCGGCTTCTCGTCCTAACTCAGCCAAGCTTGCTGACTCTCCAGTCGTCTCGTGTCACTATCTATCTGCCTGGGAGAGTGTAGTGGCTGAGTTGTCATCGCCATACATTGCAGAGTCCATGAGAGGTTTTGATATATAGCTAAATGTCTTTTACACACTGTCGCTAACTATGCCAAAGTATTTGCCAAGTATTTCTGATTACTCTTTATTCCGAGAAACCGGTCTTCACCATCTATGTATGGCTGTTCAACTTCATAGATGGCTTGTTCTCGCCTGAAACACAATGTTATGTAGAAAAATGCACTGTTTGTTTAAACACATCTAAAGTGGATATTTTATAAATAAATTAACCAGAAAGAGTTATATTTTCCTCCTCATTGTGTCTTATTGCAGCCTAGGCTCATTCTTCAAAAACCAGTATTATAGGTCAGTGGGTTCTTTATTTTTTTAAGGTATATTTTTGTACTTTTTTTGCTTTATTGAAGAGATAGTAAAGACTGGGGGAGGGTAAGTCAAAGGGCAGTGGGCCAGATTCAAACCTATGCCGACATACATGTGTGCCGGGGTCAGAGGCTTTAACTGCTGGACTACACAGTCCACAATGGGTTACTCTGGGAGTGTCCGTGTGATTAAATACACAGAGTATACCAAACATTAGGAACACCTTCTAAATATGGATATTAATGTTTTGTATACATTGGTTCAAGTAGGTTACCCTATGATTTCTCTTATAGGTACAGTTATCACAGTCACTGGTATAAAACAAGCAGAATAACTGCTGTATGAATAGTTTGGAACAAAACTGAGTTGCCCAGAGAGGTTGAAACCACACGCTGCTTCTGTTTACTGGCTCTGGGTGGATGCACTCTGTTTGATGTTGAGGTGCCAAGCATCTTCCCTCCCAGATAAAAGGTGATTTAATGCTTCCCAAATCATTGAGCTTCTGGCTCAACACTGTTTGAGACACCCAAAGCTGCTCTGGCACTCCATTTGACAGTTCATTAATTTCAGCTAAGACAGCTTGACACCATATCACTACCTAGAGGTTTTGACCACATAACTGGCAACAATGGGGAGGTTTTACTCGATGAGAGGCAGTACTGTAAGTGTGAAGCCAGCTGGAATGCACTGCAAGTGTTCAGTACTGCAGTTTAGACTGGTCGGAGCAAGAATCCATGGTGAATCAGGGACAAAAACAGAAGGAGATTCTCCACCAGGGGTAGCCATTTTCTGTGCGTTAAGAATATAGCCATGCTATCACACTATCACCTCAGATCAACCAAAAGAGAACAGGAATCTCCTGGGGAATCTCTCGCTGTCTGAATAGCCTCATTTATACCTGGCGCTAACATGCATCCTTGGTCCTGATCTTGTCCACATTCTGATTGTTCCCACATTTCCAGATATGCGTCTACACATGGTAGTAAAATGTGTCTCTTATCCCTCCACTGTGTCTGGATTGTGACCAGATTTCCTAGTCCCTCCCTGTATGCAAATATTTTGACAGATATTCTTCCAAAATAATATTTATTTATTTTAAGACACATATGTCTGTCGTAAGTCAATGGTGCCAGCAGTCAAGGAAGGATAATGATGCTTTAAATGGTCTTAGATCTGTCTACACTTGTGAGATATCCAGACACTGCATGCCTGACTACCTCCGTTGGTGATCAGGAAGATCTGAAAACAATCAGATCAGAATGTGTGTTTTGATCATCTACAAATGTGAGCACAAAACCACCAGGTATAAACAGGGCTTCTGTCTCTCTCAACCACACTTATCAACCTACAGATTCACACAATTGCTGTCAATTCCTGAGACATTTATTTGTTGCGACTGTCATATTCTTCCATCAAAATACTGATAATGACAGTTCCCAAAAGCAATCAAAATGTAAACCATCTCACGAAAACATAAATAAACTATTTAATACGTAAAACAAGAGGCACAAATGAGAAATGACCATGTAAGATTACAGCATCAAGGAAAGGGAATATCTAGTGAGCACTTTAGTTATAAGTCAAGAAATCTATTTAGATCTCCCTGCTCATATTCTACAAATGGACCAAATGTACACTACTGGTCAAAAGTTTTAGAACACCTACTCATTCAAGGGTTTTTCTTTTAATATCTTCTGTATACCAACCCTACCTTGTCACAACACAACTCAAACGCATTAAGAAGGAAAGAAATTCCACAAATTACTTTTTAAGAAGGCACACCTGTTAATTGAAATGCATTCCAGGTGACTACCTCATGAAGCTGGTTGAGAGAATGCCAAGTGTGTGCAAAGCTGTCATCAAGGCAAAGGGTGGCTATTTGAAGAAACTCTAATATAAAATATATTTTGATTTGTTTAACACTTTTTTGGTTACTACATGATTCCATATGTGTTATTTCATAGTTTTGATGTCTTCACTATTATTCTACAATGTAGAAAATAGTAAAAATATAGAAAAACCCTTGAATGAGTAGGTGTTCTAAAACTTTTGACCGGTAGTGTACATTCAATCCTTGCATGGTCTGAAAACACTCACAACACTCTTAAACAACCAACAACATTGGGGGAAAACATATCATGTAATACAGTAGCCTATGCGACATCCTTTTGTCAATATGTACAGAAACATACCACAGCCCCAATGATATCAACATTTCACATATTTCAGCCTTGAGTGACTTGTGGTAAAATAACAGGGCACTAGTACCAACATATGTTCAGTTAAGAAACACTAGAGCTAACACTGAAAATAAATATTTGTTACCCAATATTGTTTTGAAAAAAGAAAAAGAAAGTCTAACAACCCCAATTTACCTCAATAAGTAACATAGAAATCACCCAAGTGTAAAATATTATTACAGATATCCGTACAAATATATACTGTATACATTCACATTGATGCAATTGACAGAGATCAAGCAAAGTACATTATATCAAAACTGATGACAATACTTCAATGTTTATTTTCAAAACTGTTGAAAAACTGCTTATCAAAGTTGGTATCATGGATAATATGATAGGCCTACAACATTTCCTCTATGTAATGTTTGGGGCAGAAAATCGAATGGCTTAAGAGAAAGCATAATATACACTTGAATTATATTAGAGGTAGATTCACAATAAAAACAACAACCACCATCTACAGAAGTGCAACTGAGGCTGCTATAAACTCAAATTGATTACGTCAAAGATACTAAAAGTGTAAAAATTTAAAAAAGAAACAATCAAGCCATGCAACAAAACCAGCTAAGTGATGGTGAGTATAGGAATGGATTTTCCATTTATTCACATATTTAAAAAGGTCATTGAATGGCAATTATTTTCTTGTTCATGTAAATGAATCGGATACAGAGTACATAACAACAGTCTAAAGTGGTCTCTACTGATATGAACACATAGGATAAGAGAAATCAATATGGTAACTAGATGCAGTTGAAGTCGGAAGTTTACATACACCTTAGCCAAATACATTTAAACTCAGTTTTTCACAATTCCTGACATTTAATCCTAGTAAAAATTCCCTGTCTTAGGTCAGTTAGGATCACCACCATATTTTAAGAATGTGAAATGTCAGAATAATAGTAGAGAGAATGATTTATTTCAGCTTTTATTTATTTCATCACATTCCCAGTGGGTCAGAAGTTTACATACACTCAATTAGTATTTGGTAGCATTGCCTTTAAATTGTTTAACTTGGGACAAACGTTTCGGGTAGCCTTCCACAAGCTTCCCACAATAAGTTGGGTGAATTTTGGCTCAGTCCTCCTGACAGAGCTGGTGTAACTGCATCAGGTTTGTAGGCCTCCTTGCTCGCACACACTTTTTCAGTTCTTCCCACTCATTTTCTATAGGATTGAGGTCAGGGCTTTGTGATGGCCACTCCAATACCTTGACTTTGTTGTCCTTAAGCCATTTTGCCACAACTTTGGAAGTATGCTTGGGGTCATTGTCCATTTGGAAGACCCATTTGCGACCAAGCTTTAACTTCCTGACTGATGTCTTGAGATGTTGCTTCAATATATCCTCATGATGCCATCTATTTTGTGAAGTGCACCAGTCCCTCCTGCAGTAAAGCACCCCCACAGCATGATGCTGCCACCCCCGTGCTTCACGGTTGGGATGGTGTTCTTCGGCTTGCAAGCCCCCCCTTTTTCCTCCAAGCATAACGATGGTCATTATGGCCAAACAGTTCTATCTTTGTTTCATCAGACCAGAGGACATTTCTCCAAAAAGTACGATCTTTGTCCCCATGTGCAGTTGCAAACCGTAGTCTGGCTTTTTTATGGCGGTTTTGGAGCAGTGGCTTCTTCCTTGCTGAGCGGCCTTTCAGGTTATGTCAATATAGGACTTGTTGTACTGTGGATATAGATACTTTTGTACCTGTTTCCTCCAGCATCTTCACAAGGTCCTTTGCTGTTGTTCTGGGATTGATTTGCACTTTTCGCACCAAAGTACGTTCATCTCTAGGAGACAGAACGCGTCTCCTTCCTGAGCTGTATGACGGCTGCGTGGTCCCATGGTGTTTATACTTGCATACTATTGTTTGTAAAGATGAACGTGGTACCTTCAGGCGTTTGGAAATTGCTCCCAATGATGAACCAGACTTGTGGAGGTCTACAATTTTCTTTCTGAGGTCTTGGCTGATTTCTTTTGATTTCCCCATGATGTCAAGCAAAGATGCACTGAGTTTGAAGGTAGGCCTTGAAATACATCCACAGGTACACCTCCAATTGACTCAAATGATGTCAATTTAGCCTATCAGAAGCTTCTAAAGCCATTACATAATTTTCTGGAATTTTCCTAGCTGTTTAAAGGCACAGTTAACTTAGTGTATGTAAACTTCTGACTCACTGGAATTGTGATATTGTGAATTGTAAGTGAAATAATCTGTCTGTAAACAATTGTTGGAAAAATTACTTGTGTCATGCACAAAGTAGATGTCCTAAACGACATGCCAAAACTATAGTTTGTTAACAAGAAATGTGTGGAGTGGTTGAAAAACAAGTTTTAATGACTCCAACCTAAGTGTATGTAAACTTCCGACTTCAACTGTATCTACGGAAAATTTGATTTCACCTGTCCAGTTCTTTCATTAGTGTCATCTAGACAATGCTTCCATGGACTCAGATTTGGACTGAAATTACCAAAAGAGTTGGTGATATGGTTAAGAGTGTCAAAACAATCCCTAGCCACTATCCCTAGAGTGTTTGCAGATCTGAAGTTAACCAGATACAGTACCAGTCAAAAGTTTGGACACACCTACTCATTCAAGGGTTTTTCTTTATTTTTACTATTTTCTACATTGTAGAATAATAGTAAAGACATCAGAACTATGACATAACACATATGGAATAATGTAGTAAACAAAAAAGTGTTAAACAAATCAAAATATATTTTAGAATTTAGATTCTTCAAAGTCGCAACCTTTGCCTTAATGACTGCTTTGCACACTCTTGGCGTGCCTTGTTAAAAGTTCATTTGTGGAATTTCTTTCCTTCTTAATGTGTTTGAGCCAATCAGTTGTGTTGTGACAAGGTAGGGGTGGTATACAGAATATAGGCCTATTTGGTAAAAGACCAAGCCCATATTATGGCAAGAACAGCTCAAATAAGCAAAGAGAAACGACAGTCCATCATTACTTTAAGACATGAAGGTCAGTCAATCTGAACAATTTCAAGAACTTTGAAAGTTTCTTCAATTGCAGTCGAAAAAACCATCAAGCGCTATGATGAAACTGGCTCTCATGAGGACCGCCACAGGAAAGGAAGACCCAGAGTTACCTCTGCTGCAGAGGATAAGTTCATGAGAGTTACCAGCCTCAGAAATTGCTGCCCAAATAAATGTTTCACAGAGTTCAAGTAACTGACACATCTCAACATGAACTGTTCAGAGGAGACTGCGTGAATCAGGCCTTCATGGTCAAATTGATGCAAACAAACCACTACTAAAGGACACCAATAAGAAGAAGAGACTTGCTTGGGCCAAGAAACATGAGCAATGGACATTAGACCCGTGGAAATCTGTCATTTTGGTCTGATGAGTCCAAATTTGAGATTGTTGGTTCCAACCGCCGTGTCTTTGTGAGACGCAGAGTAGGTGAACGGATGATCTCCACATGTGTGGTTCCCACTGTAAAGCATGGTGGAGGAGGTGTGATGGTGCTTTGCTGGTGACACTGTCAGTGATTTATTTAGAATTCAAGGCACACTTAACCAGCATGGCTACCACAGCATTCTGCAGCGATACGCCATTCCATCTGGTTTGCGCTTATTGGGACTATCATTTGTTTTTCAACAGGACAAAGACCCAACACACCTCCAGGGTGTGTAAGGGCTATTTGACCAAGAAGGAGAGTGATGGAGTGCTGCATCAGATGACATGGCCTCCACAATCACCCGACCTCAACCCAGTTGAGATTGTTTGGGATTAATTTGACCGCAGAGTGAAGGAAAAGCAGCCAACAAGTGCTCAGCATATGTGGGAACTCCTTCAAGACTGTTGGAAAAGCATTCCAGGTGAAGCTGGTTGAGAGAATGCCAAGAGTGTGCAAAGCTGTCATCAAGGCAAAGGGTGGCTACTTTGAAGAATCTAAAATATATTTTGACTTATTTAATATTTGTTTGGTTACTACATGATTCCATATGTATTATTTCATAGTTTTGATGTCTTCAATATCACTCTACAATGTAGAAAATAGTAAAAATAAAGAAAAACCCTTGAATGAGTAGGTGTGTCCAAACTTTTGACGGGTACTGTAGGTGTTAGCAACCTAGGCATCCAATATCTTTCCCCATTTTGCTTGCATCTACTGTATCCAGTTCCTCCATTCTACAAACACTGAATAAGTACAGTGGAGGCTAGTGGTTGTTTTCAGACTGGGCCTATACATTCCCCTGTCCTGACCCCTACATGGGGGTCTCACTGTTGTGGTGCTTCACTGAGTCGTTCTCCTGGCAGATGAGCTGGTAGGACTTCTCGTTCTCTTCGATCACTGAGTTGCCCACCTCAACATCCTGGCTCTGCAACTCCTTGCGCGACAGGTGCTCCACGATGCCCGCCCCCAGAGAGTCCCCCAGCACATTGGTAGTGGTCCTCAGTCGGTCCCTGCACAGGTACACACATTATGACGCACAGACATTATATAGTGCGCGCACACACACACACACACACAAATGCACGCACAAACACTCCTTCCGGGTGTCAACCTCTGCGCAGCCACACAAAAACACAAGGCAATCCTTGGAGTAATCCACCCACAAGTTATAAAAAAAATGAATGTCAACCATTGTGTGTAAATCAAGCTATGAGGCATGCAGGAAAGTGTACACAACACCACACCACATCACAACATTAGAGAGGGCTAGTTGTTAACAGTTCATAAATTACAATAATCTGATGCACATAATGCATAGACAACCTTTCAGGGGGATCTGTTCTAGTGGGGTGGCGGCCTTACAGTGACATTTAGGCAGACTTACAGGAACCAATCCACAGCAATGATCATCGTTATGTCCTCTGTGGGCAGTCCCACCGATGTCAATACAATCACCATGGTAACCAGACCAGCCTGTGGGATGCCTGCTGCTCCGATGCTGGCAGCTGTTGCCGTGATACTGTGGAGGGATGGCACCAGCACCATTTAATAAGAAAGAGAAACACACATTGCAGTAGGGAATCGGTGGGGAGTGATATGTGAAAAATATTTAAGGCTGATCCGGGAGGACAGGGTTATAGACTAACTTTTTCCAATGGTGGCACTGGTGCTACCAACTTTTTAAGTTGATGGCACCAGCACATGATTTGGTCACACCAATTCTTCACCGCTGCACGCCGATAATAACTTGACCTGTGTCCCATAATGTACCTGCATTCCATACAGAACCAGGCTAATAATGACTAGCCATCTCTTAAATTAGCATATCCTTCCAGGGCTTGACAAATTTGCCAGTGGCACACCGAGCCAAAGCCAACTGAAAGCTACTGGCCCAAATGAAAAGAATACTGGCCCGGGAAAGTGGACGATGCGCACATCATTTAAATGTTATCTTGAATTTGCGGGCTAAGCAAGTAGCCTATGATAGCCTACCCTCCATACACAAATTATTACATTTTAACTTGACAATATCATATTTACATTGATTGTTTGGAGGGAAAAAATAAAACCTTTGCGCAATCTCAAATAGGGTGTTATTGTTAGCGATTTTGAACAGTTAATCTACAGTTGTAGGGCCCTATAAAATCAGTTTTTGTATTTTGGTAAATTCCGTTTTGCCGGTTAAGTTTTTCCTGGTTTCCGAAAACACCATTTTTAAAAATAGAAAAACAAAGAAAAAATATGTATGTTCCAAATCCACAACAATGCTTAAATCACATTAGGAGACCACTTTTGAGGTTTGAGAACAATATAAATAAAAAGATTGGAGGGTGTAGTTGCCCTTTAATTCAATTGTGTGCCATCAAGAGACCGTGTTTTTGTACTGTACAATGTAGTGTAGGCTAATCAAATCAAATAAATGTTTATTTGTCACATGTTTCGTAAACAACATGTGTAGACTAACAGTGCAGAGCTAAAGATAATTATTTATTTTTTAACAAAGAAATAGTGACATATGGAATAAATACACAGTGAATAACGAATAATAATGATGAGTAAAAATAACATGACTATACAGTTCATTAGGAAAGTATTCAGACCCCTTGACTTTTTCAATATTTTGTTACGTTTCAGCCTTATTCTACAATCTACACACAATACCCCGTAATGACAAAGCAAAAACAGGTTTTTATAAATTTTAGCAAATTTATACAAAATAAAAACTGAAATATTACATTTACATAAGTAATAATATAATAATAATATGCCATTTAGCAGACGCTTTTATCCAAAGCGACTTACAGTCATGCGTGCATACATTTTTTTTGGTGTATGGGTGGTCCCGGGGATCAAACCCACTACCTTGGTGTTACAAGCGCCGTGCTCTACCAGCTGAGCTACAGAGGACCACTCAGACCCTTTACTCAGTACTTTGTTGAAGCACCTTTGGCAGCGATTACAGCCTCGAGTCTTCTTGGGTATGATGCTCCTAGCTTGGAACACCTGTATTTGGGGAGTTTCTCCCATTCTTCTCTGCAGATCCTCTCGAGCTCTGTCAGGTTGGATGCGGAGCATCGCTACACAGCTATTTTCAGGTCTCTCCAGAGATGTTCGATCATGTTCAAGTCCGGGCTCTGGCTGCGCCTCTCAAGGACATTCAGAGACTTGTCCTGAAGCCATTCCTGTGTTGTCTTGGCTGTGTGCTTAGGGTCGTTGTCCTGTTGGAAGGTGAACATTCGCCCAAGTCTGAGGTCCTGAGCGCTCTAGAGCAGGTTTTCATCAAGGATCTCTCTGTACTTTGCTCCGTTCATCTTTCCCTCAATCCTGACTATTCTCCCAGTTCCTGCCGCTGAAAACATCCCCACAGCATGATGCTGCCACCACCATGCTTCACCGTAGGGATGGTGCCAGGTTTCCTACAGACGTGACGCTTGGCATTCAGGCCAAAGCGTTCAATCTTGGTTTCATCAACTGGGAATTCTGAAAAAAACAAGGTTTTTTAGCTCAATTGGTAGAGCATGGCGCTTGTAACGCTTGTAATGCCAGGGTAGTGGGTTCGATCCCTGGGACCACCCATACGTAAAAATGTATGCACACATGACTGTAAGTCGCTTTGGATAAAAGCATCTGCTAAATGGCATATTATATTATTATTATGATGTCAGTGATCTTCAGGTCCGAGCTCTAGAAAGAGGCCAGAGTTCCCGACTTGGAATTCCGAGTTGGATGACCGTTCAAAACGTATTTTCTCAGTCGGAGCTCATTTTTTTCAGAGTTCCCAGTTGTCTTGAACTCACTGAAGTCTGAGATTTCCCAGTTCCGAGTTTCCAGTTGTTTTGAACGCAGCAGAAGTCATGCTGGGATTTTAAAAAATGTTTTTATTTAACCTTTATTTAACCAGGTAAGCCAGTTGAGAACAAGTTCTCATTTACAACTGTGACCTGGCCAAGATAAAGCAAAGCAGTGCGATAAAAACAACAACACAGAGTTACATATGGGGTAAAACAAAACATAAAGTAAAGTACAACAGAAAAATATATATACAGTGTGTGCAAATGTAGCAAGTTATGGAGGTAAGGCAATAAATAGGCTATAGTGCAAAATAATTACAATTAGTATTAACACTGGAATGATTGATGTGCAAATAGAGATACTGGGGTGCAAATGAGCAAAATAAATAAAAATATGGGGATGAGGTAGTTGGGTGGGCTAATTTCAGATGGGCTGTGTACAGGTGCAGTGATCAGTAAGGTGCTCTGACAACTGATGCTTAAAGTTAGTGAGGGAGATAAGAGTCTCCAGCTTCAGAGATTTTTGCAATTCGTTCCAGTCATTGGCAGCAGAGAACTGGAAGGAATGGTGGCCAAAGGAGGTGTTGGCTTTGGGGATGACCAGTGAGATATACCTGCTGGAGCACATACTACGGGTGGGTGTTGCTATGGTGACCAATGAGCTAAGATAAGGCAGGGATTTGCCTAGCAGTGATTTATAGATGGCCTGGAGCCAGTGGGTTTGGCGACAAATATGTAGTGAGGACCAGCCAACAAGAGCGTACAGGTCACAGTGGTGGGTAGTATATGGGGCTTTGGTGACAAAACGGATGGCACTGTGATAGACTACATCCAATTTGCTGAGTAGAGTGTTGGAGGCTATTTTGTAAATGACATCGCTGAAGTCAAGGATTGGTAGGATAGTCAGTTTTACGAGGGCATGTTTGGCAGCATGAGTGAAGGAGGCATTGTTGCGAAATAGGAAGCCGATTCTAGATTTAACTTTGGATTGGAGATTCTTAATGTGAGTCTGGAAGGAGAGTTTACAGTCTAACCAGACACCTAGGTATTTGTAGTTGTCCACATACTCTAGGTCAGACCCGTCGAGAGTAGTGATTCTAGTTGGGTGGGCGGGTGCCAGCAGCGTTCGATTGAAGAGCATGCATTTAGTTTTACTAGTGTTTAAGAGCAGTTGGAGGCTACTGAATGAGTGTTGTATGGCATTGAAGCTCGTTTGGAGGTTTGTTAACACAGTGTCCAATGAAGGGCCAGATGTATACAAAATGGTGTCGTCTGCGTAGAGGTGGATCTGAGAGTCACCAGCAGCAAGAGCGACATCATTGATATACACGGAGAAAAGAGTCGGCCCAAGAATTGAACCCTGTGGCACCCCCATAGAGACTGCCATAGGTCCAGACAACAGGCACTCCGATTTGACACATTGAACACATTGAAGTAGTTTGTGAACCAGGCGAGGCAGTCATTTGAGAAACCAAGGCTATTTAGTCTTCCAATAAGAATGCGGTGGTTGACAGAGTCGAAAGCCTTGGCCAGGTCGATGAAGACGGCTGCACAGTACTGTCTATTATCGATCGCGGTTATAATATCGTATAGGACCTTGAGCGTGGCTGAGGTGCACCCATGACCAGCTCGGAAACCGGATTGCATAGCAGAGAAGGTACGGTGGGATTCGAAATGGTCGGTGATCTGTTTGTGAACTTGGCTTTCAAAAACATTCGAAAGGCAGGGCAGGATGGATATAGGTCTGTAACAGTTTGGATCTAGAGTGTCACCCCCTTTGAAGAGGGGGATGACCGCGGCAGCTTTTCAATCTCTGGGGATCTCAGACGTTACGAAAGAGAGGTTGAACAGGCTAGTAATAGGGGTTGTGACAATTTCGGCGGCTAGTTTTAGAAAGAATGGGTCCAGATTGTCTAGCCCAGATGATTTGTAGGGGTCCAGATTTTGCAGCTCTTTCAGAACATCAGCTGTCTGAATTTGGCCAGCCATAGCAAAATGCTTGTTGAAATTCTCGATTATTGTAGATTTATCGGTGGTGACAGTGTTTCCTAGCCTCAGTGCAGTGGGCAGCTGGGAGGAGGTGCTCTTATTCTCCATGGACTTTACAGTGTCCCAAAACTTTTTGGAGTTAGTGCTACAGGATTCAAATTTCTGTTTGAAAAAGCTAGCCTTTGCTTTCCTAACTGCTTGTGTATATTGGTTCCTGACTTCCCTGAAAAGTTGCATATCGCGGGGGCTATTTGATGCTAATGCAGTACGCCACAGGATCTTTTTGTGCAGGTCAAGGGCAGTCAAGTCTGAGGAGAACCAGGGGCTATATCTGTTCTTAGTTCTGTATTTTTTGAATGGTGCATGTTTATTTCAGATTGAGAGGAAATTACTTTTAAAGAACAACCAGGCATCCTCTACTGACGGAATGAGATCTATATCCATCCAGGATACCTGGGCCAGGTCAATTAGAAAGGCCTGCTCGCTAAAGTGTTTTAGGGAGGGTTTGACAGTGATGAGGGGTGGTCGTTTGACCGCGGACCTGTTACGGATGCAGGCAATAAGCCAGTGATCGCTGAGATCCTGGTTGAATACAGCGGAGGTGTATTTAGAGGGTAAGTTAGTCAGGATGATACAGTGGGGAAAAAAGTATTTAGTCAGCCACCAATTGTGCAAGTTCTCCCACTTAAAAAGATGAGAGAGGCCTGTAATTTTCATCATAGGTACACGTCAACTATGACAGACAAAATGAGGAAAAAAAAATCCAGAAAATCACATTGTAGGATTTTTAATGAATTTATTTGCAAATTATGGTGGAAAATAAGTATTTGGTCACCTACAAACAAGCAAGATTTCTGGCTCTCACAGACCTGTAACTTCTTCTTTAAGAGGCTCCTCTGTCCTCCACTCGTTACCTGTATTAATGGCACCTGTTTGAACTTGTTATCAGTATAAAAGACACCTGTCCACAACCTCAAACAGTCACACTCCAAACTCCACTATGGCCAAGACCAAAGAGCTGTCAAAGGACACCAGAAACAAAATTGTAGACCTGCACCAGGCTGGGAAGACTGAATCTGCAATAGGTAATCAGCTTGGTTTGAAGAAATCAACTGTGGGAGCAATTATTAGGAAATGGAAGACATGGAAGACCACTGATAATCTCCCTCGATCTGGGGCTCCACGCAAGATCTCACCCCGTGGGGTCAAAATGATCACAAGAACGGTGAGCAAAAATCCCAGAACCACACGGGGGGACCTAGTGAATGACCTGCAGAGAGCTGGGACCAAAGTAACAAAGCCTACCATCAGAAACACACTACGCCGCCAGGGACTCAAATCCTGCAGTGCCAGACATGTCCCCCTGCTTAAGCCAGTACATGTCCAGGCCCGTCTGAAGTTTGCTAGAGTGCATTTGGATGATCCAGAAGAGGATTGGGAGAATGTCATATGGTCAGATGAAACCAAAATAGAACTTTTTGGTAAAAACTCAACTCGTCGTGTTTGGAGGACAAAGAATGCTGAGTTGCATCCAAAGAACACCATACCTACTGTGAAGCATGGGGGTGGAAACATCATGCTTTGGGGCTGTTTTTCTGCAAAGGGACCAGGACGACTGATCCGTGTAAAGGAAAGAATGAATGGGGCCATGTATCGTGAGATTTTGAGTGAAAACCTCCTTCCATCAGCAAGGGCATTGAAGATGAAACGTGGCTGGGTCTTTCAGCATGACAATGATCCCAAACACACCGCCCGGGCAACGAGGGAGTGGCTTCGTAAGAAGCATTTCAAGGTCCTGGAGTGGCCTAGCCAGTCTCCAGATCTCAACCCCATAGAAAATCTTTGGAGGGAGTTGAAAGTCTGTGTTGCCCAGCGACAGACCCAAAACATCATGCTTCTTAATGCTTCTTAAGACCAATTTAGGTCACCAAGCAGTACGAACTCGGAGGATAAATGGGGGGCAATCAATTCACATATGGTATCCAGGGCACAGCTGGGGGCTGAGTGGGGTCTGTAGCAAGCGGCAACAGTGAGAGACTTATTTCTGGAAAGGTGGATTTTTAGAAGTAGAAGCTCAAACTGTTTGGGCACAGACCTGGATAGTATGATAGAGCTCTGCAGGCTATCTCTACAGTAGATTGTAACTCCACCCCCTTTGGCAGTGCTATCTAGATGGAAAATGTTGTAGTTGGGGATGGACATTTCAGAATTTTTGGTGGCCTTCCTAAGCCAGGATTCAGACACTGCTAGAACATCAGGGTTGGCGGAGTGTGCTAACGCAGTGAATAACTCAAACTTAGGAAGTAGACTTCTGATGTTAACGTGCAGAAAACCAAGGCTTTTACGGTTACAGAAGTCAACAAATGATAGCTCCTGGGGAGTAGGAGTGATACTGGGGGCTGCAGGGCCTGGGTTAGCCTCTACATCACCAGAGGAACAGAGGAGGACTAGAATAAGGATACGGCTAAAGGCTTTAAGAACTGGTCTTCTAGTGCGTTGGGTACAGAGAATAAAGGGGGCAGATTTCCGGGCGTTGTAGAAAAGATTCAGGGCATTATGTACAGACAAGGATATGGAAGGATATGAGTACAGTGGAGGTAAACCTAAGCGTTGGGTAACAATGAAAGAGATAGCATCACTGGAGGCACCGATTGAGCCGGTCTCGTCGTGTATGGGGGGTGGAACAAAGGAACTATTTGAGGCAGTTTGAGAGGGACTTGGGGTTCTACAGTGAAATTGTATAATAAGAACTAACCCAAACAGCAATAGGCAAGGCATATTGACATGGGAGAGAGGCATAACGCAATCACAGGTGTTATTAGAGAGAGCTAAGACAACAACTGGTAATGGCGATAAAGTTTGGGCTGAGGCTAATCAGAATAAACAGGACAGGGTACTGTGTAAAGGAACAGTCCAGCAGGCATCAGCTGTGCAGCTGAGTGATCATAAGGTCCAGTGAACAGCAATATGTGAGTCCGAGAGCAGTTCAAATTGGTGCTTCAGCACAGCGAGCAGGAAGCACGGTTGTGGTTTGCGTGTGCTAGCGGGCCGGGACTAGCAGATGGATCTTCGTGGTCGTCGCAACGGGAAGCCTGTTGAAACCACCGACGATTACGTCAGCAGACCAGTCGTGATGGATCGGCAGGGCTCCGTGTCAACTCTGGGAGGTCCTGTCCGGTTGACAGAGAGGTAGATAGCCGGGAGATGTGCTTGACTCAAGGCTAGCTCAAGGCTGATTAGCCAACAACAACGTTCATATGGTTGCAACTAGCTAGTTGCGATTATCCAGTCCAGTGATTCAGTGATTCCGGCAGAAAATCCGATAGGTTCTGGGATGACAGCATGGCCAATGTATTCAACCTTTTCTGGCCCATGGTGTTGCGTGTGAATGTTTATCCTTTTAAGCTTGGAAAAGAGACACTTAAACCCAGACTTGGGACCCACATACCCTCTCCACTGAATAGCAGGCAGGGGAAGTAAAATAGGGATTGCTTTGCTGCCATAGATTTACATTAGAAGTGCCCATCCAAGAAGGTTCAAGGTCATTGGCCACAGATAAAATGACGTCAAATCACGTCATATCTACCGTAGCTTTGATTGGACTGATCATGTCAACATCATACTTTCAAAATCTTCGCTAGCAAGCTAGACAAGCAGTCATCATCATGAATCTGTCATGAGCCCCCTCCTCAGCGGGTTCCCATCTTGTGTTGCTTCCACTCTGCTCATCACTACTTAGCCACCCATCCCAGCTCCCCTCCCCCCCCTTGCTCGGCCCGACTATTTACTCCCGCGGCGGCGTATCCCCCTATCCTCTCTCCTTATATCTTTCTCTCTCTTCTGCCCTTCAGATCGTCTGCAAAGCTCACACCCGGAACCTGTTTGCTCGCGCTTCTGGCTCACCCTGGTTTTGTGACCCCGGACCTGCCTGTTTATTGGATACTCTTCTGCCTTAGGAGATCCAGACCTGCTTCTGCCATTACGACTCCTGACTACTCTTCAATCCCGGTAACTCTGACCAGCCTTCTGCCTTGCTACTACGTTTTTTGGATTCCCTTGAACTGTACTGCTGCCTGGTTTCATTCCGCCCTGTTGTGTCTGTGTTTCCTCCCCCCCCCCCCCAGGACTTCTGGACCACCAACCACCGGCGTCATCGGACGCATCGCTGCCACTGGGGGGAGGCACAGACCCAGCACATCGGACGGGATAACCCCTGGAGCCTTCACTCACTCCCTACATCCCTTTCCCTTTAAGTTTAAATAAACTTTCTGGTGTGACGCAATTGTGGTCCTCTTGTCGTCTGTCTGAATCGTGACAGAATCACATCGACAATCTACTGGCAAATCCTTTTCAATCATTGTCATATGAAGATAAATTATAGATAAAAGGTATTGGTGCTCATCAGCCATTGGACATAAACATTACACAAGTTGGAAATCGCAAATTCAACAATGAGTGGTTTGGAAGCAATCACTAGCCTGCTATTCAGTGGAGTGGGTGTGTGGTCCAAGTCTGGGTTGAAGGGTCTCTTTTCCAAGCTTAAAAGGATAAACATTCAACACCATGGGCCAGAAAAGGTTGAATACATTGACCATGCTGTCAATCCAGCATGACTTCTGCCACGTTCAAAATAACTGGAAACTCGGAACTGTGAAATCTCAGACTTCAGTAAGTTCAAGACAACTGGGAACTTTGAAAAAACAAGCTCCGACTGGGAAAATACGTTTTGAACGGTCATCCAACTCGGAATTCCAAGTCGGGAACTCGGGCCTCTTTCTAGAGCTCCGACCTGATGATCACTAACGTCATGATTCAACCTTGTTTTTTTAGAATTCCCAGTTGTCTTGAAAGCACCATAAATCCAGAGAATGCCAGACTTTGATGACAAAATTTCACCACAAGGACCACCGCGCCACCTTCCTGTTCAAGTGAGCACAGCACAACAAGGTGAGTCCAAAAATGTCTTGTATGCTGCTGCATAAATTATTTAATATGCCAGGGAGATATGTATACTGTAGCTAAGAAAGTAATACTAAGTGTATGTTGTGTAGTAAGCTGTTAGTAGCCCATGTGCCCCACCCTAATAATTTGTCCCTCTCCCCCTCATAACTTAGCCTACTGTTCTGACTTGGTGGTGCACATGTAGCCTATAGCCTGTTTTAGAGAAATGTAACCATCTAATATTGTAAGAGCTTTCATTGTCTGCTTATATGCCCCCTTTATTTATCCTACGGTTCCGACTTGGTGTACAGGGAGAATACTGTAAGAACGGCCCATGTTCTGAATTATGTTGCTGTACATTTCAAAAGTGCTGAACAAATAGTTATATTGACTACGTCCATCCTAGCTCGCTCATTAATGTCTTAATCGAAATTACGGATTTCCTCTTATCCGCTCGCCGTCCCCTTATGCCATAGTTTGTACATCTCAATTGTCAATAGAAACCACATTGGTTTAAGCAAGTCAGCAATATCAGCTATGTTTTTTTTAAAGGCAGTAAATGAGGCTGAATGATCTGTTTTGCTGCCAGACAAGTCTCCGCTGATAGCCAGGTGTAGCAGTGGTAAGGATTCACTCCATGGTGCTGAAAAGAAAGCTCTGCTGTTGGGACAGCTTTATGTAGGCCCTAACAGTTTGTGGGCACCGTTTGTCACCGTTATAGTGCAATTAATGTATTGTTTAGTGTTGTGCTGTGTAGTGCCTTTGCTGGCATGCAGCTAAAAAAAAAATGTTTTGTTTGCCCCACAAAGATTTATGTACTAAAATCGCCACTGAGTGTTGCTGAATTGTCTAGTAGTCTCAGTCCTGACCTTAATCTGAATTAAAATCAGTGATAAGCATTGAACATTGTTGTCCATTAATGATTCCCAACCAAATTTACTGAGCTTGAGTAATTTGACAAAAACAATAGATATGTTGCCCTAAGAGTTGTGCAAGGTTAGAATAATCTTATTCTAAATTATTCACAGCTGTAATGAATGCCAAAGGTGCTTCCACCAAGTATTAACTCTGGGGTGTGAAAACATACACAATCAATACATTTTAATTTCTTATTTTTCTGTAATTGTTTCTATAATTTTTCTTTCTCTTTGAAAAAGAGGAGTGAGTTGTGTAGAGCTATACCAAGATAATCAAATATAATCCCTTTTTAGATTTAATTTTAAGGCCTGCAAAGAAAAAGACCAGTGTCTGTGTTCTTTTGCCCATCTTAATCATTTATATTTATTGGCCAGTCTGAGATATGGCTTTTTCTTTGCAACTCTGCCCAGAAGGTCAGCATCCCAGAGTCGCCTCTTCACTGTTGACGTTGAGACTGGTGTTTTGCGGGTACTATTTAAAGAAGCTGCCAGTTGAGGACCTGTGAGGCGTCTGTTTCTCAAACTAGACACTCTAATGTATTTGTCCTCTTGCTCAGCTGTGCACCGGGGCCTCCCACTCCTCTTTCTATTCTAGTTAGAGCCAGTTTGTCTGTGAAGGGAGTAGTACACAGCGTTGTACGAGATCTTCAATTTCTTGGCAATTTCTCGCATGGAATAGCCTTCATTTCTCAGAACAAGAATAGACTAACGAGTTTCAGAAGAAAGTTATTTGTTTCTGGCCATTTTGAGCCTGTAATCGAACCCAATATTGCTGATGCTCCAGATACTCAACTAGTCTCAAGAAGGCCAGTTTTTTTTGCTTCTTTAATCAGCACAACAGTTTTCAGCTGTGCTAACATAATTGCAAAAGGGTATTCTAATGATCAATTAGCCTTTTAAAATGATAAACTGGGATTAGCAAACACAACGTGCCATTGGAACACAGGACTGATGGTTGCTGATAATGGGCCTCTGTACGCCTATGTAGATATTCCATTAAAAATCAGCCGTTTCCAGCTACAATAGCCATTTACAACAAGAACAATGTCTACACTGTATTACTGATCAATTTGATGTTATTTTAATGGACAAAAAAATTTGCTTTTCTTTCGAAAACAATGACATTTCTAAGTGACCCCAAACCTATGAACGGTAGTGTATGTTAAAACAGCTTTCCATATTCTAGCTGTGTGTGTGTGAAATGTGGTACCTCTATCACCAAAGTTACAATCCAAAAACATAGCTGACCCACTAATGTCGATGGCACAATATGGGCTATTTTTTAAACAATAGTTGTAGCTGATGCTTTCAAAGTTGGTTATATTTTATATAATTTGAAAGGTAATTCTGTTGACCTGAACATTCCAATGTGTCTGATGGATAGCTGTGAATCTAAACGTTCCAATTATATATGATTAAAGGGTATACGTGAGCAATAACTTGTTGTAGGGTAAAATCCCTATGGGAAAAATGAATGGGATGGAGGGATGAATGAAAGAGTGATAACAGAGAAAGCTACCATTGCTGCACTGCTATCAAACATTTTCCAACTCAAGGGACCTTCAACAAAATCACTATGAGACATTGTCAGCCCAAGTGAGCCCGACGGCCCAAATTTGGATGTCTGGCTAATGGACTATTTGCACCAACTCTCCTGCACTGACTCTATGTACAGTGGGGAAAAAAAGTATTTAGTCAGCCACCAATTGTGCAAGTTCTCCCACTTCTCCCAAAAGATGAGAGAGGCCTGTAATTTTCATCATTGGTACACGTCAACTATGACAGACAAAATGAGAAAAAAATATCCAGAAAATCACATTGTAGGATTTTTAATGAATTTATTTGCAAATTATGGTGGAAAATAAGTATTTGGTCAATAACAAAAGTTTCTCAATACTTTGTTATATACCCTTTGTTGGCAATGACACAGGTCAAACATTTTCTGTAAGTCTTCACAAGGTTTTCACACACTGTTGCTGGTATTTTGGCCCATTCCTCCATCCAGATCTCCTCTAGAGCAGTGATGTTTTGGGGCTGTCGCTGGGCAACACGGACTTTCAACTCCCTCCAAAGATTTTCTATGGGGTTGAGATCTGGAGACTGGCTAGGCCACTCCAGGACCTTGAAATGCTTCTTACGAAGCCACTCCCTCGTTGCCCGGGCGGTGTGTTTGGGATCATTGTCATGCTGAAAGACCCAGCCACGTTTCATCTTCAATGCCCTTGCTGATGGAAGGAGGTTTTCACTCAAAATCTCACAATACATGGCCCCATTCATTCTTTCCTTTACACGGATCAGTCGTCCTGGTCCCTTTGCAGAAAAACAGCCCCAAAGCATGATGTTTCCACCCCCATGCTTCACAGTAGGTATGGTGTTCTTTGGATGCAACTCAGCATTCTTTGTCCTCCAAACACGACGAGTTGAGTTTTTACCAAAAAAGTTCTATTTTGGTTTCATCTGACCATATGACATTCTCCCAATCCTCTTCTGGATCATCCAAATGCACTCTAGCAAACTTCAGATGGGCCTGGACATGTACTGGCTTAAGCAGGGGGACACGTCTGGCACTGCAGGATTTGAGTCCCTGGCAGCGTAGTGTGTTACTGATGGTAGGCTTTGTTACTTTGGTCCCAGCTCTCTGCAGGTCATTCACTAGGGTCCCCCCGTGTGGTTCTGGGATTTTTTGCTCACCGTTCTTGAGATCATTTTGACCCCAAGGGGTGAGATCTTGCGTGGAGCCCCAGATCGAGGGAGATTATCAGTGGTCTTGTATGTCTTCCATTTCCTAATAATTGCTCCCACAGTTGATTTCTTCAAACCAAGCTGCTTACCTATTGCAGATTCAGTCTTCCCAGCCTGGTGCAGGTCTACAATTTTGTTTCTGGTGTCTTTTGACAGCTCTTTGGTCTTGGCCATAGTGGAGTTTGGAGTGTGACTGTTTGAGGTTGTGGACAGGTGTATTTTATACTGATAACAAGTTCAAACAGGTGCCATTAATACAGGTAACGAGTGGAGGACAGAGGAGCCTCTTAAAGAAGAAGTTACAGGTCTGTGAGAGCCAGAAATCTTGCTTGTTTGTAGGTGACCAAATACTTATTTTCCACCATAATTTGCAAATAAATTCATTAAAAATCCTACAATGTGATTTTCTAGATTTTTTTTCTCTCAATTTGTCTGTCATAGTTGACGTGTACCTATGATGAAAATTACAGGCCTCTCTCATCTTTTTAAGTGGGAGAACTTGCACAATTGGTGGCTGACTAAATACTTTTTTTCCCCACTGTGTAAACACTGGTCTTTACCCACACACTCACACATACTTGCACTAACACCCCAACACACACATAGACACACACACACACACGCACTACATACACCCACATACACATAACAAGCGCACACACATACTGACACCACACACACACACATTTTCACACTCACCACATATGCTGCTGCTACTGTCTATTATCTATCCTGTTGCCGAGTCACTTTACCCCTACTACAGTATATGTACATAGCTACCTCAATTACTTTGTACCCCTGCACATCGACTCGGTACTGGTGCTCCCTGTATATGGCATGTTATTTTTACTTGTTATTGTTATTCGTTATTCACTGTGTATTTATTCCTTGTGTCACTATAAAAAAATATATATATATCTTTAACTGCATTGTTAGAACAGGACCTGTAAGTAAGCATTTCACTGTTAGTCTATACCTGCTGATTACGAAGCATGTCAAATCAAATCAAATCAAATCAAATCAAATTGTATTGGTCACATGCGCCGAATACAACAGGTGCAGACATTACAGTGAAATGCTTACTTACAGCCCTTAACCAACAGTGCATTTATTTTTTACAAAAAAAATAAAAATAAAACAACAACAAAAAAAGTGTTGAGAAAAAAAAGAGCAGAAGTAAAATAAAATAACAGTAGGGAGGCTATATATACAGGGGGGTACCGTTGCAGAGTCAATGTGCGGGGGCACCGGCTAGTTGAGGTAGTTGAGGTAATATAATAATAATAATAATAATATGCCATTTAGCAGACGCTTTTATCCAAAGCGACTTACAGTCATGCGTGCATACATTTTTGTGTATGGGTGGTCCCGGGGATCGAACCCACTACCTTGGCGTTACAAGTGCCGTGCTCTACCAGTTGAGCTACAGAGGTGTACATGTGGGTAGAGTTAAAGTGACTATGCATAAATAATTAACAGAGTAGCAGCAGCGTAAAAAGGATCGGGTGGGGGGGCAGTGCAAATAGTCCGGGTAGCCATGATTAGCTGTTCAGGAGTCTTATGGCTTGGGGGTAGAAGCTGTTGAGAAGTCTTTTGGACCTAGACTTGGCACTCCGGTACCGCTTGCCGTGCGGTAGCAGAGAGAACAGTCTATGACTAGGGTGGCTGGAGTCTTTGACAATTTTGAGGGCCTTCCTCTGACACCGCCTGGTATAGAGGTCCTGGATGGCAGGAAGCTTGGCCCCAGTGATGTACTGGGCCGTACGCACTACCCTCTGTAGTGCCTTGCGGTCGGAGGCCAAGCAGTTGCCATACCAGGCGGTGATGCAACCAGTCAGGATGCTCTCGATGGTGCAGCTGTATAATTTTTTTGAGGATCTGAGGACCCATGCCAAATCTTTTCAGTCTCCTGAGGGGGAATAGGCTTTGTCGTGCCCTCTTCACGACTGTCTTGGTGTGTTTGGACCATGATAGTTCATTGGTGATGTGGACACCAAGGAACTTGAAGCTCTCAACCTGTTCCAGTACAGCCCCGTCGATGAGAATGGGGGTGTGCTCAGTCCTCTTTTTTTTCCTGTAGTCCACAATCATCTCCTTTGTCTTGGTCACGTTGAGGGAGAGGTTGTTGTCCTGGCACCACACGGACAGGTCTCTGACCTCCTCCCTATAGGCTGTCTCATCGTTGTCGGTGATCAGGCCTACCACTGTTGTGTCGTCGGCAAACTTAATGATGGTATTGGAGTCGTGCCTGGCCATGTGACCATGTATATATTTTTTTATGTTGTGTTTGCTAGGGATGTGACACCACTCTGGCCCCCGAGGACTGGAGTTGCCCTTCCCTGTGCTAAACCAACACTCCATGGTAGAGGTCATCCGTCTTGGGTAGTGAAGTCAATAGAAGAAAGCCAATAACATGGAGTTCGGCATAGACCACAAAATCCATCTTAACAAGACCACGAAAACACCTTGTTATTTTCTCTCCTCTAATGTAGTTACAAAATTAGATAATATGCCTTTCTTGAGATTTTACAAAATTATTTATTGTTAAAAATAACTTAATAATTGAAAAATACTTCATACTTAAAAATAACTTAATAGTTGAAAAATACTTAATACTTAAAAATAACTTCATAGTTAAAAAATACTTATTACTTAAAAATAACTTAATAGTTGAAAAATATATATTTTATTTTTTATTTTTTATTTATTTATATACAGTGCCCTCCACTATTATTGGCACCCCTGTTTAAGATGTGGTCGAGGACTTCCAAAAATTCTCATTTTTTTTTAAACAACATAGAACCCAAATGCAAAAAAAGAGAAAAATCCAACCTTTTATTTAAGTACATTACTTTGGTGGTAAAAAAGAAAATCACACATTTAGAAAAAAAAAACTTGAAATCATGTGTCCCACAATTATCTGCATCACTTCCAATCCCCCATGTTTTTAATATATACAGTGGGGAGAAAAAGTATTTGATACACTGCTGATTTTGCAGGTTTTCCTACTTACAAAGCATGTAGAGGTCTGTAATTTTTATCATAGGTACACTTCAACTGTGAGAGACGGAATCTAAAACAAAAATCCAGAAAATCACATTGTATGATTTTTAAGTAATTAATTTGCATTTTATTGCATGACATACAGTGGGGGAAAAAAGTATTTAGTCAGCCACCAATTGTGCAAGTTCTCCCACTTAAAAAGATGAGAGAGGCCTGTAATTTTCATCATAGGTACACGTCAACTATGACAGGCAAAATGAGAAAAAATAATCCAGAAAATCACATTGTAGGATTTTTAATGAATTTATTTGCAAATGATGGTGGAAAATAAGTATTTGGTCAATAACAAAAGTTTCTCAATACTTTGTTATATACCCTTTGTTGGCAATGACACAGGTCAAACGTTTTCTGTAAGTCTTCACAAGGTTTTCACACACTGTTTCTGGTATTTTGGCCCATTCCTCCATGCAGATCTCCTCTAGAGCAGTGATGTTTTGAGGCTGTCGCTGGGCAACACGGACTTTCAACTCCTCCAAAGATTTTCTATGGGGTTGAGATCTGGAGACTGGCTAGGCCACTCCAGGACCTTGAAATGCTTCTTACGAAGCCACTCCTTCGTTGCCCGGGCGGTGTGTTTGGGATCATTGTCATGCTGAAAGACTCAGCCACATTTCATCTTCAATGCCCTTGCTGATGGAAGGAGGTTTTCACTCAAAATTTCACGATACATGGCCCCATTCATTCTTTCCTTTACACGGATCAGTCGTCCTGGTCCCTTTGCAGAAAAAACAGCCCCAAAGCATGATGTTTCCACCCCCATGCTTCACAGTAGGTATGGTGTTCTTTGGATGCAACTCAGCATTCTTTGTCCTCCAAACATGACGAGTTGAGTTTTTACCCAAAAGTTATATTTTGGTTTCATCTGACCATATGACATTCTCCCAATCCTCTTCTGGATCATCCAAATGCACTTCAGACGGGCCTGGACATGTACTGGCTTAAGCAGGGGGACACGTCTTGCACTGCAGGATTTGAGTCCCTGGCGGCGTAGTGTTTAACTGATGGTAGGCTTTGTTACTTTGGTCCCAGCTCTCTGCAGGTCATTCACTAGGTCCCCCCGTGTGGTTCTGGGATTTTTGCTCACCGTTCTTGTGATCATTTTGACCCCACGGGGTGAGATCTTGCGTGGAGCCCCAGATCGAGGGAGATTATCAGTGGTCTTGTATGTCTTCCATTTCCTAATAATTGCTCCCACAGTTGATTTCTTCAAACCAAGCTGCTTACCTATTGCAGATTCAGTCTTCCCAGCCTGGTGCAGGTCTACAATTTTGTTTCTGGTGTCCTTTGACAGCTCTTTGGTCTTGGCCATAGTGGAGTTTGGAGTGTGACTGTTTGAGGTTGTGGACAGGTGTCTTTTATACTGATAACAAGTTCAAACAGGTGCCATTAATACAGGTAACGAGTGGAGGACAGAGGAGCCTCTTAAAGAAGAAGTTACAGGTCTGTGAGAGCCAGAAATCTTGCTTGTTTGTAGGTGACCAAATATTTATTTTCCACCATAATTTGCAAATAAATTCATAAAAAATCCTACGATGTGATTTTCTGGATTTTTTTCCCTCAATTTGTCTGTCATAGTTGACGTGTACCTATGATGAAAATTACAGGCATCTCTCATCTTTTTAAGTGGGAGAACTTGCACAATTGGTGGCTGACTAAATACTTTTTTTCCCCACTGTAAGTATTTGATACATCAGAAAAGCAGAACTTAATATTTGGTACAGAAACCTTTGTTTGCAATTACAGAGATCATACGTTTCCTGACCAGGTTTGCACACACTGCAGCAGGGATTTTGGCCCACTCCTCCATACAGACCTTCTCCAGATCCTTCAGGTTTCGGGGCTGTCGCTGGGCAATACGGACTTTCAGCTCCCTCCAAAGATTTTCTATTGGGTTCAGGTCTGGAGACTGGCTAGTCTACTCCAGGACCTTGAGATGCTTCTTACGGAGCCACTCCTTAATTGCCCTGGCTGTGTGTTTCGGGTCGTTGTCATGCTGGAAGACCCAGCCACGACCCATCTTCAATACTCTTACTGAGGGAAGGAGGTTGTTGGCCAAGATCTCGCGATACATGGCCCATCCATCCTCCCCTCAATACGGTGCAGTTGTCCTGTCCCCTTTGCAGAAAAGCATCCCCAAAGAATGATGTTTCCACCTCCATGTTTCACGGCTGGGATGGTGTTCTTGGGGTTGTACTCATCCTTCTTCTTCCTCCAAACACGGCAAGTGGAGTTTAGACCAAAAAGGTCTATTTTAGTCTCATCAGACCACATGACCTTCTCCCATTCCTCCTCTGGATCATCCAGATGGTCATTGGCAAACTTCAGACGGGCCTGGACATGCGCTGGCTTGAGCAGGGGGACCTTGCGTGCGCTGCAGGATTTTAATCCATGACAGCGTAGTGTGTTACTAATGGTTTTCTTTGAGACTGTGGTCCCAGCTCTCTTCAGGTCATTGACCAGGTCCTGCCGTGTAGTTCTGGACTGATCCGTCACCTTCCTCATGATCATTGATGCCCCACGAGGTGAGATCTTGCATGGAGCCCCAGACCGAGGGTGATTGACCGTCATCTTGAACTTCTTCCATTTTCTAATAATTGCGCCAACAGTTGTTGCCTTCTCACCAAGCTGCTTGCCTATTGTCCTGTAGCCCATCCCAGCCTTGTGCAGGTCTTCAATTTTATCCCTGATGTCCTTACACAGCTCTCTGGTCTTGGCCATTGTGGAGAGGTTGGAGTCTGTTTGATTGAGTGTGTGGACAGGTGTCTTTTATACAGGTAACGAGTTCAAACAGGTGCAGTTAATAAAGGTAATGAGTGGAGAACAGGAGGGCTTCTTAAAGAAAAACTAACAGGTCTGTGAGAGCCGGAATTCTTACTGGTTGGTAGGTGATCAAATACTTATGTCATGCAATAAAATGCAAATTAATTACTTAAAAATCATACAATGTGGTTTTCTGGATTTTTGTTTTAGATTCCGTCTCTCACAGTTGAAGTGTACCTATGATAAAAATTACAGACCTCTACATGCTTTGTAAGTAGGAAAACCTGCAAAATCGGCAGTGTATCAAATACTTGTTCTCCCCACTGTATATACTCCCCTTTATTACTTTTCAACCCCGCCATCCTTTCCCTACTTGGAGTAAATTAGTGAACAACAATGCCCAGGCCTCTACTTCCGGTCTATACTTACTATCTACACCTTATGGACAGAGTTAATTTTACAATAATTCTATTATATATACATTATTTATTTATTTTTTGGCTCCTGAACTACTTCTACTCTCAACCTCTCCGATCATTTTCATGATGTCCATCCGGTTTGCTTCTATATGCCATATCTTTCTAACTGTGCTCTTTCCCAAAAGCTCCCAACATACAACCTATATACTTATTATGGACACAGTATGCTTACATTATTAGCTATCTTTGTTATTATTTGTTGTTATTTGTTATTAGTCCCATCCTTCAACTCTATTCAATACCTCCCATCTATCTCTTAACACCATCCATATAGGATTTCTATTTGCCATATATACCGTACTGTGATGTTTTACAAAAGTTCTGAACCTTTCTATTCTCATTGCTTCTACAGATTGTGAATTAAAAATAAACATTTTTGCTAAAAGTATTATTATAATATTGATTGATTGACTATGACTTTTCAGATCACCCAGTAATGCTATCTGCAAGGTTAGCTCCAGGTAAATATTGCAATCCTTTAGCCATTCCTGGACCTGTGTCCAAAAACAAGCTACAAATGGACAGAACCAAAACAAATGATCTAATGATTCTGTCTCTTCACAGCAAAATCTGCAGAGCTGGGAAGATTGTATCCTCCATATAAATAACATTCTATTGGTAGCAAGAATTTTATATAATAATTTAAATTGAAAGATTCTAATTTTTGAATCCGGTGTCATTTTGCGTTTCAGTTCATAAACACTATGCCATGGGATCGGTACGTCAAAGATCTCTTCCCAACTATTTTGCAATCTATATGGGACGGCTGTCAATCCTTTGGTCCTTAAGTGAAACTGATATACTTTTTTATTTATCACAGTTTTCCTTAACCAATTATGTTCTTTAATGCAAGGCCGACAGACAAGTTCCTTACTTTCTCCCCCTTACACTTTCCTCTTCCACTTTTGCGGTAAGGCTGCAATTATTTGGTTGTAATTTTGGGTAGAGCAGACATTTCCATATGTTCCAGCTGCATGTGCGACATAACTCCACCAGTCCTACCGATGATATCATTTACGAAGATTATAACTTTTTTAAACATTCTGTCAAAAAATAAAGGTTCTTTGTCAATTAGTATATTTGAATTTAACCACAATATTTGTTGCATTATTTGTTCTGTCGTTTCTAGAGGATTAAATTGAAATTGCAACCAACTTTCTATGGCTTGTTTTAGAAATAGTGATATTTGGGAGATGATTTCCTTTTCAAATAACTGCAAATGAGTTATTGTAATCTGAATAAAGGGAAAAAGGCCTTTCTTGAACATTGGGTGAGACAATCTTACTAATTTGCTTGAGAACCAGTTCGGGTTTAAGTATAACTTTTGTATGACTGAAGCTTTTAGTGATAGGTCTAATGCTTTAATATTTAATAATTTCTGTCCTCCGAATTCATATTCATTATATAAATATGCCCTTTTAATTTTGTCTGGCTTGCCGTTCCAAATAAAATTTAATATTTTTTTCTCATATATTTAAAAAAACTGTTCGCTAGGCGTAGGCAAGACCATAAGCAAATAGGTAAACTGGGATAATACTAAAGAGTTAATCAGGGTGATTTTTCCACAAATTGACAGGTATTTTCCTTTCCATAGTAGTAAGATCTTATCTATTTTTGCTAACTTTCTATTAAAATTAATTGAAGTGAGATCATTTATTTCCTTTGGGATAAGTATTCAGAGTATATCCACATCACCATCAGACCATTTTATTGGTAAACTACATGGTAATGTAAAAATTGTATTTTTTAGTGATCCAATACGTAATATAGTACATTTGTCATAATTTGGTTGTAATCCAGAGAGGTTAGAAAATGTATCTAGATCCTCTATGAGGCTGTGGAGGGATTTTAGTTGTTGATTTAAAAGAAAACATGAATCATCAGCGTACAATGACACCTTTGTTTTTAAGCCCTGTATTTCTAATCCTCTGATATTATTATTGGATCTGATTTTAATAGCTAACATCTCGATGGCCACAATAAATAGATATGCCGATAATGGACAACCTTGTTTCACTCCTCTTGACAGTTTAAAACTTTCTGAGAAATAGCCATTATTTACTATTTTACACCTAGGGTTACTATTCATGATTTTGACCCATTTTATAAGAGATTCTCCAAAATTGAAATGCTCCAGGCATTTATATATAAACCCCAGTCGAATTTTATCAAATGCCTTTTCGAAGTCTGCTATGAATAGCAGGCCTGGTTTCCCATATTTTCCATAGTGTTCTATTGTTTCCAATACTTGCCTTATATTATCTCCAATGTATCTTCCATGTAAAAAACCTGTCTGATTAGAATTAATAATATCCGACAATACCTTTTTAATTCTATGCGCTATACATTTTGCTAGGATTTTTGCATCACAACACTGAAGTGTAAGGGGCCTCCAATTTTGTAAATGGACTGGATCTTTATATTTTCCACTTGTATCCTGTTTCAGTAATAATGAGATCAGACCTTCTTCTTGAGTGTCAGATAATCTACCATTTACATAGGAGTGGTTAAAACATGCTAATAACGGTCCTCTTAGTATATCAAAAAAGGTTTGGTATACCTCGACTGGTATGCCATCCAACCCTGGAGTTTTCCCAGACTTAAAGTCTTTAATTGCATCCAGAAGTTCCTCCTCTGTAATTTCACCTTCACATGAGTCTTTCTGTGTGGCTGTTAATTTGTCATTATCAATAGAAAAAAAATCTCTACAATTAGCTTCAGTTAGAGGAGACGGAGGCGACTGAAAAGAAAAAATATGCTGAAAGTACTTTGTTTCTTGTCTTCAAAATATCGTTTGGTGAATTATGGGTGACTCCGTCAATTGTAACCAGTTTCATTCAGTTCTTTTTGGTCGCATTCCTATGTTGAAGATTAAAAAAGAATTTTGTGCATTTTTCCCCATATTCCATCCAGTTTGCTTTATTTTTATAATATATTACACTTGATCTTTCTTGAATAAGTTTCTCCATTTAATTTTGTTTTTCCTCTAATTTATTCTGAGCCTCTATTTTACAGTTTTTATTGCCATCTATCTGTTCTGTTAGACTTTCTATTTCCTTTCTTAGTATAAACTCTTTTGACCTAAATTGCTTTTGTTTTCGAGATGAATACTGAATTGCATGGCCTCTAAAGGCACATTTAAAGGTGTCCCATACAATAAGGGGATTCGCTGTACCTATGTTATGTTGGAAAAAGTAAGTTATAAATTCCTTTGTTCTAATTATAAATAAATTATCATCCAATAGGCTTTGATTAAATTTCCAATATCCTCGCCCACATGGAAATTCAGTAAGAGTAATGTATATGCCTATTATATGATGGTCCGACCGCATTCTGTCCCCTATCAACACTTTTTTTACTTTTGGTGCCAACGAGAATGAGATAAGAAAGAAGTCAAGACGACTAGCTTGATTCAGTCTCCGCCATGTATATCTCACTAGATCAGTATATTTAAGCCTCCATATATCTACTAATTCTAATGTATCCATGACATTCACAATTTCCTTAAGAGCATGTGGGTGATTGTTTGTGGTGTGATTTCCTTTACGGTCCATTGAGCTATTTAAAACAGTATTATAATCCCCCACCATAACAATATTGTCTTGAATTGCTTGCAGGCTTGATAATTTATTATATATATTGTCAAAGAATTGTGGATCATCATTATTTGGTCCGTAAAGGTTAATGAGCCATATCTGTTTATGGTCCAATAACATATTAAAAATAATCCATCTATTTTGACAATTTGCACATTCGGATCGAATTACTATTAATTCATATCATCACCCCTTTTGAATTTCTTTGCCCATGGGAGAAGTATATTCCCCCCATTCTTTTTTCCACGCTACTTCATCTCGAATTGTTGAATGAGTTTCCTGTATACAATAGATATTATATTCCTTCTCTTTGAGCCATGTAAATATTGTTCTTCTTTTGTTATTATCAGCTAAGCCATTACAATTATAACTGGCTATACTTATTTCACCATACACCATAATGAGATACAAGTTTCAAGTCTATTTATCATTATATATGTTTGTAAATTTACCAATAAAAAATACCGTAATGATTGAGTGTCCATATAGCTGTACCGTGATATTTGCATTGCTACGGAGTAACCCTTCAATTGTTCTCCACTAATTCCCCCGCTAAAGCCCCTCCCCATCCCAAGTTGAGCCGTCATCCCAGTGATCAGCATCCCACCCACGTCCCTCCGGATCCCTAAGGCCCCGAGAGGCCAGGACCCATCCATCGAAAACAGCACACAGTGCCACCCACAAAACAGAAGCAGATTAACCGCCAAAAGCATTTCCAATGCTTTCACCTCTCTCTCTCTATATATATATCTATTTAACTATTTAAACAAAATTATGCATATCCTATTTTCCATCATTATCAATTAATATGCGTAATAATGTCGGCAGTTCACGCGTAGGATTCTAACATATAACCCGGATTGCCATTGTATTACATTTAATTAATTGACAAGCAATTATTATCCTAGCAAATAATTCCCATGGTCCATACCATACCTCCCCCCTCCCCCCCCCCAACATCCCCACCCCCCCACAACAGATGCCAGACAAGCACACACGCACATACTCACATACTCCAACACACTCAACCCCCCTCCTCCACAATCCACCATAAAATCAGATACTCAACGGCTGTTATATCCCAGAGCCCAACTCGAGAAATAACTTGATTTACGAGTGCACATACAGTTAAAGCTGATTGAGAAAGCATGCAGATTGAGCAGAAATTGATAACAATGTGAGATTTGATTAATCTACTTAATCTATGTCAAGTCCTAGGTGATGGAGATCAGATCCACCCTCTTCACCCTCTTCACCTGAGACACAAACACTCTGATCCCCTGTTGTAACCATTTTCCCAAGCATCTCCGTGCGGTCAGACCTTTGATTATTTTGTGCCACCTGGGCCACAATGATAAACCCCCTCTCTGATTGTCCGAGTGTGACCCCCTCCCCATGGGTTACTGCAGCCAGTGTTGCCAGCACTGCCACTACCTGGGTGGGCGTACCCCACCGGAATCCCCACTGGCTAGGTAAAAGGTCGTCAAGGTTCTCATTAGCAGCTTTGAGAATTTCCTTGTATATTATGCTCTCCCTTCAGGGGGCTCTGGCTTTGTAGGACCAACCCTGCCAGGCAGGCTCAGAATCTTGAGGGGGCGGTGCTGCTCAAGTGTCACGGTTTCGGCCGAGGCTGCCTCTCTTCCTTGCTCGGGCAGGCTTCGGCGTTCGTCGTCTCCGGAATACTAGCTGCCACCGTTGCATGTTTCTATGTTCGTTTGCTTTTGTCTGATTGTTGTTACACCTGTTATCGTTTAGTGTAATTAGTGTCCTATAAGTTCTCGTTGTGTTTGTCTAGTGTTGTGTGTGATTGTTTTCACTGTCGTGCGCTTAGCTTTTGTATGTACAATTTGCTTGGTTGAGCTGCTCTCCATTCTGTGTTTTTGGAGTAATTTGTCGCACGTATTTTGTGCGCCCGCTTTATTTCGCCGTTGTGCGGAGTTTCTCGCCTCAGGGCATTTGTTTTCGTGCTGTGTTTTGTTGCCAAACAACTAAAGTCTTTTGGACTTACTTTGTGCGTCCTGTGCCTGATTCCACCACCACACCCACCTACAGCTACACTGACAGAATCACACACCATACTCGATGGAGTCAGCAGGAGCCGCAACAGCACAGGCGACGTTGGAGGACAGGATCCGCGAACAAAATGACCAGATCCTGCGGATGGGGTCCGCACTGCAGGAGGTGATCACCACCATCCGAGGCTGGGAGACCCGAGGGACTCCTCCACCGCCATCCTCCCTGCCCGCACCATCGGCTCCGGAACCCAGAGGAGTTCGGCTCTCGCTCCCGAGGGCCTACGATGGGACCGCGGCCGGGTGTCAGGGATTCCTTCTCCAGGTGGAGCTTTACCTGGCCACCGTGCACCCGGCGCCCTCGGGACACGAGAGCGTGTCCGCCCTGATCTCCTGCCTTTCCGGGAAGGCGTTGGAATGGGCCAACGCAGAGTGGAGGAGAATCGACGCGAACACCATCACCTACGACGAGTTCTCCCGCCGCTTCAGGGCGGTGTTTGACCATCCCCGGAGGGGAACGCGCGGGGAGCGTCTGGTCTGCCTCCGGCAGGGGAAGAGGAGTGCCCAGGAGTTCGCCTTGGAATTCCGTACTCTAGCGGCGGATGCAGGGTGGAATGAGCGGGCTCTCATCGATCACTACCGATGTAGTCTACGCGAGGACGTCCGTAGGGAGCTGGCCTGTAGGGACACCAGCCTCTCGTTCGACCAGTTGGTCGACATGTCCATCAGGCTGGATACCCTGCTAGCTACCCGCGGGCATCCCGAGGGGGGTCCGTCCATTTCACCCTCCAGCGCCTCCGAGCCGTGCCCCATGGAGCTCGGGGGCGCTGGCGCTAGAGAGAGGAGGGATCGGCTTACGAGGGGGTCCATCTCCTGCACCAACTGTGGTCGGGGAGGACACACCGCGGCTAGGTGCTGGGGATGGCCTCCTAGGGGAGAGGACGACAGGTCCCGCACTGGGGAGTCCTTCCAGGTGAGTAGGCGCCCCACTCACCCAGAGCTCTCTGTTGCACATTTCTGTATACCTGTGCGTTTTCCACAGGTAGCACCTCATTCCCAGCATAAGGCGCTGGTAGATTCAGGCGCGGCTGGGAATTTTGTTGATAAGAAGTTTTGCTTAGCCTTAGGGATTCCCCTTCTTCCAGTTGACGTTCCCTTCCCCGTTCATGCCCTAGATAGCCGTCCGTTGGGTGCGGGCTTGATCAGGGAGGTCACTGCGCCACTTAGGATGTGTGCGCAGGGGGGTCATCAGGAGATGATCCAGCTATTTCTGATCGACTCGCCTGCGTATCCGGTGGTGCTGGGCATGCCCTGGTTGAGTACCCATAACCCATCTATTTCGTGGCAGGAGAGGGCTCTGATGGAGTGGTCTGCCCAGTGTGTGGGTCGATGTTTAGGCGTTTCCGTAGGGGCTACCTCGTGGAGAGTCCAAACCAGGTGCCCGCATTGCACGTTCCCCCTGAGTATGGGGATTTGGCTATTGTGTTCAGTAAGTCGAGGGCGACGCAGTTGCCTCCCCATAGGCAGGGAGATTGTGCGATAGACCTCCAGGCAGGAGCTGCGCTCCCACGGAGCCATGTGTATCCTCTGTCTCAGGAGGAGAAGAGAGCTATGGAGACGTACATAGACGAATCTCTGAGACAAGGATACATACGGCCCTCCACTTCCCCTGCGTCCTCGAGTTTCTTTTTTGTGAAGAAAAAGGATGGAGGATTACGCCCGTGCATTGATTACCGTGGTCTCAATCAGATCACGGTGAAGTACAGTTATCCACTCCCGCTGATTGCGACCATGACGGAGTCATTGCACGGGGCGCGTTTCTTCACTAAATTAGATCTCAGGAGCGCGTACAACTTGGTGCGCATTAGGGGGGGGCGATGAATGGAAGACAGCCTTTAGTACCACCTCGTGCCATTACGAGTATCTTGTCATGCCATACGGGTTGATGAACGCTCCTTCAGTTTTCCAATCCTTCGTGGATGAGATCTTCAGGGACATGCAGGGGCAGGGGGTGGTCGTGTACATCGATGACATTCTCGTGTACTCGCCTTACGCGAGTCGAGCATGTGGCCCTGGTGCGCCGAGTGTTGCGGAGACTGTTGGAGCACGACCTGTATGTCAAGGCAGAGAAGTGTCTGTTCTTCCAGGAGTCGGTCTCCTTTTTGGGTTATCAGTTGTCTGCGTCAGGGGTGAAGATGGAGGTAGACCGGGTGTCAGCCGTGCGTAATTGGCAAACGCCAACCACTGTGAAGGAGGTGCAGCAGTTTTTGGGGTTTGCGAATTATTACCGGAGGTTTATCTGGGGTTTTGGACAGGTGGCAGCTCCCATAACGTCTATTTTGAAGGGGGGTCCGGTGCGTCTGCAGTGGTCAGCCGAGGCAGACAGGGCGTTTGGGAGGCTGAAGGACCTGTTTACCTCGGCTCCGGTGCTGGCGCATCCGGATCCCTCTTTGCCATTTCAGGTAGAGGTGGACGCGTCAGAGGCCGGTATAGGAGCCGTGCTGTCGCAACGGTCCGGCGCGCCACCTAAACTCCGCCCCTGTGCTTTTTTATTCCAAGAAGCTCCAGTCCGGCGGAGCGAAACTATGACGTGGGGGACAGGGAGCTGTTAGCCGTGGTACAGGCCCTAAAGGTGTGGAGGCACTGGCTTGAGGGGGCTCAACACCCTTTCCTCATTTTGACGGACCACCGTAACCTGGAGTACATCCGGGCAGCGAGGAGGCTGAACCCTCGCCAGGCGAGGTGGAATATGTTTTTGACCCGGTTCACATTTAAGATCACGTACATCCCTGGGTCACAGAACGGTAAGGCAGACGCACTGTCTCGGCGGTATGACACGGAGGAGAGGTCCGTGGAGCCCACTCCCATACTGCCGGAGTCGTGTCTGGTGGCACCGGTAGTGTGGGAGGTCGATGCTGAACTCGAGCGGGCGTTACGCACCGACCCTAGTCCACCTCAATGCCCGGAGGGTCGGAAGTACGTTCCGCTCGAGGTTCGGGATCGATTGATCTATTGGGCTCACACGTCACCCTCCTCTGGACACCCTGGTATCGGCCGGACAGTGCACTGTCTTAGTGCCAAGTACTGGTGGCCCACGTTGGCGAGGGATGTGAGGGTTTATGTTTCCTCCTGCTCGGTGTGCGCCAGTGTAAGGCGCCTAGACATCTGCCTAGGGGTAAGTTACTACCCCTGCCCGTTCCACAACGACCATGGTCTCACCTCTCGGTGGATTTCCTCACTGACCTTCCTCCTTCACAGGGGAATACCACTATACTGGTCGTTGTGGACCGGTTTTCTAAGGCCTGTCGTTTGCTCCCTATGCCGGGCCTTCCTACTGCCCTGCAAACCGCCGAAGCACTATTCACCCATGTGTTCCGGCACTACGGGTACCCGAGGATATTGTGTCTGATCGAGGTCCCCAATTTACCTCCAGAGTCTGGAGAGCTTTTATGGAGCGGTTGGGGGTCTCGGTGAGCCTCACCTCGGGTTACCACCCGGAGAGTAATGGGCAGGTGGAACGCGTGAACCAGGATGTGGGGAGGTTTCTTAGAACATACTGCCAGGACCGGCCGGAGGAGTGGGCAGGGTACGTTCCTGGGCCGAAATGGCCCAGAATTCCCTACGCCATTCCTCCACTAACCTAACCCCTTTCCAATGTGTGTTAGGTTACCAGCCGGTTCTGGCACCTTGGCAGCAGAGCCAGATCGAGGCTCCTGCGGTGGATGAGTGGGCGCGGCGCTCGGAGGAGACATGGAACGCTGCACACGTCCACCTGCAGCGGGCCCTCCGTCGTCATAAGGCGAGCGCCGATCTCCACCGCAGTGAGGGACCGGTGTACGCACCTGGTGATAGAGTCTGGCTCTCTACCAGAAACCTGCCCCTCCGCCTGCCCTGTCGGAAACTGGGTCGGCGGTTTGTAGGGCCATTTAAAGTCCTGAGAAGGTTGAACGAGGTGTGTTACAAATTACAACTACCTGTTGAGTATAAAAGTATTAACCCCTCGTTCCATGTGTCTCTTCTCAGGCCGGTGGTAGCTGGCCCACTCCAAGAAAGTGAGATCAGGGAGACTCCTCCGCCCCCATTGGACATCGAGGGGGCACCGGCGTACTCCGTGCGGTCCATCTTGGATTCGAGACGTCGGATGGGGGGTCTCCAATATCTAGTGGAGTGGGAGGGGTACGGCCCGGAGGAACGGTGCTGGGTGCCGAGGAGAGACATTTTGGACCCGTCTCTCCTGACGGAATTCCATCGTGGGCACCCGACGCACCCTGCTCCGCGTCCTCCTGGTCGTCCCCCGAGGCCGGAGTCGGTGCACGTCTGGAGCCCGGCGTCAAGGGGGGGTACTGTCACGGTTTCGGCCGAGGCTGCCTCTCTTCCTTGCTCGGGCAGGCTTCGGCGTTCGTCGCCTCCGGAATACTAGCTGCCACCGTTGCATGTTTCTATGTTTGTTTGCTTTTGTCTGATTGTTGTTACACCTGTTATCGTTTAGTGTAATTAGTGTCCTATAAGTTCTCGTTGTGTTTGTCTAGTGTTGTGTGTGATTGTTTTCACTGTCGTGCGCTTAGCTTTTGTATGTACAGTTTGCTCGGTTGAGCTGCTCTCCATTCTGTGTTTTTGGAGTAATTTGTCGCACGTATTTTGTGCGCCCGCTTTATTTCGCCGGTGTGCGGAGTTTCTCGCCTCAGGGCATTTGTTTTCGTGCTGTGTTTTGTTGCCAAACAACTAAAGTCTTTTGGACTTACTTTGTGCGTCCTGTGCCTGATTCCACCACCACACCCACCTACAGCTACACTGACATCAAGTAGGTCTCTGACCGCATGTATTTCTCTGTTTAGGCTGCATACTCACAGCAGGTCCATAAAAGAGATGGGAACTTCTCTTTGGTGTATGGGTCGCTCAGGTGGGTGTCCAGGTTATAGGTTTAGGGATCTTTCCATCATGATAGGACAATGAAAAATTTGATTAGATGTATACTATATTTTAAAATGTATATCCCTCATCTACACAAAATTGAAAGCTCTCTCTCACTACCCCTGCTCATAGACCCCCGGTCGGCTCTGGGATATGCAACCATTTCCCCTCTCACTCACTTAACGCCGCACCTTTTCAAACACAAAAATGCACACCACATGGTTGACTGCGGAAGAAATGAGCAGAGCGTGCAAACGCACCCGCATCCACATCTGCCGCAAGGGGGAAAGGACGCCAGAGAGAACACAGGACCAACCACAACAACCATCTGCCAAAACAACAACCTCCCACCAAAAAAGCCATGTTCTAATTATTTGTATTTAAAGATGTATTATTCTGCTTGTTATGTCGTTTTATCCTTTTATAAAATAATATACTTACTATAAATGTTATTTAATATTACAATCCCTATCATTGCTAGCATCAGGTGCTCCAATATTCGACTCCTCTATTACAACTTTTAGAATAGCCATGGAGTAGTCTTTGTGTCTCTGAACATTTGGTTGTCAATATATAGTTTATCCACCACGAGTGCAACACGTTTCCCTTTTAATCTGTTTTCCTTGAAGATTGGATACAGAACTTTGCGCCTTTCTACAATCTCCCTTGGGAACTGATCATTCATGCCTATTTTCGTGCCAGCAAGTCTTTTTCCTAGGCTTTTCACCATAGATTATCCTTTAAAAAAAGCAAATTTGGCAACGATTGGGCGCTCATATTTCTGTCCTCTTTTTCTGAAACGGTGTACACGTTCGAGTTGGATTTTATCGACAGCCTCGAGTGGGATTTGTAGCGCTGTATGCAGGAAGTCCTTCATAATATTCTCTGTTAATTCTCCCTCCTTTTCCTGAATGCCCGTAAGTACTAGATTTTCCCTCATCGATCTTGTTTGGATGTCTAGTAAGGCTTCTCTCAGAAGGTTGTTCTCCTTTTTTAGTTCCTTAACGTCCGTTTCCATTTTAGAGACTGTCACTTTTAATTATTTGGTTTCTTTCTCCATTACCAAAGCTTTTTCGTCACTCATTTGAAGACTCGCTTTCAACTCTTTTACGTCTTTACTGACCAATTCTAGTATGCCCAATTTGTCATTTATCGACTTCAACAGGTCGCTTTCCACACTTACCATACCCAGTGGTGAAAAGCATATATCATCTGTATCAGTCGATGAGTCGCGTTTCCTTTTGGGGATCGGCTCTCCACGCTTGTCTTCAGTCATGTTTGGGTGTTGCGTGTTGTTGTAATATTTGTCGATATATTTCTCTAGCCTTGTGATCTGTTTTGTGTTATTATCCAGATTGAATTATATTAACTACGAATATATGAAATGCTAATATTTAGTCTAACTTACTGATTTTTAATATTATGTTTTTATCTTGAGGTGTTTTGTACCGCTTTCTATTCAATACGCCAAATAAATTCATTAAAAATCCTACAATGTGATTTTCTGGATTTTTTTTCCTCAATTTGTCTGTCATAGTTGATGTGTACCTATGATGAAAATTACAGGCCTCTCTCATCTTTTTAAGTGGGAGAACTTGCACAATTGGTGGCTGACTAAATACTTTTTTTCCCCACTGTATAAACACTGGTCTTTACCCACACACTCACACATACTTGCACTAACACCCCAACACACACATAGACACACACACACACACACTACATACACCCACATACACGTAACAAGCACACACACATACTGACGCCACACACACACACATTTTCACACTCACCACATATGCTGCTGCTACTGTCTATTATCTATCCTGTTGCCGAGTCACTTTACCCCTACTACAGTATATGTACATACAGTGGGGAAAAAAAGTATTTAGTCAGCCACCAATTGTGCAAGTTCTCCCACTTAAAAAGATGAGAGAGACCTGTAATTTTCATCATAGGTACACGTCAACTATGACAGACAAATTGAGAAAAGAAAATCCAGAAAATCACATTGTAGGATTTTTAATGAATTTATTTGCAAATTATGGTGGAAAATAAGTATTTGGTCACCTACAAACAAGCAAGATTTCTGGCTCTCACAGACCTGTAACTTCTTCTTTAAGAGGCTCCTCTGTCCTCCACTCGTTTCCTGTATTAATGGCACCTGTTTGAACTTGTTATCAGTATAAAAGACACCTGTCCACAACCTCAAACAGTCACACTCCAAACTCCTCTATGGCCAAGACCAAAGAGCTGTCAAAAGACACCAGAAACAAAATTGTAGACCTGCACCAGGCTGGGAAGACTGAATCTGCAATAGGTAAGCGGCTTGGTTTGAAGAAATCAACTGTGGGAGCAATTATTAGGAAATGGAAGACATACAAGACCACTGACAATCTCCCTCGATCTGGGGCTCCACGCAAGATCTCACCCCGTGGGGTCAAAATGATCACAAGAACGGTGAGCAAAAATCCCAGAACTACACGGGGGGACCTAGTGAATGACCTGCAGAGAGCTGGGACCAAAATAACAAAGCCTACCATCAGTAACACACTACGCCGCCAGGGACTCAAATCCTGCAGTGCAAGATGTGTCCCCCTGCTTAAGCCAGTACATGTCCAGGCCCGTCTGAAGTTTGCTAGAGTGCATTTGGATGATCTAGAAGAGGATTGGGAGAATGTCATATGGTCAGATGAAACCAAAATAGAACTTTTTGGTAAAAACTCAACTCGTCGTGTTTGGAGGACAAAGAATGCTGAGTTGCATCCAAAGAACACCATACCTACTGTGAAGCATGGGGGTGGAAACATCATGCTTTGGGGCTGTTTTTCTGCAAAGGGACCAGGACGACTGATCCGTGTAAAGGAAAGAATGAATGAGGCCATGTATCGTGAGATTTTGAGTGAAAACCTCCTTCCATCAGCAAGGGCATTGAAGATGAAACGTGGCTGGGTCTTTCAGCATGACAATGATCCCAAACACACCGCCCGGGCAACGAAGGAGTGGCTTCGTAAGAAGCATTTCAAGGTCCTGGAGTGGCCTAGCCAGTCTCCAGATCTCAACCCATAGAAAATCTTTGGAGGCAGTTGAAAGTCCGTGTTGCCCAGCGACAGCCCCAAAACATCACTGCTCTAGAGGAGATCTGCATGGAGGAATGGGCCAAAATACCAGCAACAGTGTGTGAAAACCTTGTGAAGACTTACAGAAAACGTTTGACATGTTTCATTGCCAACAAAGTGTATATAACAAAGTATTGATAACCTTTTGTTATTGACCAAATACTTATTTTCCACCATAATTTGCAAATAAATTCATAAAAAATCCTACAATGTGACTTTCTGGATTTTTTTTCCTCATTTTGTCTGTCATAGTTGACGTGTACCTATGATGAAAATTACAGGCCTCTCTCATGTTTTTAAGTGGGAGAACTTGCACAATTGGTGGCTGACTAAATCCTTTTTTCCCCACTGTAGCTACCTCAATTACTTTGTACCCCTGCACATCGACTCGGTACTGGTACTCCGTGTATATAGCATGTTATTTTTACTTGTTATTGTTATTTGTTATTCACTGTGTATTTATTCCTTGTGTCACTATAAAAATATATGTATATATATCTTTAACTGCATTGTTAGAACAGGACCTGTAAGTAAGCATTTCACTGTTAGTCTATACCTGCTGATTACGAAGCATGTGACCATGTATATATTTTTTTATGTTGTGTTTGCTAGGGATGTGACACCACTCTGGCCCCCGAGGACTGGAGTTGCCCATCCCTGAGCTAAACCAACACTCCATGGTAGAGGTCATCCGTCTTGGGTAGTGAAGTCAATAGAAGAAAGCCAATAACATGGAGTTCGGCATAGACCACAAAATCCATCTTAACAAGACCACGAAAACACCTTGTTATTTTCTCTCCTCTAATGTAGTTACAAAATTAGATAATATGCTTTTGTATACCCTTTCCAAGTTGAGATTTTACAAAATTATTTATTGTTAAAAATAACTTGATAATTGAAAAATACTTCATACTTAAAAATAACTTAATAGTTGAAAAATACTTAATACTTAAAAATAACTTCATAGTTAAAAAATACTTAATACTTAAAAATAACTTCATAGTTGAAAAATACTTAATACTTAAAAATAACTTCATAGTTGACAAATACTTAATACTTAAAAATAACTTCATAGTTGAAGGTCTAGCTCTAGCTCATTCATAGCATTGTGGCTTATCAGATTAATGGTATCTTAACACACACCTGATGGTGAGGATTTGGCCAAAGCTGAGTTCCATGTCATTGACCTGGGCAATGAAGATGGCTGCCACAGCCTCGTAGAGGGCAGTGCCATCCATGTTGATGGTGGCACCCACGGGTAGCATGAAACGTGTCACTCTCTTGTCCACACGGTTGTTCTCCTCTAGACAGCGGAAGGTGATGGGCAGGGTGGCAGAGCTATGGCAGGGTGGCAGAGAATAGAGGACGTTGTGAGATCATAATAGTCCAAACAACAACTAGCAGTGTTTCCCAACTCCAGTCCTCGAGTATCTCCAACAGCACACATTTTTGTTGTAGCCCCGGACAAGCACACCTGATTCCACTTGTCAACTAATCGTCAAGCCCTCAATGAGTGGAATCAGGTGAGTTTGTCTGGGGCACAAACAAAAATGTGTGCTGTTGGGTGTCCTGGAGGACTGGAGTTGGGAAACGCTGAACTAGAGGATGTCCGCAGGGCAATGAATTAGCTACATCTGACCCTGAATCAGTTCCTACACCCACCTAGAGGATGTCCCCAGGGCAGTGATGAGGGCCTGCAGCAGGCCAGCGATGAAGGTGTATGGGTTCTTCCTGGTGATCAGGAAATAGAGCAGGGGCAGGACGAAGAGGCCGTGGATGAGCAGACCCACAATGACAGACACCGTGTACATCCCCAGCTGACCTCCCACCTCGGCCAGGTTCTTCATCTCCACGATCTTACCTGCTATCAGGAACAAGATGCCCACTGGAGCGTACCTGACGGAGCGAGAGGGAGGAAAGGAGATAAACGAGAGAGATATTTGTATGATAGCCCACACTACCTAACACAACAATTCCACCGAAAGCAACTGTTTTGAGAGATATACTGTATGTTCGAAATAATGGTAAAGGCACATACGAGTACATTAACGCGTTACTTTGTAACCACTAATCTGACTACTAACCAGATGATGATGGCCACCAGGCGCATGATGGCTTCATTGAGGCAGTTGAATAAGTCCCTGAGAGCCTGTCCCTGCTGCTTCATGCTGCCAATGACCAGGCCGAAGCACATGGAGAACACTACCAGACCCAGGGCGTTCACCCCGTTAGAGGAACCAGACACTGGGATCGTCTCCACCACTGTCTCCTGGAGCACGAGGAGAACAACCACTCACATCACATTTACATTTATACTTATCCAAATTAACTGTAGCACTTTTTCCCCCAAAGGACTTTACATTGGGGTAAGTCACCCCACCACCACCGATGTGTATCACCCACTTGGATGGTTTGCAGCACTCTGCTCATGTTAGCAGCCAAGGCAGCCTCTGTAGCGTTTAGGGAGTCAGTCAGGTTGAGGGCAACGGTCACGTTCTTGGTGTAGATGGTCTTCTTGTAGACTGTTTTGTACTGGGCGAAACAGTGCATGCATTGAATACATGTATGTATTGTACAAGGAAAGAGTATCAGTCCTAAACAATTTATTTGGTGAGTAAGCATTTTAACACAGTGTATTGAAGAATAGCAGCTTGATCAATTGGCAAGTGAATTCCCTTACCTGCTTGAAACAGGCTTCCACCAAATTAGGTGGGAACATGTTCCTGAAAGATAAACAATGCTGAACTATTATCACAGTGAATAAAGGACAATCAATTATTAATATCTTCTATTGACTTACTGTCATTGGGATCCTACAGTAGTTACTCACCTAATGAGATCCAGGAAAGCGTCAGCTGCTTGTACCGGCTCTATGGTACCGCTAGAGGCCACTGGGCTGTCCCTATGGCCTTTCCCTGGTTTGATGACAATCACAATGACCATGCCAATGAAGACAGCGATGAGGGTGGTCACCATGTAATAAACCACAGCCCGCATTCCCATCTTCCCAGACACTTTGCTGTCCAGAGAGGAAATACCTGCAAGACAAGACAAAGTTAATAATTTTCTCCTGAATCCTCTAGGTACTTCCACAAGACTACTACTGTACCAACTAACTTTGAAACTCAAAATAGCAAGACGTATGGAAAATGTAGAGTAATAACATGCAGAAGGGGTGAGAGATCTCCATGAAATGTAAATCATTTTGAGTTTGACAAAAGCAATACATACTGTAAATGCAAATCATTATAATGATGCTAAGAAAGCAGAAGTCCTGTGACCAGCTACCTGTGACCAGGCTGGAGATGATGAGAGGCAGAACCAGCATCTGCAGCATCCTCATCAGCAGCTCTCCAGGGAAGGCAAAGTACTTGATCTCCCTGAGGGTCAGGTTGTGGGGCCGCAGGGCGAAACCCAGCATGACACCTGGACACACACAGGAGACATGATATAAAGGCTGGAGCATTGATGAAGAATACTGTATGTATTTCAAGTCTTCTTGACACAGGAGTCTACACTTGGGGGCTACAGCTCATATACCTGTGTAATAACACTGCAATTACTATTGTTTTTTTTTAATTAACATTGTATTAACTATAAACAAACAATCAACAAACTAACCATTGATGTGGAAAAGTATCACTATACTTCATTAAAAATCAAAGTTCTTCCAGAGTTTTTGTAGAATTAAGATAGACTTTATTACACAGAGTAACGTGAGCCGAGATGGTCTGCAGACCACCTCCCGTCTCCCGCTCAGCTCTCCGTTTATATAGTCACATTCACACACATCCTAGTTTAGAGCCCCTCCCTCTGTAGTTCCCCCACCATTATCTTCAGTTTCCCACTCTCTACTGCTCCGCCCACTTCCTTAGTCTATGATAGCGGCTACATTTGACTTCTCTTCAATTTAGAAACAATATTATTACAATCAATCAACCCTTGTCATTCACAAATAATCATGTTCAGTTTTAAACTGTTAAACACCGGCTCTCCCTGGCTTGACCTAAAGATTGATTGTTGGACATGACAGGTCCACACTCAATCTCTCAAACGTACACAAAACCCCACTCCTCCCTCCTGTCATGCTGTAATTACTCATGATTAGTCTAAACTCTGTTCAACTCTGGCGTCGCTCTTTGTACTTTGTTTGAGGAGAAATGAATAAGGTAACAGTCTGGTTTCAGTCTCTGATAAGGTAGGACAGCCATGGATTAGGTAAGAGCGAGCAATTCGACCCTAGGTCAGATCCCCACTTCACACACAGTGAAATGAACCAATTAAGTTCTTGCCTAGCAACAGAGAATTCTAACTATATGTTCGTGATTAACTCAGTTTTATCTCATAGTCCACTAAAAAATCCCCATCACCATAACCTTAGCACTAAACCTTAACCCTTAATCCTAACCCCAATAAGACAGTAACAAAGTATTTTGTCCACTTGCCCAGAGCCACTGCTGCGATGGTGAGGAGGACAAAGAGGTTGCGTCTCAGGAAGCCCTTGACGCTCTCCTTAGTGATGGAGCTCATCGTGTCTTTGCCACTGGCCGATCTCTTCTGCATGGCCCTACTTAGCCGCCGCCAGAGGCCTCGTTCAGGGAGGGTGGGCTTGTCGGCGTCCTCGTTCAGGAAAAGGCTGGCGGTGTTGGCGGACTTCTCATTCATAATAAGCTCCAGCACCTGGTCCAGGAGGCAGGTTTCCTGTGAAACTGGAGGAGAGGAGATGGAGGAGACTATAAGCATTCTGTTATAATGCAATGAAGGAAAAATGTGTATGAAGTTCACATGACTGCTTGATAGAGGAGTTGGTTGGAAATATTGATATCAATTCAGCAACGCTGAAGTCAGAAAATAATTCAAATGGATTGCAAAAGACCACTCAAGAACCTGATGGTTGTTGCTAATACTCAAACAGTGCTGGATGAGCGTTGACTAAATGCATGACAAATACATACAGTGCAGTATCACAGCTCTGCATTGAAATTGTAGTTATTTTCTGAGTTATGATCCTATCATCCTACCTGGTCCAAGGCAATCCTATAAGGCAAGTAGTGTAGCTGTGACCAGGCTAGCATAGAAATGGCCCCATTTTGTTAGAGGTGATGGTATTTCATGCCTAACTTACAAGAAAGCCTTGAGCCTCTTCAAACTATCCTGCTAAAATATGCATGAACACAGAGTACCAACTCTACAGTATGATTCTAACATGTAAAAGCCAGAAGCAAATCACAGCTTTTCTATGCAACAAGTTTTGGAAACAAAGAAGCACAATCAATGTCGGAAATCAAACAGCACAGTTTGGTTGGTGCTGAAAATATCAACTGGTCCCTTAAACTCCCACTTCTTTTCAAGCTGACTCAAACTGCCTTACCTTTAACATCCCACTGGGCAAGATTGTTTCAAAATAATTTCAATAACAAAAATGTGATGTGATGACGTTGAATCAATGTGGAAAACTGATTGGATTTGCAAAAAGTTGTCAATGTAAGGGAATTTAGTATTTTATTTCAAACAACTTTTCACCTAAATCCAATAACATGGTGATTTTTTGTTTTGGTTTAATGTTGAATTCACGTTAGTTGACAACTTAACCAAATGTAAATCAAAACTAGATGTTGAACTGACTCTTTAAACATAGCATACTCACCACTCATGGTTTAGTCCAAAGCCTAGATACAACAGACGCGGTCTACCTGTACTGTCAGAGCCTCAGGGCCAAACTGACTGGAGGTGACAGTTCGCTGATTTCATAAGCGGGCAGACATGAAAAGGTCTGTCATCTCGTCTGACCTAACCTTCACATGCATGCTCTGCCCTCCCAAACCCACCCACCCGTCAGCACACAAACACACACACACACACACACACACACACACACACACACACACACACACACACACACACACACACACACACACAGCTGAACACAACTACAAAGTCCTTGGACAACCCCAGGTACAGTCTAACCCCCACCTATACCTCCCATGTCCCACTGTCCTAGCCAACATTAGTCTCCCCAGCAGTTCCAGGGCTGGAAATAGCAATACATGACAATGCAACTTCAGTTTATGAATTTGGTCCTCTATTTGTACCATTCATACAAAACCAATGCTCTTTTTGTTGGTGCACATTACATCACCACTTCTGCCACTATTCTACCAAGGGGCTGTGATAACGTAGTGGAGCAATATCATTACAACTAGCCCTAATCCCAATAAATGGTTAAGAGACATATTAACTGAGCATCAACAAGTGAGCTGTCAGTGTCAGCTGTGGGACCTCCCATTTTCCTTTTCAATGCTGGAGGAAATGAGCTGTTGTTCTCTTTTTTTCCTCCAAACACTGACAACAAATCAGGACAATATTTCAGTTATTACTGTCAAGTTCATGGTCACTTTTAAATGTGTACCCTACTTAATCACTGCTAATAAAATATGCAAAGAAACATATACCCTGTTTCTGATGTTTTTTCTCTTCACAGATTAAGATACAGTCATGGAGAGTGCCTCTGGTCTGGGTGGATTGTCTTCAACTGGTGGTTCTTAACTATACAGGGTATAATCATAAAATACACTTAAAATGGCAATATTATAATTTGTGTACAAGTTATCAAAGTTGGTACCTTTGATAGACATGAAATCATGTATCTAGCTATTAAGTGAGATTGAATTCACCTAAGTCTGAGAAGTACATGTGTTGCATGTTATAATTAACCATTAATTTAAAATTAATACAATCCAAAAAAGTTGTATTTTCATACCTTCTCTCAAGACGGTCCTCACACGGTACGGTTAATTCCTTTGCTTGCTTTCCACTCACATAACTGAAGTAGCCTACCGGAGCACACATTCACATCTACAGTTAATTTCCCTTAGTTACATGAGTGTGAGCTTTTCTCCAGCCCTCGGGCGTGATAGAAAAACGCCTCGACATCGAGCAGAGGTCTGTGTGGGCGGGAAGAGGTTTAAAGGATTCTTCTGGCGCGAAGAAAAGCCACCTGCTGCACATCCGAATCGGCGGAGCTCGTGTAGTCCCAATATTAGTGGGTGGTAGAGTGGTTACCCAATAATGATAAGAGAGATAATGTGCTGCCTAATAGATATCCTAAATGTTCTACCAATTAAAAGCTTAATCCATTTGTTGTCATTATAGGGATGATTGTGAGGTTGACATATTGAGAATTGGATTTGTATTGAGATATTTGTTCTCCAGAAAGATGTTTTAATAGTTTTGTTTTCTCCTTGGATATTGTGAACTTTGAGAGAGGTGAAGATACATACATAAACGCTGCTATTATTTCCATGACAACCGGCCTTCCCGCACTTGCTCAGGATCTGGTCTTAGCAGCTCAAGGGAACCATACTGTATATGTGTAACCTTTAACTCCTGACTACCCACACTCCCACCCACACATTGTTTTAGGCCCTCTGTGTATAAAAGCATTACTTCAATGTGGATATTCTAGAACTTTACAGGGGGCTTCAAAGAACTCCATGTTCAGAATGCATTGGCTCCTCATCATCATGTCATTGACATAATAGTATTTTCACTGAAATAACACCATTCAATTCTCCAAAGTAGTAAAATAATGCTTAGTATTGGAGCTGTAATGTGGGTGAAGTCATGCAATACTCTCAGTCCTGTTTCTCAATAGAAAACAGGTGAATATCCTTCAATTATGTGAGCATTACCATTGTTATTTCTGATAACTCAGATAGATATACTCATATTTATGTGAAAAATACCTACTTATATTAATTAAAACATTTAGACCACTGTGATCAAGGGTGATTTAAGAATAAACAGGAAGTGCCTTGGACATCTTCAAGCATTCTACCATGAGAATTTGAGAAAAAAATTAAACTGTCCCAGGTGGCCTCAGAAATAAATCAGGCGTAGACACGTGAATACCATCTGATCTCCAATAGTATGCAATATTTTGCCTAATGAGAGACAAAGTTCAAGCCAAGAGAGTTATTAAAGACAATATTTGACAATTTTCTGCTTAAGCCCTCCAACTGTCTGGTTCTGTTTAATCAAAATGAAATGTATTTCCTAATCCCTAGTACTGAGTGAGTATGAGCAAGGCTCTTAATCTAGTTTTTTTCCCACTCAAATGGTGAAGACTGGAATTGACCAACAGCTATGAATACATTGTGCGCTGCATTATTTCACTGTCTTAACTAAGTGGTAAACCATCATCATAAGGAATGTCTTGAAAATCCTTTCCCCTTAGAAGAAGCAGAGATTGGAAGCTATGGATCCATGATCACATGATTACAATCTGGTGTCTCCAAAGTGATGGGAGCAGATTGCATCACTATGGAAATACAATTACCCTGCCAGAGTGTGGGAGGTGTGGGCCATGTATGATCCACATTTAGCCAGATAATTATGCACTTCCCTGTAGAAAGTAACGCATGTCATTTGCAGGATAGTATGTGCAATGGATGATGGCTCCATTGTCTTGCATGAAATTTGATTTGTTAATTAAATAAATGTGTTTTCCTCAAGTGTGAAATGGTTGCTTGATCCGATTTAAATTAATGCAGATAAGGAAGAACAAAAAAGTAATTAAAGGGAAATGCCAAAAATGTTCTACTTCATATTCATCATCACCAGCACTACCCCAACATCAACATATGTGAAAATGGCACGTTTCTATGTTTTGTAGTAAAAAAGATAGAGGAAGATATGATTTTCCACCGGCATCATCTGGTGTGCATCATGTGATTTCAACCAATTATGAGTAGGCATTGCCTACTAATTGGTTAAAATCATATTGTGAAATATCCCTTTAAGGTCTTCAATTCTATCTTTTGCCTTCTCAAAGCCAACGGAAATTGATATTGACAAGAGTCCAGTTGATTAGTTAGCATTATAGTATAATTATTTGTAGAATATCTGTATGAATAGATTCACAATAGTAATATATATATTTTTAGGGGGTAGATCAGCTTTAATATTGCAGATAGATGTGGCTTCCATCAATGTAATTGTCTGTATAATTTTTAATATATATTTCATAAGATATATTTTCCTTCTTTATTATGTTCCCCTAACCCCACCCCTCCCCTAATTTGAGTAAACTAATGGACAAGAATACTTAGGCTTCTACTTCCAGCTTATACATACTACTGTATATACATTTTACAGACACAGTATACACTATATGTACAAAATTATGTGGACACCCCTTCAAATGAGTGGATTCGGCTATTTCAGCCACACCCGTTGCTGACAGGTGTATCAAATTGAGCACACAGCCATGCAATCCCTATAAACAAACATTGGCAGTAGAATGGCCCATACTGAAGAGCTCAGTGACTTTCAACGTGGCACCGTCGTAGGATGCCACCTTTCCAACAACTCAGTTCATCAAATTTCTGCCCTGCTAGAGCTGTCCCGGTCAACTGTAAGTGCTGTTACTGTGTAGTGGAAATGTCTAGGAGCAACAACGGCTCAGCCGCGAAGTGGTAGGCCACACAAGCTCACAGAACGGGACCGCCAAGTGCTGAAGCGCGTAGCGAGTAAAAATCGTCTGTCCTCGGTTGCAACACTCACTACCGAGTTCCAAACTGCCTCTGGAAGCAACGTCAGCACAAGAACTGTTCGTCGGGAGCTTCAAGAAATGGGTTTCCATGGCCGAGCAGCTGCACACAAGCCTAAGATCACCATGTGCAATGCCAAGCGTTGGCTGGAGTGGTGTATAGCTCGCTGCCATTGGACTCTGGAGCAGTAGAAACGTGTTCTCTGGAGTAATGAATCACGCTTCAACATCGGACGAATCTGGGTTTGGCGGATGCCAGGGGAGAACGCTACCTGCCCAATGCATAGTGCCAACTGTAAAGTTGCTACAGCATACAATGACATTCTAGACTTTTCTGTGCTTCCAACTTTGTGGCAACAGTTTGGGGAAGGTCCTTTCCTGTTTCAGCATGACAATGCCGCCGTGCATAAAGTGAGGTCCATACAGAAATGGTTTGTCGAGATCGGTGTGGAAGAACCTGACTGGCCTGCACAGAGCCCTGACCTCAACCACATCGAACACCTCTGGGATGAATTTGAACACTAACTGCGAGCCAGGCCTAATCGCCCAACATCAGTGCCCAACCTCACTAATGCTCTTGTGGCTGAATGGAAGCAAGTCCCCGCAGCAATGTTTCAACATCTAGTGGAAAGCCTTCCCAGAAGAGTGGAGGCTGTTATAGCAGCAAAGGGGGGGACCAACGTCATATTAATGTCCATGATTTTGAATGAGATGTTCGACGAGCAGGTGTCCACATACTTTTGGCCATGTAGTGTATTTTACATTCGTTATCTTTTGTTTGTTTTTAGTCCCAGCCTTCAGCTACCCTCAACCTCTCCCATCTATCTCTGAAGACCATCCAGTTTTGATTTCTAGCTGCCATATATTTTTCCACAGATTTTTCCAATGATGTTTCACAAAAGTTCTGAATCTTTCTATTCTCGTTGTTTCTACAGATTGTAAATTAAAGAGAAACATTTTTGCCAAGAGTATTATTATATTATTGATCGATCGACTATGACTTTTCAAATCAAATTTCTGCCCTGCTAGAGCTGCCCCATGTCAACTGTAAGTGCTGTTACTGTGTAGTGGAAAGGTCTAGGAGCAACAACGGTAGGCCACACAAGCTCACAGAACAGGCATTGCTATTTGCGGAGTTCGCTCCAAATAAATGTTGAAATGTTTCAGCCATTCCTGAACATGCGACCAAAAACAAGCTACATATGGGCAGTACCAAAACAAGTGGTCTAATGATTCTGTCTCTTCGCAGCAAAATCTGCAGAGCTGGGATGGTTGTATCCCCCATATACATAACATTCTATTGGTTGCAAGAATTTTGTATAATAATTTAAATTGAAAAACTAAGTTTTGAATCCGGCGTTGTTTTGTGTATCAGTTCATAAACCATGTGTCATGGAATCGGTAAAACGAAAATCTCCTCCCAACTATTTTTAACCTGTATGGCGCAACTGTCATTTTTTTGATCCTGAAAGGAAACTGGTATACTTTTTTATTTATCACAATTTTCTTTAGTCAATATTGGTCTTTAATGCAGGGTCGACAGACAAGTTCCTTACCTTCTCCCCTTTCAACTTGCCTCATCCCTTTTTGCGGGAATGCTGCAATCAGTTGGTTGTAATTTTGAATAGAGCAGATGTTTCCATATATTTTTGTTAACTGCATGTCTGACATAACTCCACCAGTCCTATTTATGATATCATTTACAAAGATTATACAGTTTTTAAACATTATTTCTTAAAATAATGTTTTTTTGATCAATTAATATATTTGAGTTTAACCATAATATTTGTTGTAATATGTGTTCTGTCTTTTCTGGTGGATTAAACTGAAATTGCAACCAGCTTTCTATGGCTTGTTTTAAAAATTGCGATATTTTTGAGATTATTTCATTTTCAAATAACCGAAAGTGAGAGGCTGTAATCTGCTGAAGGGAAAAAGGCCATTCTTGAACACGGGGTGAGCCATTCTTACTAATCTGCTAGAGAACAAATTTGGATTTAAGTATAGTTTTTGTATGACTGAAGCCTTTAGTGAGAGGTCCAATGCTTTAATATTTAATAATTTATGCCCTCAGAATTCATATTCATTATATAAATAGTTTTTTCTGGTTTGCCGTTCCAAATAAAGTAGAATATTTTTTGCTCATATACAGTGCATTTGGAAAGTATTCAGACCCCTTGATTTTTCCCCACATTTTGTTACGTTACACCCATATTCTAAACTTAATTACATTGTTTTCCCCCCTCATCAATCTACACACAATACCCCATAATGACAAAGCAAAAACTGTTTTTTGTAATGTATTAAAAAAATATTTTAAAACAACAACAGAAATATCAAATTTACATAAGTATTCAGATCCTTTACTCAGTACTTTGTTGAAGCACCTTTGACAGCGATTACAACCTCGAGTCTTCTTGGGTATGACGCTACAAGCTTGGCACACCTGTATTTGGGGAGTTTCTCCCATTCTTCTCCGCAGATCCTCTTAAGCTCTGTCAGGTTGGATGGGGAGCGTCGCTGCACAGCTATTTTCAAGTCTCTCCCTCGATCCTGACTAGTCTCCCAGGTTTCCTCCAGACATGACGCTTGGCATTCAGTCCAGACAGTTCAATCTTAGTTTCATCAGATCAGAGAATCTTGTTTCTCATGGTCTGAGAGTCCATTAGGTGCCTTTTGGCAAACTCCAAGCGGGTTGTCATGTGCCTTTTACTGAGTGGCATCCATTTAAGAATGATGGAGGCCACTTTGTTTTTGGGGACCTGCAGACATTTTTTGGTACCCTTCCCCAGATCTGTGCCTCGACACAATCCTGTCTCGGAGCTCTACGGACAATTCCTTCGACCTCATGGCTTGGTTTTTGCTCTGACATGCACTGTCAACTGTGGGTCCTTATATAGACAGGTGTGCCTTTCCATATCATGTCCAATCAATTGAATTTACCACAGGTGGACTCCAATCAAGTTGTAGAAACATCTTAAGGATGATCTATGGAAACAGGATGCACCTGAACTCAATTTTGAGTCTCATAGCAAAGGGTCTGAATAGTTATGTAAATAAGGTATTTCTGTTTTTTATTTTTAATACATTTGCAAAAATGTCTAAAAACCTGTTTTCGTTTTGTCATGATGCGGTATTGTGTGCAGATTGATGAGGATTTGTATTTTTTAAATCCATTTTAGAATAAGGCTGTAAAGTAACAAATTGTGGAAAAAGTCAAAGGGTCTGAATACTTTCTGAATGCACTGTAATTAAAAAACAAGGTGTAGGCAGGGCCATAAGTAAATAGATAAACTGGGATATGACTAAATAATTAATCAGGGTGATTTTTCCACAAATAGACAGGTGTTGTCCTTTCCAAGATCTTATCTAATTTGGCTAACTTTCTATTAAAATGTATTGTAGTGAGATTATTTATTTATTTTGGGATAGTAATACCGAGTATGTCCACTTCACCGTCGGACCATTTTATCCAATACGTAGGCCTAATATTTATCATAATTCGGCTTTAATCCAGAGAGGTTAGAAAAATTATCTAGATCCTCTATCAGGCTATGCAAAGATCAAAATTGCGGATTTAAAAGAAAACATGAATCGTCAGCGTACAATGACACCTTTGTTTTTAAGCCCTGGATTTCTAGCCCCTTGATATTATTGTTGGATCTGATTTTAATAGCTAACATTTCAATGGCCATAATAAATAGATATGCCGATAGTGGACAACCTTGTTTTACTCCTCTTGACAATTTAATACTTTCTGAGAAGTAGCCATTATTTACTATTTTACACCTGGGGTTACTATACATAACTTTAACCCATTGTATAAGAGATTCTCAAAAATTTAAATAATAATTATTTTTTCTTTAACCTTTATTTAACTAGGCATTTAAATAATCCAGGCATTTATATATACATTCCAGTCGTACTTTATCCAAGGCCTTTTCAAAGTCAGCTATGAATACCAGGCCTGGTTTCCTAGATTTTTAATTGTGTTCTACTGTTTCCAGTACTTGTCTTATATTATCTCCAATGTATCATCCATGTACAAAGCCTGTCTGATTAGGATGAATAATATCCAACAATACCTTTTCAATTTTATGCGCTATGTATTTTGCTAGGATTTGGGCATCACAACACTGAAGTGTATAGTAACAGTAATATTGGGAAGTTATTGTTTTGGCATCGTTTTGGTTTGAGTTTTCTAATTCAATGAACTGGTTACCTCTACATGAACAACAACTACTCTACATATTACAGTACTGTAGTATTAGTATCTATTGAGATGGAGGTGGTTCTCTCATTATAAATCCAGTTACCCAGCAACAAGCAATGTGATAATTTTGTGGACAACATGGCACGATTGGATTGGATTAGTGAGAACAGAGCCAGTTCTAATGGATTACTGGTGTGATTTCTTTGCGGAAATGTGTGCTCAACCACATTCACTGTAGCCCCACGTCATATCTCATAGCTCCCTGTGTAGTGTTTAGGCAAGTGGAATGGAACGAAAATTATGTATGTAGCTAAGTCCCTATGAGACAAACAAAACTCTTGCTGATGTCTTCATGTCAAACAACTCACTTTCTCATACTGAGAAAACACACACACAGATACACACTCCTCATCAATTATTTCTCAAAGGGGATTTTAGCAAAGCCTCACACTGAATCGATCAGCCACCCTCCCCTGATTCTGGGAACAGCATAACCCATTTGGGTATGTCATTAGCAATATTATTAGTAAGGTAAAAATTGTGCCATGTCTGTATCTCTTTGATAATGACAGCCATGAATAAAAATATGCTGAATTGGATAAAAGCTGATGATGTGATCATTTGATTCAAGGATGTGCTGCTATTCTTAGAGTGAAGAGATTGGGGAGAGGATGGACCAGGTTGCTCTCTGGGTGGTGCATCGGGTGTTGTCTCCACACCAGCAGTTAAAAGAGGAGTGTTTGTTTTTAGATGAGTGGCAATATTAAGAGATGAAAGTGGAGAAACTGATCATATAAAATGCCTGAGTACACAGGGAAAGGTCAGGTAATAGATTCACTGCTTTGAAATGTCATCTGATTACTTTCAAGTTGGTAACATGAAGATATCTAAAGTCTATGGTGATAAAGGCCAAAGATCAAGACAATTGGACGAAATACAGTATGATGAAAGAACAAATCTTTCAATATGTCAATAATAAAACTCAACCTATAGAAATACTGTATTGCAAACCCACATATGTATTTCTATTGGTTAATATGCTTCATAAAATGGTCGATGACAGGGTGGTGGTAAGCTGCGCAACTGCCCACACACACCATGAATCTATGCACACACCAGGATGCTCCAACAGCTTCTCAAATCTAACATTCACACCTTTTTTTCCACCCATCTTTATGATGCTAACGAACAGCATTTAATTAGCAGCTGTGGATCTGTGAAGTACAGCTGCTCTTCATTGTTTCAGCTGACGTTATGTAATCTTTTCACAAAATGAGCTTGTCTTGGCATATACTATTTCTTCTAACATACAGTGCACACAGAGAAAATATTATCCCTGCTCATGTCTCAGAACCACATATTCTGTTTTGTCAGAGAATATCACCTATCGGTGACAACAGTCAATTTTCCACAAAGTGCCTGACAAACACATAATACCAAAAAAAAGATGCATTCTTTCAGTTGATTTTGATTTATGTTAAAGACATTTGAAAAGTGTACAGTATACAATCATATGCCCAAATAGTAAAATCAAAGGTTTTCCTCATATACTCGGGAGTACTTATGGAGAACAAATAAAATAAGATATTTTAACAATCGACATGTAGATAAAAATCGACTTCATAGAAAACATTCATGCAAGACTACATTTATCAAAAGGTTTGGCAGTCTTTTGAAGTGTTTATTCTTTAAAAAGTTGGGTGTGGAGTTAGATGTGTCACTCTGCCAATGACATATAATGATAATCTCCCTATAAAATAAATGCTAACAAAAACAAAGCCATACCAAATACTAAATTAGTAGAACATACTACAACGTGTATGTATATTAGGTACCATTGGAATCTGCATTACGACTTCACTTTACTTTATTTTTTATCCATATTAATAGGAACTAAGAAGATTGGATTAAATCAGTGATGTATTGCTGTGTATTGCATGGCTGAGGCAGTGATAAAATTCACATATCATTGAACTATATAGGAATGGAAAAGTGCATGAATATAAAAACACTATCGGCACCATCAAGATTTAGTGGTACAATCACTAGAGTTTCATTTAAGGCTGTGGTGTATCAAACTTCTCTCTCAATTCATTAGATCCTTCAACCTTGGTCCAAACTATTCCAGTGTGCAACTAGCTGTCTAAGATCATCCAACATGCCACTTTCTCTATATGAACCTGATAAAGAAGGCACTTATTAAAAGGTTGACTATGCCCCAGCCTTGATTTCAAGGCAAGGATGGCAACACCAGATTAACTATATGCAGATGATTGGGAAGTAACTGTTTTCCTGCACAACATACAAAACTAAAATCCTCAAATTAATATTACAGTATTTGGTAGACATGAACTACAATATTGTAAAATGAAATATAAAGCATGCAGTTCAGCTGTGCTTGTTACTTTGGTAGATGCACAACATGGATGACACCAAAATAAAGATTCCAAAATATATCATCCAAGCCTGATGAATATTCATTAATTTCCCACAACACAAGGCGGTGTTAAGCACTTCAGTGTTAAATTGTCATTAAAGCCATATATTAAACTCAAAACATAAGTCATATAAACAGGAAGCCTCTATAGAAAACACACAAATTAGTGTAGCAGATAAATGCTAGAAATTACCATATGTGCTTTGTATGCGTATGTTTGCATAACAACCTCTATCACCACTACAAAACGGCACATGCTAAATATGTGGAAGTTACACCACATGACATGGTTCAATTTATCAATCTATAGTTCCTTTGCATTGTTTTCCTTTGGCTTGTAGAGACATCGACTCGAAAACATAGATATAAAATGATGAGTAAATCAAATCATGACAGATCATTAACTGAAATGAAATGTACTAATAACTGAATAAGTAATACACAAGTCAGCTAGTTAAGGCATTAATAATCCCAATAACTAGAACCATACTGATGAATTGTAGAGACATTATATAAATGGAGTGTACCCTGTTTGGGAATATGCGAGTACGGCCATGATCAATTCCATTTCAACTCCATCAACTCTGGAATCCTTCATGAAAATAAATGGCACTTTTCAATTTCATTCCATCTCCTGAATTGACAGAATTGATATGGAATTCACCCCAACCTTACAGTATGTGAGAAAAGATTTGGAATACAATGCTCTCGGTCACTGGCATTGTCTTACGTCAGATAGCAAACTCCGTCTGCACTAAAGGACAACCGTTGCATTGGAGGGATGCCACCTGTTCGAAAGACAATGAGGTCACCAAGCCGCTGTTACTGTTTGGCGTCATTACATCATAGAATGTCTGACAGCCTGCTCCAGCGATTTCCTGGTCACCAGTAGCCGCACAATGTCTTCATTCTTCTTTGTCAGCCGTTTGCGTGCCTGGTCGTGTGTCACCATGGTCATATCCCATCCATTTACCTGGTTGAGACAGATAAACAATGTTAAGTCTTCCTACAATAGTTTGTTATTACTGTATTATATATTATTGATGCAAAGTAAGTAGAATATTGGGATACAGTGAATAGTTTGAGTGTTTGTATGTTCTCATCACCAAGAACTTCAGATCCACTGAATGATGGTTAACCATATTGACCACAGACTGCAGGGGTTTTAAGAACTTCTGACCACTGACACTGAGGCTCCTCTTATTCACCATCACAGACACGCTTTGGTAGAGCATGGCGCTTGTTACGTCACGATTATGGGTTCATTTCCTGGGGCCACTCATACATGAAATGTATGCACGCATGACTAAAGTTGCTTTGAATAAAAGCGTCTGCTAAATGGCATATACACTATATATAGAAAAGTATGTGGACACCCCTTCAAATTAGCAGATTTGGCTATTTCAGCCACACCCGTTGCTGACAAGTGCATAAAAATCGAGCACATCTCCATAGACAAACATAGGCAGTAAAATGGCCTTACTGAAGAGCTCAGTAACTTTCAACGTGGCACCGTCATAGGATGCCACCTTTCCAACAAATCAGTTCGTCAAATTTCTGCCCTGCTAGAGCTGCCCCGGTTAACTGTAAGTGCTGTTGTGAAGTGGAAACGTCTAGGAGCAACAATGGCTCAGCCGCGAAGTGGTAGGCCACACAAGCTCACAGAACGGGACCGCCGAGTGCTGTAGCGTGTAAAAATCATCTGTCCTCGGTTGCATCACTCACTACCGAGTTCCAAACTGCCTCTGGAAGCAACGTCAGCACAATAACTGTTCGTCGGGAGCTTAGTGAAATGGGTTTCCATGACCGAGCAGCCGCACACAAGCCTAAGATCACCATGTGCAACGCCAAGCATCGGCTGGAGTGGTGTAAAGCTCGCCGACATTGGACTCTGGAGCAGTGGAAACGCGTTCTCTGGAGAGATGAATCCCGCTTCAAGATCTGGCAGTCCGACAGACGAATCTGTGTTTGGCGGATGCCAGGAGAACGCTACCTGCTCCAATGCATAGTGCCAACTGTAAAGTTTGGTGGATGAGGAATAATGGTCTGGGGCTGTTTTTCATGGTTCGGGGTAGGCTCCTTAGTTCCAGTGAAGGGAAATCTTAATGCTACAGCATACAATGACATTCTAGACTATTCTGTGCTTCCAACTTTGTGGCAACAGTTTGGGGAAGGCCCTTTCCTGTTTCAGCATGACAATGCACCCGTGCACAAAGCGAGATCCATACAGAAATGGTTTGTCAAGATCGGTGTGGAAGAACTTGACTGGCCTGCACAGAGCCCTGACTTCAACCCCATCTAACAACTTTGGGATTAATTGGAACGCCGACTGCGAGCCAGGCATAATTGCCCAACATCAGTGCCCGACCTAACTAATGCTCTTGTGGCTGAATAGAAGCAAGTCCCCACAGCAATGTTCCAACATCTAGTGGAAAGCCTTCCCAGAAGAGTGGAGGCTGTTATAGCAGCAAAGGGGGGACCAACTCCACATTAATGGCCATGATTTTGGAATGAGATGTTCGATGAGCAGGTTTCCACACTTTTGGTCATGTAGTGTATATCATCCCAAGTGAAATTTAGTAAATGGTGCCACCTTGTGGAAATGTATTAATAAGGTAAAATGAAATGTTTCTTGGGGCCAAAAGTTTGAAACGTGCATTCTGAAGCAATTAACGTTTAAAAAATATTTTGAAGTATTGCATACCTGCATTACTTTGTCTCCCATCATCAAGCCTGCAACTTCTGCTGGTCCCCCTGGTGTCACCCGTGTCACATAGATGCCCTGTGATCACACAGACACACAGAAAAACATAAACAGAAAAAGTGAAATACATATTTGTTACATTTTAGTCATTTAGCAGACGCTCTTATCCAGAGTGACTTACAGTTAGGGAGTGCATACATTTTTTTTTTTTTTCATACTGGCCCCCGTGGGAAAGTCCAACATCTGTGCATCTACATTTAAAACGTATTAACTAGCGTCAATTCGTTAGACTGGTTTGATGATATAGGCCAAACTTTAAAATGTCACTGTTTGAGTAATCTATCTATGCCCTTGTATGGGATCAGCTATCTGGATCTGCAGTGTTACTACAGTAGCAACCTGAGGCTAGAGTTGATGTGTTCAGGCCTACCTCTGATACCTTAATTTACTGCTGATGTTAATAGAGTTTTGCCAGAGCAGAGCTCACTGAGAACAGACAGGGAGAGTATTTCCACGTGTTTTACTCGTACCTTGTCGGACTTGTCTTCAGAGAAGGGGTTCTGACCAGGGTCTTGGTCTATTCCCCCTCCAATGCTGAAACCCAGGATCAAATGTTCACCCTGACGGAGTTTGCAGATTTCAATTCGTTGCTGTAAAGCACATGAAAGTTGAGAGTTGAGCTGGGAGAGGAAAGAATTCATAACTTCAACAACCATCAAGTATCTGTTCGTATTCCCATTCCACCATTGCAACATGTTATAAAAATGTGGTAAATGACTACCAATAGTTCCAATAGCATAACTAGCCACAATATTTTGAATGAGGTGATGACTTGCATAGAATGTTACATTTTGTGCTGAGTCCACCACATCATGCACTGAGCTTCCTTTAAGAATGCAGAAGGGCAATTCCACAGTTTGATAACCAAAGTTTGGTAACAGAATGACAGCACAAACCATGATTCTGTTACCAAACTTTGCATCTGCACTGTTCTTCAAGTAAATGTGTTTTTGTAAATGTTTGTGGAAATTGTTAAAAGTAGTTATTGTGCATAGAGTTGTATGGTTTGTTTAACTTTGCAATCATTGGTTTTTGTTTGCCAATCATTTATAGTGAAAAATCAATCTCAGCATCATTATGTTACCATGGAATTGTCCAGAACACTAGGGTTATGAATAGACTCTAGTTCCCTGAAGGGACAAAGATAATATCCCTGTAGTGTGTTATGTTGAGTGACTGACTGAAAGGGAAACCCTCTGCCACCAACTGACTGGAGACAGATCTTTTCTCAGTCTAGCTATCCCCATGGTCCTCAGACAGCTGCCCTCTCAGAGCAGATGGAGGATTCTGGCACATCCAGCTCAGTGCTCTTTACAGCACAAAGCGAGTCTGTGTGATGGTGAATAAGAGGAGCCTCAGTGTCAGAAGTTCTTAAAACCCCTGCAGTCTGTGGTCAATATGGTTAACCATCATTCAGTGGATCTGAAGTTCTTGATGATGAGAACATGGAAACACTCATGGAATTGTATAATGCAGGCTGACCACCGTCCGTTTTAATGGAAATATCAACCCATTGTCACTAGGCAATTACTTCATGACTCATATTTCTAGCTGATGTTAGATATAAACAGTGTGTTGAGAGGCATGGCCTTTCATTAATGACAGAGTATTGACCATGTCACTTCAATGGCTGTGTCAATAGAGTAGGCTATGCACCCAAGCCGTCTCGGGTAGGTAGGTGACGCCCTTCTCTGAAACACTTCACTTTCATGCATGCAGCATTGCAAACAACTTGGCTAATAATGCTAGCTGCTATCCATAATGTAGCGATAACAGGCTACTCCTAAAGAAAAAAACACGTTGGCAAGGCCGCACAGTGTAACATTAGCTTACTAAATAAATGTACTTTCAGTGAATAGATTTCTCATCATATATGAAAATGAAATACACCTATAACTTCATAACCCTAAACTGTTAGCCAGCTAGCTACAGCAGCTACAACAGAAAGGCGTACAACGTAGATACTGTAGGTGGTTTAATTAGAACCTATCGAACAGCAATGTTAGTCTACATTTTTGCACTAAATACTTATTTATAGTTTGCATCTAGGCACTGATTGAAGGGTTTTAGACGTGGACAATGGATGCCGTAGCTATTGAATGAAGAGTAGCCTGTTCCAAAACTTACCACAACGGCAGTAACTGGTTGTCCTGGGATGAAAGACATTGTTTCAGACTGTAACTCGGACACAATTGTTTTGTGTTTCTCAGCGGTTGCAAATAACTGAACGATCTAAAGTAATTTTTGTTCCTTTGGGGAAATCATACAGTGTTCGAAGCGGCTTGCATTTGTGTGAGTAACAACAACTAGCAAATAAATCCTGCCATTATTATTTAAAGGCAGGGTTGGTGATGTCATACTGCCTTTCAGTGGTTAGTCATCATCATGGATCCTGGGGTATATTTATTAGTCGGATTCCGTTGCAAAACGTTTCGCAACAGAAACCGTTGACTCTTGGAAGCAAACGGAACGAAACGGTGAGGGACCTACGTAGGCTACCTGCATTTATCCAATAGAAACTCTCGTTTTCGTTTCAAAACGTTTTCAGTACGCAAAACAGACTAAACGTTTTGCAACGGAATCCGACTAATGAATACACCCCCGGGGTGTAATCATTAGTCCAAAGTCCAAACAGTTGCGTTTTGCAACGAAAACGAGAGTTTCTATTGGACAACTGCAGCTAGGTCCCTCCCCGTTTCGTTCCGTTTGGTTCCTAGTGAATACACCCCTGTAGTGTCCAGGGCTGCGTTCAGTACGTTTTTACGTTCTGGAACGTTCAATTGAACGGAAACTGTGCTGCACTGAACGACCAGTTAAAAAACGGGGTTGAATTGTGGCGTATATTGTAAAATGTTTGTGGGTTGGGCAATGCTGTCAGCATGGATTGGCCACTTGCTGCGTTAAAAACAAGGTGGGAACTCGGAAATATCCTACTTCCGACTTCAGTGCGTTCAAAACAATGGTCATCCAAGTCGGATACTCTGGTATTTTTCTAGAGCTCCGACTTTCCTGCCTGGAGATCACTGACGTCATGATTTGACCTCTTTTTTTCTGAGTTCTAATGCTGGGAACTCTGAAAAATACGAGGTCAAATCATGACGTCAGTGATCTTCAGGTCGGAAAGTCGGAGCTCTAGAAAGAGGCTTGAGTTAGAATTCCGAGTTGGATGACCATTCAAATCGATTTTTCCCAGTCGGAGCTAGTTTTTTTTCCCCAGAGTTCCCAGTTGTTTTGAACGCACTGAGTCGGAACTCCAACTTCCCAGTTGTTTCTAACGCAGCACCAGTTGTTCATCAAAAAGAAAGGAGGACCAAGGCACTCTTCATATAATTAATTAAAATGCCTTTATTTGTATGGCATGTTCAATGGATACAACGTTTTTTAAACTTTGTTTCCATTGAACATGCCATACAAATAAAGGCATTTGAATTAATTATATGAAGAGTGCCTTGGTCCTCCTTTCTTTTGGATGAACAATTTACCCCTTTTACCAAAGAGCACTACCAGAACCTACTATTGTGCACTGTTGGTTAAGGGCTGTAAGTAAGCATTTCACTGTAATGTCTGCACCTGTTGTATTCGGCGCATGTGACCAATAAAATTTGATTAGATTTGATTTGATTTGTGTACTTTAGCAGCGCTTCCCTTCCTTTTTTTTCCTACAAGCAACACCAGTTGTCTTGAAAGCACCAACTTCCCTTTAAATACGTCACTCATTGATTCAAGCAACACCTAGCCACACCCACCAAACAAAAGCAAACGTACCTCAAAGTCTGTTCAAGAACATACAAGAACGTTTTGAGGAAACATGTATTCTCACCCATCAGACTATGTTCAGTACAAACTGTTACGCAATGTAGCAAACGTTTAAGCGAACTGAACTCACGTCAGTTGGGGTGTATCAATTTTTACATTTACATCATTTAGCAGACGCTCTTATCCAGAGCGACTTACAAATTGGTGCATTCAACTTATGATAGCCAGTGGGACAACCTCTTTTTTTCTTCTTTTTTTTTGTGGGGGAGGTAGAAGGATTACTTTATACTATTCCAGGTATTCCTTAAAGAGGTAGGGTTTCAAGTGTCTCCGGAAGGTGGTCAGTGACTCCGCTGTCCTGGCGTCGTGGGGGAGCTTGTTCCACCATTGGGGTGCCAGAGCAGCAAATAGCTTTGACTGGGCTGAGCGGGAACTGTGCTTCCGTAGAGGTAGGGGAGCTAGCAGGCCAGAGGTGGATGAACGTAGTGCCCTTGTTTGGGTGTAGGGTCTGATCAGAGCCTGAAGGTAAGGAGGTGCCGTTCCCCTCACAGCTCCGTAGGCAAGCACCATGGTCTTGTAGTAGATGCGAGCCTCAACCGGAGGCCAGTGGAGTGTGCAGAGGAGCGGGGTGACATGAGAGAACATGGGAAGGTCGAACACCAGACGGGCTGCAGCGTTCTGGATAAGTTGTAGGGGTTTAATGGCACAGGCAGGGAGCCCAGCCAACAGCGAGTTGCAGTAATCCAGACGGGAGATGACAAGTGCCTGGACCTGTGCCGCTTTCTGTGTAAAGTAGGGTCGTACTCTGCGAATGTTGTAGAGCATGAACCTGCAGGATCGGGTCACCGCTTTGATGTTAGCGGAGAACGACAGGGTGTTGTCCAGGGTCACGCCAAGGTTCTTTGCACTCTGGGAGGAGGACACAATGGAGTTGTCAACCGTGATGGCGAGATCATGGAGCGGGCAGTCCTTCCCCGAGAGGAAGAGCAGCTCCGTCTTGCCAAGGTTCAGCTTGAAGTGGTGATCCGACATCCACACTGATATGTCTGCCAGACATGCAGAGATGCGATTCGCCACCTGGTTATCAGAAGGGGGAAAGGAGAAAATTATTTGTGTGTTGTCTGCGTAGCAATGATAGGAGAGACCATGTGAGGATATGACAGAGCCGAGTGACTTGGTGTATAGAGAGAATAGGAGAGGGCCTAGAACTGAGCCCTGGGGGACACCAGTGGTGAGAGCGCGTGGTGCGGAGACAGATTCTCACCACGCCACCTGGTAGGAGCGACCTGTCAGGTAGGACGCAATCCAAGAGTGAGCAGTGCCGGAGATGCCCAACTCAGAGAGGGTGGAGAGGAGGATCTGATGGTTCACAGTATCAAAGGCAACGGATTGGTCTAGAAGGATAAGAGCAGAGGAGAGAGAGTTAGCTTTAGCAGTGCGGAGAGCCTCCGTGACACAGAGAAGAGCAGTCTCAGTTGAATGACCAGTCTTGAAACCTGACTGGTTTGGATCAAGAAGGTCATTCTGAGAGAGATAGCAGGAGAGTTGGCTAGAGACGGCACGCTCAAGTGTTTGAGAGAAAAGAAAGAAGGGATACTGGTCTGTAGTTGTTGACATCGGAGGGATCGAGTGTAGGTTTTTTGAGGAGGGGTGCAACTCTCGCTCTCTTGAAGATGGAAGGGACATGGCCAGCAGTCAAGGATGAGTTGATGAGCGAGGTGAGGTAAGGGAGAAGGTCTCCGGAAATGGTCTGGAGAAGAGGGGAGGGGATAGGGTCAAGCGGGCAGGTTGTTGGGCGGTGATGTATAACGCCTCGATCACACCGACAGTGATTTGCGTTTTGGTACACCAGAAGTACATTAATTTCCAATGGAACGCTGCGTTTGCCTTGCAGCATTGCGTTGCAGAGGCAGTTGCAGTACGTTCTGTGTGGTGCATACGTAGAACGTATGCATTTATAGAACATATGCATAAAATTGTATGTGTAAACTGCTTGACAGAAATGATAGCAGAAGGTGAAGGTTGAACTTTTTCTGCACACAGATCCAGATGATGCTGCATACCATTTTACACAATGACACACTCTGCGTGATCGAGGCGTAAACCCTGAGCTGCGTACAGTACGTTTTTTCCGTTATGTTAAATTGAACAGAAGCGGTGCTGTACTGAAAGACCAGTTGAAAAACGGGGAGGTTGTGAGTTGGGGAACGGCTTCAGCATGGCCACTGCCCTTTAAATACGTCACTCATTGCTTCAAGCCACACCTCGCCACACCCACCAAACAGGAACAACGTACCTCAAAGTCTGTTCAAGAATTTACAAGAACGTTTTGGGGAAAGATGTCATTCAGTACAAACCGTGGCGCAGTGAACTGAACGCACCTCAGGATTGCTGATGCTATGTATTGCTTTGATGCCAACGGTTTAATTTAAAATTTTAATGTTTAGCTCACATAATATAATATAAAAGTATGAATTAAGGTATCTGTAATAGAATAAACGTGGGGAAAAAACAAATGTAGACATTAATAAATGCTTTTCTATACTTTCCTAAATATTTTTACAATGGTGGGGGAGTACCAAGACGGAGATAATGGCGCCGGAGGGGATGGCTGCCGTTTTACGGCCTCCTAACCAATTGTGCTATTTTTTGTGTTTTTTCGCATAGTTTGTAACTTATTTTGTACATAATGTTGCTGTTACCGTCTCTTATGACCGAAAAGAGCTTCTGGATATCAGAACAGCGATTACTCACCTCGAACTGGATGAAGATTTTTTCTTTAATAAGTCTGACACAAAGGATATACTGTTTCACCCGGACCAGGCCCAAATCCCCGTCACTCGCATGAAGAAAAGACAGAAATACATAGGGCGAAGATCCGGGGGCCTTGTAAGAATTTGTCGGCGAGTGGGTAACCCGCCTCTACCATCCGTTCTATTGGCCAACGTGCAATCACTGGAGAGTAAACTGGATGAGCTCTGTTCGAGACTATCATACCAACGGGACATTAAAAACTGTAATATCTTATGTTTCACTGAGTCGTGGCTGAACGACGACACGGATAATATACAGTTGGATGGGTTTTTCGTGCATCGGCAGGACAGAACAGCTACGTCTGGTAAGATGAGGGTTGGTGGTGTGTGTCTATTTGTCAATAACAGCTGGTGCGCGATGTCTAATATTAAGGAAGTCTCGAGGTATTGCTCGCCTGAGGTAGAGTACCTCATGATAAGCTGTAGACCACACTATCTATCAGGAGTTATCTATATTTCTTCGTAGCCGTCTATTTACCACCACAAACCGATGCTGGCACTAAGACCGCACTCAACGAGCTGTATAAGGCCATAAGCAAACAAGAAAATGCTCATCCAGAAGTGGCGCTCCTATTGGCCAGGGACTTTAATGCAGGCAAACTTAAATCAGTTTTACCTAATTTCTACCAGCATGTCACACGTGCAACCAGAGGGAAAAACAACTCTAGACCACCTTTACTCCACACACAGAGACACATACAAAGCTCTCCATCTGCCTCCATTTGGCAAATCTGACCCTAATTCTATCCTCCTGATTCCTGCTTGCAAGCAAGTAGTAGGAAGTACCAGTGACTCGCTCAATACGGAAGTGGTCAGATGACGCGGATGCTATGCTACAGGACTATTTTGTTAGCACAGACTGGAATATGTTCCGGGATTCATCCAATGGCATTGAGGAGTATACCACCTCAGTCATCGGCTTCATCAATAAGTGCATTGACGACGTCGTCCCCACAATGACCGTAAATAAATATCCCAACCAGAAGCCATGGATTACAGGCAACATCCGCACCGAGCTAAAGGCAAGAGCTGCCACTTTCAAGGAGTGGGACTCTAATCCGGACGCTTATAAGAAATCCCGCTATGCCCTCAGACGAACCATCAAACAGGCAAAGCATCAATACAGGACTAAGATTAAATCCTACTACACCGGCTCTGACGTTCATCGATGGCAACCCAGCCTGTAGCTGCCCAGTGACGCGAGCCTACCAGACGGGCTAAATGCTTTTATTCTCGCTTCGAGGCAAGCAACACTGAAGCATGCATGAGAGCACCAGCTGTTCCACCAGACGACTGTGTGATCACGCTTTCCTTTAAACAGGTCAACATTCACAAGGCCGCAGGGCCAGACGGATTACCAGGACATGTACTCAGAGCATGCGCGGACCAACTGGCAAGTGTATTCACTGACATTTTCAACCTCTCCCTGACCGAGTCTGTAATACCTACATGTTCCAAGCAGACCACCATAGTCCCTGTGCCCAAGAAAGCGAAGGTAACCTGCCTAAATGACTACCGCCCCATAGCACTCACGTCAGTAGCCATGAAGTGCTTTGAAAGGCTGGTCACGGCTCACATCAACACCATCATCCCGGAAACCCTAGACCCACTCATATTCGCACACCGCCCCAACAGATCCACAGATGACGTAATCTCAATCGCACTCCACACTGCCCTTTCCCACCTGGACAAAGGGAACACCGATGAGATAATGCTGTTCATTGACTACAGGTCAGCATTCAACACCATAGTGCCCACAAAGCTCATCACTAAGCTAAGGACCCTGGGACTAAACACCTCCCTCTGCAACTGGATCCTGGACTCCCTGACAGGCCGCCCCCAGGTGGTAAGGGTAGGCAACAACACATCTGCCATGCTGATCCTCAACACGGGGACCCTCAGAGGTGCGTGCTTAGTCCCCTCCTGTACTCCCTGTTTACCCACGACTGCGTGGCCAAGCTTGACTCCAACACCATCATTAAGTTTGCTGACGACAACAGTGGTAGGCCTGATCACCGACAATGATGAGACAGCCTATAGGGAGGAGGTCAGAGACAACAACCTATCCCTCAACGAGCTTATCGTGGACTACAGGACACGACTACAGGCCGAGCACGTCCCATTCACATTGACGTGGCTGTAGTGGAGCGGGTCGAGAGTTTCAAGTTCCTTGGTGTCCACATCACCAACAAACTATCATGATCCAAACACAACAAGACAGTCGTGAAGAGGGCACAACAACGCCTTTCTCCCCCTCAGGAGACTGAAAAGATTTGGCATGGTTCCCCAGATCCTCAAAAAGTTATACAGCTGCACCATCGAGAACATCCTGAACGGTTGCATCATCGCCTGGTATGGCAACTGCTTGGCATCCGCCCGTAAGGCGCTACAGAGGGTAGTGCGTACGGCCCACCTGGGAGCCAGAAATCTTTCTGATTGAGAGGGGGTCAAATACTTATTTCCCTCATTAAAATGCAAATCAATTTATAACATTTTTGACATGCGTTTTTCTGGATTTTGTTGTTGTTATTCTGTCTCTCACTGTTCAAATAAACCTACCATTAAAATTATAGACTGATCATGTCTTTGTCAGTGGGCAAACGTACAAAATCAGCAGGGGATCAAATACTTTTTTCCCCTCACTGTATACAGTGCCTTCGGAAGGTATTCAGACCCCTTGACTTTTTCCACATTTTGTTACGTTACAGCCTTATTCTAAAATTGATAAAATATTATTATTATTTTTTTTGACAATGCGAAAACAGGTTTTTATTTAAAAATATATTTTTTAAATACATTATTTACATAATAATTTAGTCCCTTTGCTATGAGACTCGAAATTGAGCTCAGGTGCATCCTGTTTCCATTTATCATCGTTGAGATGTTTCTACAACTTGAGTGGAGTCCACCTGTGGTAAACTCAATTTATTGGGCATGATTTGGAAAGGCACGCACACCTGTCTATATAAGGTCCCACAGTTGACAGTGTATGTCAGAGTAAAAACCAAGCCATGAGGTCGAACAAATTGTCCGTAGAGTTCAGAGACAGGCTTGTGTCAAGGCACAGGCCTGGGGAAGGGTACCAAAAAATGTCTGCAGTATTGAAGGTCCCTAAGAGCACCGTGGCCTCCATCATTCTTAAATGGAAGAAGTTTGGAACCACCAAGACTCTTCCTAGAGCCAAACTGAGCAATCGGGGTAGAAGGATCTTGGTCAGGGAGGTGACCAAGAACCTGATGGTCACTCTGACAGAGCTTTAGAGTTCTTCTGAGACGGGAGAACCTTCCAGAAGTACAACCATCTCTGCAGCACTCCACCAATCAGGCCTTTATGGTAGAGTGGCCAGACGGAAGCCACTCCTCAGTAAAAAGGCACATGACAACCCACTTGGAGTTTGCCAAAAGCACTTAAACAAGATTCTCTGGTCTGATGAAACGAAGATTGAACGCTTTGGCCTGAATGCCAAGCGTCACGTCTGTAGGAAACCTGGCATCATCCCTACGGTGAAGCATGGTGGTGGCAGCATCATGCTGTGGGTATGTTTTTTAGTGGCAGGGACTGGGAGACTAGTCAGGATCGAGGCAAAGATGAACGGAGCAAAGTACAGAGAGATCCTTGAAGAAAACCTGCTCCAGAGCACTCAAGACCTCAGACTGGGGCGAAGGTTCACCTTCGAACAGGACAACGACCCTAAGCACACAGCCAAGACAACGCAGGTGTGGCTTTGGGACAAGTCTCTGAATGTCCTTGAGTGGCCCAGCCAGAGCCCAGACTTGAACCCAATCTAACATCTCTGGAGAGACCTGAAAATAGCTGAGCAGCAACGCTCCACATCCAACCTGACAGAGCTTAAGATGATCTGCAGAGAAGAATGGGAGAAACTCCCCAAATACATTTACATTTTAGTCATTTAGCAGACGCTCTTATCCAGAGCGACTTACAGTTAGTGAGTGCATACATAAAAAAAAAAAAAAAAATCCATACTGGCCCCCCGTGGGAATACAGGTGTGTCAAGCTTGTAGCATCATAACCAAGAAGACTCAATGCTGTAATCGCTGCCAAAGGTGCTTCAACAAAGTATTGAGTAAATGGTCTGAATACTTATGTAAATGTCATATTTCAGTTTCTTATTTTAAATAATTAGCACAAAAAAATAAAAACCTGTTTTTGCTTTGTCATTATGGGGTATTTTGTGTAGTGATCAGGGGGGGGGAAACTATTGTATACATTTTACAAAAAGGCTGTAACGTAACAAAATGTGGAAAAAGTCAAGGGGTCTGAATACTTTCCCGAAGGCACTGTATAAATCATTGGGTGTATCCCAGAAAAGGGTTAAGGCCATTACAGTATTTATCTTTGTTGGTAGGATAGGCCTACTTCCTGCCAATGAATAAAATAATTTACTGAATGCCCACTACTTTTTAGGGACATTATTTACTTGGCAACTCATGTCGTGGAGCATTCATCACCACTTTCTCACAGAATGCTACTTTGTTTTTGAGTTTGACAGGGGATGCATCTCAAGTTTACTGCCTAAAATCAATGGCCTCTTGGCCTTTTCTACTCATCTCCTCTCCTTCAACCGCACTGATATGAAAAACCTGCACAGGTGGAAGTAAAATTACCTGAGAAAATCAGAAAAGGAGACCATGATGATGTTGAGATTCAGCCAGGGTAGCGGTGCAAGTCAGTACATCAGGAGGAGTAGGCCTAATGGAAAAGGTCAGACTGTGATTGGAGTGTGTCTCTGAATCAGTGGCAGACATTCAAACAATGGGCCTATTGTTCTATAGAGCAGAGGGGGACCCATACAGATAGTCACAATCACTGAGCTATGATCCCTTACTGATGTCACTTGTTAAAGCAACTTCAATAAGTGTAGATGAAGGGGAGGAGACAGGTTAAAGGAGGATTTGTAAGCCTTGAGACAATCGAGACATTGATTGTGTATGTGTGCCATTCAGAGGGTGAATGGGCAAGACAAAATATTTATGTGCCTTAGAACGGGGTATGGTCGAAGGTGCCAGCCTGCTGGGTTTTTCATGCTCAACAGTTTCCCGTGTGTATCAAGAACCACCACCCAAAGGCCATCCAGCCAACTTGACACCACTGTGGGAAGCATTTGTGGGAAGCATTAGAGTCAACATGGGCCAGCATCCCTGTGGAACGCTTTCGACACCTTGTAGAGGCCATGCCCTGACGAATTGAGAATGTTCTGAGGGCAAAAGGGGGTGCGACTCAATTTTAGGAAGGTTTTCACAGTGTATTTCAGGGGCCTTTTCATCACATCACAAGCTGTAGAGAAGCAGGCATTCAGGTAGCCTGATACATCATCCGGTGATAGGTTGCACTAACAAGGTACCATCTGAAATACAGCATGTTACGGATACAGGTATCCTGTGTCTTTTTGTGTTTTTCCTCTCCTTCTGCCCTAATCACAGGTGTCCTGTATGTTCCTGATTGGTGGTCATTGGGGTGTCTGCTGATAGCTGAGGTAGACCAATCGGTGGACATTCCTCTGCATTGCACCACCTGTTTCTGGTTTTTCAATCACACATCCCATTGTTTAAAAGTCGGTCAGTTGTGTTTGTTGTTAGAGACTATTTCCGTATGTGAGTATGGATACTGTGGTGTTTTGTGTACTCACTCACTCATTTGCTGGCTACTCTGTTTGGTAACTTTGTGTGTTTCTGGGAAAAGGGGAATTTAAGCAAGTTGCCCTTGGGCGTACATTACCCGTGGGAAGAAAACTGTCTAAAAACACTAGTTAGACCTGAGCGGACCACCCACTGTAATTTTTGTATGATTAGCAGTAGCTTAGCAGTTCTTGAGGCAGGCAAGATCAGTTTAGGGGTTCTTTACACTATTGTTTCATTTCTTGGGTCCTGCTCAGCCCTTTTTCCCAAACCTTTACAGTGTGTTCAAAAATAAACATTTTATGTTTGACGGTAGTTTATGGTTGTCGTGTAGTTTTTGTTCTCACTGTTCCATGTCACGATTCTAATTTGCATGAATTATGTTACGGGTCTCTTGTCCATCCACCCTAGACGTTTAAAGCCACATGGGTTCGTAACACAGCAATACAATTTTTTTGAACAATTATCTGCAAGCAAGAATGTTGAATAAAATTACATTTGAACTTACTATACCGGTTGTCTGGGTGGTTGGTCCTAATGCAGCTGGACAAAATATCAACAGGAAATAATTATTAAACAGACATCAAAACGCTGGAAGAGCGTTCAGATGTATATTACCTTAAGCATGCGCACACAATGTAAATACCTGCAACAACAACAACAAAAAACTATATTAAGTGCCAAATAAAGTAACATCCCACTGGGCACAGACATCAGTTCAACGTCTATTTTTGATTTACATTTCATTGAGTTGTCAACATGAAATCAACAAAAATTTCACCATGACATTGGATTTAGGTTAAAAGTTAAGTGAAAGAAAGACAATTCCCTTATGTTGATTCAACGTCATCACATTTATTTGTTTTGGTTGAAATTACGTGGAAACAACGTTGATTCAACCAGTTTTTGCCCAGTGGTAATGTTGACCGTAACAGGGTTGACGATTTCTTCTTAAATCAGCCATAAATTGAGACCGGGGTAATGGAAGCTTGTGTGCAACAGGGAGTGGCAATTGAAAGAAAGCTTCACAAAAAAGAAAATGTTAAAACATTTCTAGCCTGTCTATGGTTAACAGTGTTGATGTGTTATGCTTGCCCCGCTCAGTTTCCCACCACAAAACACCAGAGAATGACCAACAAGAGTAGAACCAGGTGACCTGATTTTAATCTATGATTTGAGTATTAAATGTTCAATGTTTCTTTAAAAATAAAACTTTTAAGGAATAGTTTCACCATATTAAAGTGAGCGTACACTTCACGTAACAGGGTTGCCCTTAAAGTGACAGTCGAAATTAATCACATGAAATAAGTAACTATGTTCAGAAATGACTGTCAAAGCAACTAGGGCTTTACAATGATGGCGACATTTTGCGATTAAGTGGGTTAAAATCTTCCTAGAAGTGACACAGGGTTGACAGAGGGACAAGCAAGAGGGGGAAAAGTATTTGATCCCCTGCTGATTTTGTACGTTTGCCCACTGACAAAGAAATGATCAGTCTATAATTTTAATAGTAGGTTTATTTGAACAGTGAGAGACAGAATAACAACAACAAAAATCAAGAAAAACGCATGTCAAAAATGTTATAATTTTTATTTTATTTTAATGAGGGAAATAAGTATTTGACCCCTCTGCAAAACATGACTTAGTACTTGGTGGAAAAACCCTTGTTGGCAATCACAGAGGTCAGATGTTTCTTGTAGTTGGCCACCAGGTTTGCACACATCTCAGGAGGGATTTTGTCCCACTCCTCTTTGCAGATCTTCTCCAAGTCATTAAGGTTTCGAGGCTGACGTTTGGCAACTCGAACCTTCAGCTCCCTCCACAGATTTTCTATGGGATTAAGGTCTGGAGACTGGCTAGGCCACTCCAAGACCTTAATGTGCTTCTTCTTGAGCCACTCCTTTGTTACCTTGGCCGTGTGGTTTGGGTCATTGTCATGCTGGAATACCCATCCACGACCCATTTTCAATGCCCTGGCTGAGGGAAGGAAGTTCTCACCCAAGATTTGACGGTACATGGCCCCGTCCAGCGTCCCTTTGATGCGGTGAAGTTGTCCCCTTAGCAGAAAAACACCCCCAAAGCATAATGTTTCCACCTCCATGTTTGACGGTGGGGATGGTGTTCTTGGGGTCATAGGCAGCATTCCTCCTCCTCCTCCAAACACTGAGTTGAGTTGATGCCAAAGACCTCGATTTTGGTCTCATCTGAACACCACTTTCACCCAGTTCTCCTCTGAATCATTCAGATGTTCATTGGCAAACTTCAGACGGGCATGTATATGTGCTTTCTTGAGCAGGGGGACCTTGCGGGCGCTGCAGGATTTCAGTCCTTCACGGCGTAGTGTGCTACCAATTGTTTTCTTAGTGACTATGGTCCCAGCTGCCTTGAGATCATTGACAAGATCCTCCCGTGTAGTTCTGGGCTGATTCCTCACCATTCTCATGATCATTGCAACTCCACGAGGTGAGATCTTGCATGGAGCCCCAGGCCGAGGGAGATTGACAGTTATTGTGTTTCTTCCATTTGCGAATAATTGCACCAACTGTTGTCACCTTCTCACCAAGCTGCTTGGCGATGGTCTTGTAGCCCATTCCAGCCTTGTTTAGGTCTACAATCTTGTCCCTGACATCCTTGGAGAGCTCTTTGGTCTTGGCCATGGTGGAGAGTTTGGAATATGATTGATTGATTGCTTCTGTGGACAGGTGTCTTTTATAAAGGTAACAAGCTGAGATTAGGAGCACTCCCTTTAAGAGTGTGCTCCTAATCTCAGCTCGTTACCTGTATAAAAGACACCTGGGAGCCAGACATTTTTCTGATTGAGAGGGGGTCAAATACTTATTTCCCTCATTAAAATGCAAATCAATTTATAACATTTTTGACATGCGTTTTTCTGGATTTTTTTTGTTGTTATTCTGTCTCTCACTGTTCAAATACACCTACCATTAAAATTATAGACTGATCATTTCTTTGTCAGTGGGCAAACGTACAAAATCAGCAGGGGATCAAATACTTTTTTCCCCTCACTGTATAGAATTTTCCATGTGGTCTCTATTAAAAAGGGCACTTCATTTAATATAACCCCCCCAAAAAATATTGGTGCACAATTTCTACTTAAAATATCAAAGGGACACAAAAGGCATTCATTTCGTGGAATGACCCACCTACACCTGAATGCCCACACTGTCACTGGAGTTTCCCAATTTACTCACATTCCTCATCAATCCAGTTAGACCAGAACCTTTCTGAGAGCAGACTTGCCAATTTTAACAAGATGTTTAACATAATTCCTCACATGACATAAAACTAAATTATTTTCACATTTGATATGAAATAGTCCACCATACACAGTATTCTAAAGCATTGGACATTGTCTAACTACTAACCAGAGATTATTGCAGACATAAATAGCACTCAATGTTAATTTGTAAAATAAATTATAGATATACAGTTAAATAATGAACTCCTCAGACCGTCATTAACTTTTAACTCATCATTGCCTTCAACAGACATCTTTCTCTCATGAACAGTCTTGCATGCTACAACTACATTAATGTGTCCATCCATCCAGCCATCCATCCATCCATTCGAGGGTAGAGAAGTGGACATTAGTATCCAAGGGCAAAAGGAGGTGGGGGCAGGTATTTTGGCGGTAACCCCCTGTATGTGGGTCTAACAGTGGTAACATCAGTAATGGGTGGAGGGCCATTGGCAATCTCTCCTGGAAGCATCTGGTACTCGTTCTCACCAGCTGTATCAATGTCCCTCTCTGGCCTCCAGGACTGTTTCCCCTTGCCTCTGCTCAGCCTCCACACTGATCTCTGCATACATGTGCTCCTGAGAGGCACTTCTCTTATTATGGAACTTCCTCTGACTTTACATCTTAATTCTTCTGTTTGTTGGGATTTGGGTCCTGGTGGTGTGTGTTTGGTCGGGCCTGTGGTCATCTGTCTGTACACACCATCATGGGTCCTGGGGGGCCCTTCAGGTGCAGTGCTGCTCTGGTCCTTGATCTTTCTCTGTGGAAGAGCAGGGAGCTCTGGCAGGTAACTCAGGAGGTTGGTCTGGCTGGGCCGCGGTGACTAAGTATCTTTCTGGGCAATGGCACTGGTTTAGCAGTACGATCTACCTGGAATGTACAGAATAGATAGTGGAAGAATACAGTCTAACTTCAGTTCTCTTTGATCTCAGTGGATTCAACCTGCAGACAAATATGTGGGGCAATATAGGCCAACAATGCTTTTGCAATATCTCAACATTTAAACAATGAAAATAAAACTTTAGCCCTATCCCCCAACAAACACACAATGTAAACACAATGACATTCCAGCATTTTTACCACGCTTGGGTTTTGGAGGCTCATTGTGTTTAACTCAGTCTCCAGGTAGGGGTAGAGTCATGGAGGATGGCCGTTTGGAGTTATAGGTAGTTTGCTAGTGTTTGGAGGCTTGTCGGCAGGGTCACTCAATGTGCTGGGACGATGTTGGAAAGCAGGTGAAGTGTCCTCATCTGGTTTTAGATGAGTACTACTGTTAATGTGTGGGGGGTTATTTAGCAACACACCATGATTAGGGTTAATCAGGAATAACGGTTCTGCATAATTAGCCTTGTCTGTTGATACCTACAACAAGAAGTAGATGAGGGGGGAGAATGTTTAGTCAAAAACATGTCAATTCACTTACAGTGAGGGAAAAAAGTATTTGATCCCCTGCTGATTTTGTACGTTTGCCCACTGACAAAGACCTGATCAGTCTATAATTTTAATGGTAGGTTTATTTGAACAGTGAGAGACAGAATAACAAACAAAAAATCCAGAAAAACGCATGTCAAAAATGTTATACATTGATTTGCATTTTAATGAGGGAAATAAGTATTTGACCCCTCTGCAAAACATGACTTAGTACTTGGTGGCAAAACCCTTGTTGGCAATCACAGAGGTCAGACGTTTCTTGTAGTTGGCCACCAGGTTTGCACACATCTCAGGAGGGATTTGGTCCCACTCCTCTTTGCAGATCTTCTCAAAGTCATTAAGGTTTCGAAGCTGACGTTTGGCAACTCGAACCTTCAGCTCCCTCCACAGATTTTCTATGGGATTAAGGTTTGGAGACTGGCTAGGCCATTCCAGGACCTTAATGTGCTTCTTCTTGAGCCATTCCTTTGTTGCCTTGGCCGTGTGTTTTGGGTCATTGTCATGCTGGAATACCCATCCACGACCCATTTTCAATGCCCTGGCTGAGGGAAGGAGGTTCTCACCCAAGATTTGACAGTACATGGCCCCGTCCATCGTCCCTTTGATGCGGTGAAGTTGTCCTCTTAGCAGAAAAACACCCCCAAAGCATAATGTTTCCACCTCCATGTTTGACGGTGGGGATGGTGTTCTTGGGGTCATAGGCAGCATTCCTCCTCCTCCTCCAAACACTGCGAGTTGAGTTGATGCCAAAGACCTCGATTTTGGTCTCATCTGAACACAACACTTTCACCCAGTTCTCCTCTGAATCATTCAGATGTTCATTAGCAAACTTCAGATGGTCATGTATATGTGCTTTCTTGAGCAGGGGAACCTTGCTGGCGCTGCAGGATTTCAGTCCTTCATGGCGTAGTGTGTTACCAATTGTTTTCTTGGTGACTATGGTCCCAGCTGCCTTGAGATCATTGACAAGATCCTCCCGTGTAGTTCTGGGCTGATTCCTCACCATTCTCATGATCATTGCAACTCCACGAGGTGAGATCTTGCATGGAGCCCCAGGCAGAGGGAGATTGACAGTTATTTTGTGTTTCTTCCATGTGCGAATAATTGCACCAACTGTTGTCACCTTCTCACCAAACTGCTTGGCGATGGTCTTGTAGCCCATTCCAGCCTTGTGTAGGTCTACAATCTTGTCCCTGACATCCTTGGAGAGCTCTTTGGTCTTGGCCATGGTGGAGAGTTTGGAATCTGATTGATTGATTGCTTCTGTGGACAGGTGTCTTTTATACAGGTAACAAACTGAGATTAGGAGCACTCCCTTTAAGAGTGTGCTCCTAATCTCAGCTCGTTACCTGTATAAAAGACACCTGGGAGCCAAAAATCTTTCTGATTGAGAGGGGGTCAAATACTTATTTCCCTCATTAAAATGCTAAACATTTTTGAGATGCGTTTTTCTGGATTTTTTTGTTGTTATTCTGTCTCTCACTGTTCAAATAAACCTACCATTAAAATTATAGACTGATCATTTCTTTGTCAGTGGGCAAACGTACAAAATCAGCAGGGGATCAAATACTTTTTTCCCCTCACTGTATGTATCCACAACAGTGTACAAAATTTAAGCAGTGTGCTGTACCCTGACTACTGTGTGTGTATGCCATATCAACCCAACTCAATTCAAGCCTATAAGGTACCTGTGTGTGTACAAAATGAACAATATGGTAGTTCACAGTTTACGGAATCAAGTATAGTTCCTCACCTGTCCACAAGCTACAGTCAGCAGCTCATTGAAATGCATGACAGGCACCGTACAGTGAAAGTTCACCAGGTCTTGCAGTGCCCTGTGACGCATGTCCTCTCCTACAATAATGTAGTGATTGCCCTTCAGCACATCGATCATGAAGTGCCTGCAGCGATCAGTGGCACTAGACGTACAGAGAAAATCCAAAATAAGGAAGTGTAAAAGGACTTTGAACTACACTGTTGAATAGAACAAGGGCCTGTCAGAGGGTAATAGGTGTGGCGTTGGTGTAGAATCAGATAAGATACAAGCTATGGAAACAGAACACAACTAATTTGCTCATGTGCTTATTGTTAACATTTCTTTGCCTGCCAGTTTATAGAAATGCCATTATATAAAATGCCATCCTAAATGTATCAGCTGAACAAACAACCAATCTAACGACGCCTCGCCTGGAAGTGTCTATCTAATGTACAGAGGCTTACCGATAGGAGAGAGTGTATCCTATCCTGCTTTCACTGACACGGATCAGGAAGTAGCCCGTGGGCTTGGAAAGGAGCATTTCCTCAGCAACCCTGCCGCGAATAGACACGGCCATATTAGGACAGACTTCGGTTTGAACTCACTTGACTGAAGAATTTACAACATGCAATTTGCCAGAACACAACCCTTCAGTGCCCTACTGTAATACAATAACAACAGTCATAAGGCATATATCCTACACTACAGGCCACACATTTGTATTTACATTGGTCTCATCTAGCCTTGGTTGCTACTGCTGGTAAGCATTGAGTGCATTTCAATGACAGAGACACAATTTGAGAACTTACTTTCTGGAAATAATGCCATGGAACCATTCTGGAACTACCCCATTCCTAATGACAAAGTCACGTTGGGACTCTGAACCAGGAAAGGGCTTCATGTCTTCCCTGAGTCTGTGTTCTGTTCATACCCTCAGTTGTGTCCTGGTAAAATAAAGAACGTTTGGAATCAACCCCAATTTCCATTGCCAGTTTGACAGGTCAAACGCAGCTGGGTTTTTCACGCTTAACAGTTTCCCGTGTGTATCAAGAATGGTCCACCACCCAAAGGACATCCAGCCAATTTGACAAAACTGTGGGAAGCATTGGAGTCAACATGGCCAGCATCCCTGTGGAACGCTTGACACCTTGTAGAGTCCATGCCCCGACGAATTAAGTTCTGAGGGCAAAAAGGGGTGCAACTCAATATTAGGAAGGTGTTCCTAATGTATTGTGAACTCAGTGTACATACCACATTGACAGCCATATTGATAGGCTATGCAAATCATTATATATTTTGGTCTGGTATAAGTATTCAACTATTATTTAATGGAGGCAAAAACCTGATACAGCAACAAATATGCATAAAAATGAATACAATGCAATAGTCATAACAAACTGGGTAATTAATATATTACCAACAACACGTTACCTCTGCATGATACTGCCTTGTCTATTTCTTTAAAATAGTACAAAGTAAAATAGTTGATGTAATGAGAAAAGTTTTCTGTTGTGTCCAAACCACATGTCCATGTCAACTGACATACATAGCCTACGCAACTGTTGTGGCTAATTACAATTTTAGCAGGCTTTTTAATAAAACAACTTACCTCTTGAGGATCCAAGCCAAATTACCTTCGTTCACACATTTTTAAAAGGTAGTTCTAGAACCTGTAGAAAAAAACGTTGCAGCCTGGTCTCATAGACTAGACGTAACATAGTACACGTAATACTCAAATTATTGTAATATGTTACGTTTACATAAGTCAGAAGGTTACTTAAGACAAAAACAAAAGGAGGGTGGTTGGTCGGGGTGAATGGGTGGGCGTATAACGTCAACGTCTATCAACCCAAAGGTTGCGTGTTTGAATCTCATTACAGACAACTTTAGCTAATTAGCAACTTTGCAACTACTTAGCATGTTATCTAACCCTTTAACCTAGCTCCTAATCCTAACCCCTAGCGTAGCTAACGTCAGCCATCTAGCAAACGTCTAGCAGTCCAAAGTTTGCATGTTCGAATCTCATCACGGACAAATTTAGCTAATTAGCAACTTTCCGACTACTTACTACTTTTTAGCTACTTTGAAACTACTTAGCATGTTAGCTAATCATTCCTCCCCTAACCCTTTTACCTAACTCCTAACCACACCCCAGTGTTTCCCAAACTCGGTCATCGTGACCCCAAGGTTTGCACGTTGTGTTTTTTGCCCTAGCACTACACAGCTGATTCAAATAATCAAAGCATGATTTGGGAAACACTGTGCCTAACCCCTACCGAAGTTAACAATAGCCACATAGGTAACTTTAGCGTTAGCCACTTAGCTAATGTGAGCCACAACAATTTGGGAATTCGTAACATATCATACAAAATGGATGATGGACATCCACAAATTAATACATACCACATGAAACATAACATATTGTAGCGACCCGCACAGACAGCTGTGTGTTATGTGTTAGGCTAGTAGATGGTTGTGTTGTACCTACCAGTACCCAGTGTTCGCGGGGTCCGACATGTCAATCAACCTGCTATCTGCCAATCACGGAAATGCCTGGAATGTTCTGATGCCGGGCATCCTGGCGGTTGGCGGAGTGGCGTGGAGGGGGGTTGGGCAGGGGGATGGAGCATTGGAAGTTAAGACCAGGTTTAGCCTTTGTTCTCTCTTTTTTTACGTCTGGGCTTCACAAGAGAAGGTCACGATTGCCTTGTGGGTTATCTTTCATTTATTTGGCGTGGGCTACGGCCAAACAGTAGCCTGTGTAAAGTTGGTTTAATAAACCGTCTATTCGTAAACTCAATCCTCTGTCTGGACAGTTGTTCTTTTATGATCTAGTCAGGTCATTACATTGGTGTCAGAAGTAAAAACGTTGATAAAAGTTAGCCAGCTAGCTAGCTGACTTCTGTGGCTAGCTACCGTAGGTGAGAACGGGGGTTGAAGATGCTTCGAGGGAATCCGAAAGTGAAGGTGGAGGTAGGGGACGATTATGGCCAAGGAGGTGCGTGTGCATGGACGTCGGGGGTTCTGGCTGAGGAGATCGCCAGGGCATCGGAGCCCAGAGGCCGCTTGAGGGAGGACGTTAGAGTGATGGCGGCTGAAGCGGGCATGAGTGCTTCGTCGACTGTGTTTCGCGCGGATTCTGGTGGGCGGACCAAAGGGGGTGACGCGACGCGGCGGGACGAGGAATCTGGGGCTCAGGATGTAAACAAACATGGCGGCGCCCAGTTCCCGGCTGCGTCCGTATCCGTTAAGACCCCGAAGTATTCCGGTAAGGCGGATTGGGAAGCTTTTCATGCTCAGTTTGAACTGTTAGCTCATTTTAGGGGGTGGTCGGATGAAGATAGGGCACTGCAGTTGGCTTTATGCCTCACGGATTAAGCTCTGGCCTGTTTGATATTGATTAGCCCCGAGGACAGACGTGATTATGGTGCTTTAGTGGGAGCACTGAGGAGGCGCTATGGACAGTGTGTACAGCCCGGGCTACTGCGCCCCCCGAACTGAGTAATAGACGCAGGCAGCCTGGAGAGCCTCTACGGGTGCTAGCTAATGACATTGAGAGCCTCTCTCGGCGGGCATATGCTCACATGCCCCCTCCGTGCAGAGCGAGCTAGCACGGGACCAGTTCATACAGGCGCTCTCTCCTACGGAGCTGCGCATACAGACCCAGCTGGCTCATCCTGAGTCATTGCAGGTAGCCTTGGAGATGGCTTTGGAGAGGGAGCTGGTGTGGGCTGGGGCTTCAGCTGGGGCTTTGGTGGGGGTGCAGGGAGACAGACCCTCTGTGCGAGCTGGGGGCAGAGCAGCCCGGAGCCGGAAAAGCCTGCATGGGTGGCTGAAATGACAGAACTCATTCGTGCTGTGTCGCTACAGGCGGCACGAAACACACGCCCTGGTCCCAGGGTCTGCTGGGGTTGTGGCCAGCCAGGCCATCTGCGCCGAGATTGCCCCATGTCCCCCAGAGCTCAGGGAAACGGCTCGGGGTCCGCATAGACCGGGTAGTGCGGACCCCCTGGCTTTCTATCCCAACCACCATCTTCTTCAGGAGGAGCCCACCGGCACAGACGGGGAAGCAAGGCTCCACTTCCCCAGAAGCAGACGAGGGCAAGCGGATGGAGCCTGTTGTTGTGGTGGGCCGGACCTGTGTTGGGGACTTTTGTCATGTCCCTGTCACTGTGGAGGGGGGTGCCCTGCTCCGCCCTGGTGGACACTGGGTCCACAGTAACCCTGGTGAGGCCAGATATTGTGCCAGGTTGGACTCAGTGTGAGCCTACAACTGTGCAGCTCCGCACAGTCACAGGTGAGCTGGCACCCATGAAAGGGAAGGGAATAATGACTCTGACAGTGGGGGCAGGACTGTGCGTCACCCTGTGTGGGTGGCGGCTGTGCAGGACCCTTGTATCCTGGGGTTGGACTTTCTTAGGAGCACAGGCTGCCAGTTAGACCTAAATAGGGGCACACTGAGCTTCCAGGGAGGGCCGGAGGTCACCATGGCCCCTAATGTCACATTCACTCAACCCAACAAACCCTTTACTCCAACAGTTAAAGCAGCAGAGACTCATGGCTGCCCCCCTCCCCCACATCTGGGTGTGACTTTTCCCCAGCCCCCTGTCACCTACGGCGCTATGTTACATTCCCCAGCTACCTCCACGACACAGTCCTCTGTGAGCCCGGGCCGCGCCCCCCAGCCCAGCTACCCCAGATGGGAGGGGGAGAGGACACTGTCTGCAGTGAGGGAGATATGGGGGGAGGAACTGTGTTGGTCTTGACCCCGAGCAGCAGGAACGGTTGAGGCAGTTGCTGTTTGAATTCAGAGACAGCTTTGCGCTGAGTGAGGAAGAGGTGGGTCAGACTCATCTGGTGCAGCATGAGATCGACACAGGTGATGCTCGACCTATCAAGATGCGTCCCCGCCGTATCCCGCTGGCACGCCAGGAGGCGGCAGACAAGGCTGTGTTGGAGATGCAGCGGGCAGACTTCATTGAGCCCTCAGACAGCCCCTGGGCGGCGCCAGTCGTCATGGTTCCGAAGAAGGGGGGCAAGCTGAGGTTCTGTGCGGACTACAGGCAGCTGAATGAGGTAACCAGGAAGGACTCATACCCCATACCACGTATCGATGAGTCGCTGGACCTGGTTAGGGGGTCCTCCTGGTTCTCCTCACTAGACCTCCGCAGTGGCTACTGGCAGGTGCCCCCTCCCCAGAGGCCAGAGCCAAAACTGCGTTCTCCACTAACAGAGGACACTGGCAGTTCAAGGTCCTGTGCTTTGGCCTGTGCAACGCTCCAGCTACTTTTGAGCGTTTGATGGACAGGGTGCTGGATGGCATCCCCCGACAGCAGTGTCTGGTATACCTCGATGACATCCTGGCCCATGGCAGCTCCTTCCAGTCAGCCCTGGGGGCGCTACGGTGTGTGCTGGAGAGGGTGGCTGCCGCAGGTCTGAAGCTCCACCCCGAGAAGTGCCACTTCATGAGGAGAGAGGTGTCCTTCTTGGGCCACCGAGTGGGGAAGGAGGGGATCAGCACCATGGAGGACAAGGTAGCGGCTGTCAGAGACTGGCCCACCCCCACCGACCAGCGTCAGCTGAAGAGCTTCCTGGGCCTGGCCTCGTACTACAGGAGGTTTGTACGGGGCTTCTCAAGCGTTGCTGCTCCACTGAACCGCCTGCTGCCGAAGGACAAGGCTTTCACTTGGACAGTGGAGTGTGAGGAGGCGTTCAACACCCTCAAACGTGCACTGATCGAGGCCCCCGTGCTCGCTCCCCTGACCTCACATTGCCCTTTATTCTGGACACAGACGCGAGCAATGTGGGCATGGGTGGGGTGCTGGCCCAGGTGGGGCCAGAGGGGGAGAGAGCGGTGGCGTACTTCAGCAAAACATTTGACAAACATGAGCGCCGCTACTGTGTCACCGGCGGGAGCTCTTGGCTGTTGTGGCTTCCGTCAAACACTTCAAGTACTACCTGGGTGGTCTGCCCTTTACTGTAAGGACTGACCACTCTGCTCTCCAGTGGCTCATGTCTTTCAGAGAGCCAGAGGGGCAGGTGGCACGCTGGTTGGAGGAGCTTCAGCCGTATGACTTCACGGTGGTGCACAGGGCAGGGGCACGCCACTCCAACGCCGACGCCATGTCCCGTCGGCCCTGTACTGCAGACGGCTGCCGCCACTGTGAACGGAGAGAGGGACGGGAGAGAGAGCTGTGTGCAGAGGAGGGGGTCTGTGCCACAGTGTGTCGGGCGAGCGGGCCTGTCTGCTGTGAGCTGCAGACTGTCGACGTGGCTGAATGGGGGCAGCAGCAGGGACGGGACACAGACCTACAGCCAGTGCTACAGTGGGTAGAGGCGCAGGTGAGGCCACCATGGGAAGAGGTGACAGCGCTCTCACTCGCGACCAAAGGGTTGTGGTCAAAGTTTGAGCGACTGCGGCTGGCTGATGGCGTGTTACAGCGGGCATGGAAGGAGTCAGCTACGGGGGAGGAGAGGTGGCAGGTGGTGGTCCCAAAAGCATTGCGGGAGGCTGTGCTCCAGAGTACTCATGGGGGGTGGGGACTGGACACTTTGGGGTCACAAAAACACTGCGCCGCCTCCGTCAGGGCTTTTACTGGGGGCAGCACAAGAGGGATGTGGAAGACTTTTGCCGCCGCTGTGACAACTGCACAGCGAGAAAGGGCCCCCAGGCCGCTCTCATGCTCAGCTCCAACAGTTCCCAGTGGGGGCTCCCATGGAGAGGGTGGGAGTGGATGTAGTTGGGCCGTTCCCCACCACAGACAGTGGAAACCGCTGGGTGCTCACGGCCATGGACTATTTCACAAAATGGCCCGAGGCCTATGCTCTGCCTGACCAGGAGGCAGAGACCATCGTCGACGCCCTGACAGCGGGGATGTTCAGCAGGTTTGGAGCTGCAGAGTCCATCCACAGCGACCAAGGCAGAAACTTTGAGTCCCGTGTGTTCGCCACCATGTGTGAGAGGCTGGGTATGCACAAGACCCGCACTACTCCTCTCCATCCTTAAAGTGATGGCCTTGTGGAGCGCTTCAACAAAACGCTTGGACAGCAGCTGGCCATCGTCTCTTCCAAACACCAGCGTGACTGGGACAAGCACCTGCCTATGGTCCTCATGGCATGCCGCTCCGCTGTCCAAGACTCCACCTCCTGCACGCCTGCCCTCCTCATGCTGAGGAGAGAGATCCGTACCCCTGCGGAGATGGCGTTTGGTCGGCCCCCTGGATAGCCCTCATGTTTCCCCGGGGCCGGAGTATGCCCGGAGACTCCAGGACCGCCTGGAGACAGCCCACACCTTCGCCAGAGAGCAGCTGCTGAATGCAGGTGTGAGGCAGAAGAGGAACTATGACGTGCACACCCGGGGAAGGCACTTTGTGGCTGGGAAGCTGGTCTGGGTCTACAGCCCGCTAAGGAAAAAAGGCAGATGCCCCAAGTTGGACAGTCACTGGCTGGGACCCTGCAGTGTCCTGGAGAGGGTAGGGAGGTTGTTTACGGGTGCAGCTTCCTCCCAGGGGGAGAAAGGTGACACTGCACCGGGACAGGTTAGCCCCATATAGAGGGGCCTCTTCTCCCCAAACCCCAGGAACCCCCCACAATTCCCCTCTCTGGCAATGACATTCTCCAGGCACCCACCCACAGGTGCCGCAGACAAGGCTCCAGACAGCCCACTCCCCTGTGTCACCGCGTGGTTCCCCAGAGCCACGGACTGTATTACCTCGTTCCCGCTTCCTTGTCCCCCCATGTCCTTGCCTTCATCCTCTGGTTCCCAGAGGGGCACTCTGCGGCCATCACAGCCACGCAGGCAAAGGAGACCTCCGGGTCGCTTCAGAGACTTTGTTTGTTCCCTCGGGGACGAGGGACTTTGTGGTGGGGGGCTGTGTAGCGACCCGCACAGACAGCTGTGTGTTATGTGTTAGGCTAGTAGATGGTTGTGTTGTACCTACCAGTACCCAGTGTTCGCGGGGTCCGACATGTCAATCAACCTGCTATCTGCCAATCACGGAAATGCCTGGAATGTTCTGATGCCGGGCATCCTGGCGGTTGGCGGAGTGGCGTGGAGGGGGGGTTGGGCAGGGGATGGAGCATTGGAAGTTAAGACCAGGTTTAGCCTTTTGTTCTCTCTTTTTTTTACGTCTGGGCTTCACAAGAGAAGGTCACGATTGGCTTGTGGGTTATCTTTCATTTATTTGGCGTGGGCTACGGCCAAACAGTAGCCTGTGTAAAGTTGGTTTAATAAACCGTCCATTCGTAAACTCAATCCTCTGTCTGGACAGTTGTTATTTTATGATCTAGTCAGGTCATTACAATATCATAGTACATTAATCTGTCTCCCTTCATTTAGTATGTTACCTCTACCAGTCCAGGTTGAGAAAAAGGGTGGAGAGAAACTTGCCCTTGAAATGTTTTAACATTTTCTAGAGAGCTCTTTGTTTATGCCCACTCAGCAACATTCACACCCTCTGATGCCTTCATCATAATACATGCACGAACTCTCCCGAACTGTTTCGGCTGGGAAGCATGCAGACGCCTTTAGCCCCACTCATCTCTTTAAAATGTCACATGTTAAAGGGGGGTTTATTGTGAATGGGTCTCTTTTGTCTCCTTTGTTTAGCTAAACAAGTTCATTAGTATCATTATTAACCATTATCTCAGCCAATCACGGCACGCCAGGAAGGATCCTGTCTTTCTCCCTATAGCTCAGTGCTTTGTCCTTGGCTGAACTAGGCTCGTTATTTAACATCTTAGTTCATATTTATAGATCACATACCAGTTTGTTATTAAGGCACATGAAAGTTCACATGTTCAAGAAAGCATTCTGCAACCAAAAAAACATATCCCCCCCTTCCAAAATCCTCAATAGGTATTACCAAAGAGTACTATCAAAGATTTTTTACAACTAAACCAAGATAGACCAGAGCCTGTCGTTTCGAATGGGAACAAATGAGCCATATTGTGCAGAACAAGCAAGGAGGGGGGCAGAGCCAAGCACGAGATAGCGAGATCTTACTGGCGCGTTCTAGCATCATCTGCATATTTCTGTTAGGGAACGCCTACTCTGTGAAGTTCGCGTGTGCATTAACCCAATTCACCTTTGCACTCCTTCTAAACAACGCGATTTGTAAAAACTTTTGCAAAGGGTAAAGTCTACACACCTTAGTCCACTCTATTCATAACATATTCTAGTTTTGGGAACAGAAAACTGTATTGAGATCAAATGTTTCATCGATGAGAACATTTGCAGAATGTCGGCCAAAATCCATCTCGTTCATTCTTCCCCCACTGCCCGCCAGTGTGCTTCCTCTCACTACCACATTTGGTAGTGAGTGGAAACGCCAAGCGGATGCTTAATTTAAACATTCAGTGAAATATCTGTCTCGTTGTTCTATATGTGGTATTGTCCTTGGTATTACAGCTTTATCAAGCTATTTTGTTTTGTAAAATGTTAATGAATTCCATATAGGATTAGGCCTATTCAATATCCATTGATAAAATTAAGATTAATTCGTAAAAGTTTTGTTTCTCAACAGGTGCCATAAAAAATTATGTAAACAGCAAAGGTGCTATCGAAAGTGTAGAAAATAAATATAACACGACAGTGGCTATTGTCGGATCTCTTCAATATCTTCAATATTCCCTCATTATAGGAATTCATTGGGACAACTGGTAGCCTAATACATTTAAAGTAAATTGACAAAATGCAGTACGTTTTAAAAGAATCTCATTTTAATAAATCATCAAAAGTACACATATCTACAAACGTGTAGATCAATTCAACAAGATTTATGAAAGTAGGCTACAGTAAAATCATTGTAGATATTTTTCTTATTTACAATTGTAAATTGATTTTCTCCTCCATTTAACCCATAATCAACTATGAAATCCAAATTATTGTCTTGAACATTGAATGCTAATGATATGTTCAAAGAAAAGTAATTTATAAACTGAAAAAGATGTACAAATAGTTCCACCAGAAGGAAAATAAACCTTCATAATAACTGGTATTCTGATGAAACATTTGCCAGACCTTTGTAAGGTCCTTAAGACATACAACAGTCCAACAAACTGACTGTGTCCCACCCATGTGGTGTTTTACACAAGAGAGGACACAGAAAATAATTCAATTTCCAACGACAATTTACTTGAATGTCACAACTAGAGAAACCATTTGTGATAATTCATGGGGAAGTCATTGTTGTTCCTTTGCTATGATTTAACATGTGCTCAATTACCTAGATGTTTGCGTTGAGAAATGCAAGTTCAAGGTGACAAAAATAAGTATAAGAACAGAAAGCTATACAAGAATGATCCTTTGCGCATTTCTAATCTCAAAGAGAAGCTGTTCTTCAAATCAAATGTGAAAAGCTTCAAGAGGTCCTACAATCTCATGATGCATTGTTCCAAAGCCCATGATATCAAGCATCAGGTGAAAATAAGCCACTTCTGTTGCCATGTACAGTGGCAAGCTCAGAGAGAAGGACAGATAAGAACAAAAACAAAATGCTAAATCCAATATGAAAGGTCACTTTCCTCCAGCCTTCAGGCATCCATTTAACACCCTGAAGCTGACTTAAATCGCTTAGACTAAAATTAAGTCTTGAGGATAGGGACTGTACTGTAGAATATTGCAACTCTTCATCATTTGGTCTTTCATGACAATGGAGAATTATTGAAAAGTGCATAATCAAGAGCAGGCTTTCTACAAGGGCACTTTCATACTTGGATGTTTTGTTGTTTCACTCTACTGACTACATGTCCTCTTGCTTGTAACATTTTAGTCCATCGTCATGTCACTACAGTGGTATGCCGTTATCTTGCTTCGAATACAGTATGCAATGCCAATACCTTCAACTGAAAACACACCTAAATAGATTGTGGTCTTAATACTGGCACATTAGTACTTGGGATCAACGCAACATTTGAGCCTTGGAGTTAAATCAGGATAACACATAGCTACTCCTCTTGACTAAAGGGGAGGGACTATAAGGACACTGCTGACCTTCAAAACGACTAACCAAAATCTAAAACTGACCTTTACCTTAACCAAACCCTTAACGGCCATGCACTCTTATCTTCACCCGGCACAGCCAGAAGAGGACTGGCCACCCCTCAGAGCCTGGTTCCTTTTTAGGTTTCTTCCTAGGTTCCTGATACTTCTAGGGAGTTTTTCCTAGCCACGTGCTTCTAAATCTGTATTGCTTGCAGTTTGGAGTTTTAGGCTGGGTTTCTGTATAAGCACTTTGTGACATCTGCTGATGTAAAAAGGGCTTTATAAATAAATACATTTGATTGATAGATAGATAGATTAACCCTGACCCTAACCTAATTTTAACCAATTCTTAAATTAAATATTGGTTAGCAGGTCAGGAGTGTCCGTGTAGCCTTTTCCCTAAAGAAGCAGCAGGAGTGGTTCTCTAGCGAACTAGAATGTCACAGCATATTGATAAATCAACAGAAAAAAGGAGAACATAGTAATAAACCTGGAAATTAATATTCATGGCATTTCTGTTTCAAATATTCTCAATACAGTAGGTTGACATTCAATTGAGCTCTTATAAAATCACCACATTTGACTAGGAATGGGAATATAGGCTTACAAAACAACTATAAAAGGCAGCCTACTTTGGCGCAATTGTCACTGTATTACAGTATCACAATTATAACAACCAGTAAACAAGTAAGGAATAGGCTGAAAGGCTGGAATTTGAAAAGGGTGCATAAGACATAGCACGTTAAAAATGACATAAAGCAATTACCACCCAAAGGACTATATGTCTATTTCAGTGGTCTCTGCATCATACATAAAATGAATATTTGGGGCAATGAGGTACTCACAATGTTTTGTGGAGTGGTATAATATTAAAACACATTTTGAATGCCAAAACTAAAAATGTGGTAAATGTATGCATTCAATTGTTAGATTACAATTAATTTCCTAACTAGACTGATGTTATTGTGGAACAGATGATTATAACTTATAGCCTCTGGCACAAGTTCTGGAATGTAATAGTTCTAATGAATACTGACATATTCCTATACTTCCATACAAGGGACCGGAATAAGACATGCTTTTGCAAATTGTAAGCTGTGAAGCCAATTTCACTACTAAAGTGCAAGAGTACACAGTAAAACAGGGTTTAACTCAATGTGCAGTTACCAGCGCATAGAATTGTTCTAACACTCAAATATATGGTTTATAATCATTGCAAACCTTGCGCATGAAAATAATCTGAACTGCATAATGGTAGAGTACACGTAAAATACTGAACACAGAAGCTAATTTTCAGCTATGTCGTTAAAATGGTATGTCTTTACTATTAACATTGTAAGACTAACACTTCAGAATTGTATTATCTTACCTAAAGTATTATCATAAGAAAATAAGTGGCTTTCTTGTATGTTATTTGTTGGATGGCAAATGGGGATTTTCAAGGTAGAATAAGAGAGAATCACTATCATTTGAGAAAGGAAAAACAGGGACGCATAGATGACACATTTGGAATAAATCTCCATAGTAGCTAGATGACACGGAAGTCAACAATCTCACAGAAGACGTCAGATGTATGATGGTTAATTAGTCTTATCATGGAATTAAGCCACTGCTTTTAAGAATAAGGTCAATCCATGTTGAGACAAAACCTCACTAAGGTTCAACTTTGGCAGCAGTGCAACCACAGAGCAACATACAGTATCTGTGACAATAACCGTTGCAGAAGACAGAGAGAAAGGAGAGGGTGAGCAGAAACCTACGTGTAATTACGAGAGACGATATAAGAGCATGATGGTACAGAAGAGTGCCTGGTATAGAGACCTCCATCTAACACCCATCCAACAACCCTGATTGATCTACTGATTGATCCACCTGCCAATAAACGCTACCGTTTGTAAACTGGGGGCACATGAAGAAGCAGAAAAAAGCTCAAAGCCCAAAGAGGTCTGGGATATCGGGAATGAGAGAGGGATGAGAACATGGCGAAAGAGGAGAGGAGAGCTCTGAGCAAGCCCAGTCCAGTTCTGTCCAGCTGTGGACAATGATAAGATCGTGGTCCTCACAGGAGGGTGCAGCGGAAGAAACTGCTCTTCTTGGGCTGTTCTGTGATCTTCACACCATGACTGCTGCCCTGAGGATTGTTGCCCTCCTGGAACACACACATAAACAGTTTTAGTCATAGCACATACACAATACCCCATCTAAAATAGGTTTGCACATTCAACACACACACTTACTAGTTTCTTGTCCATTTTCGCCTTGATGTCTCTTGCAAGGGTCATAAATGCCTGAAATGTCAAGGTGGAAAAAACAGGACAAATTGAGATCAAAGAGACAAAACAATGTGCAGTCTCTTTCAACCCAACAGAACAATTACTGTACTTCCATTGTTGTTTTTTTAACTGCTGAGAATGAGTCAACTCACATTCTCCACGTTGATATTGGCCTTTGCACTGGTCTCCATAAACTTGATACCATACTCCAACGCCAACTGCCAAAGGGAGATAAATGGGACGCACAAAAAAAGACTCAGCGAACATGGACAGTAGCTCAATCACAAATCTACCAAATCTATCTATCTGTAGATACTCAGATGCGAGTCATTGATTATAATTATTGATAATAGCCTACATAACGTTTACTGATCACCCACCTTCTCCCGTCTGTCTTTGGACACCTGTCACACAGCAAACATGGACAGTAGCACAAAACATCTACATCTACTGTATAGACACTTGGATATCAGTCAGGTAGTTTATGATATGATATTTTTCATTTCCTGATCAGTGATGATCACCCACCTTCTCCCCTCCATCTTTGGACACCTGTCGTTTGTCATTGACGTCACACTTGTTGCCCAGAACCATCTTCTCCACGTCAGCAGAGGCATGCTGGACACGAAGACAGAAGATTGATCATACATAAAGTGTAATGTAATGCAATTGCTACTTTTCACTAAAACGTACTTAAATAAAAAAAGTCATTTCTGTTCTCGTACAGACTTCAGTGATATACAGTGCATTCGGAATGTATTCAGACCACTTGACTTTTTACACATTTTATTACGTTACAGCCTTATTTTAAAATGGATTAAATTGTTTTTCCCCCTCATTCTACACACAATACCCCATAATGACAAAGCAAAAACATGTTTTTAGAAATGTTTGCAAATGAATATATATATAAAAAAACATAAGTATTCAGACCCTTTACTCAGTACTTTGTTGAAGCACCTTTGGCAGCGATTACAGCCTTGAGTCTTCTTGGGTATGACGCTACAAGCTTGGCGCACCTGTTTTTGGGGAGTTTCTCTCATTCTTCTCTGCAGATCCTCTCAAGCTCTGTCAGGATGGATGGGGAGCATCGCTGCACAGCTATTTTCAGGTCTCTCCAGAGATGTTAGATCAGGTTCAAGTCCGGGCTCTGGCTGGGTCACTCAAGGACATTCAGAGACTTGTCCCGAAGCCACTCCTGCATTGTCGGTTGTGTGCTTAGGGTCGTTGTCCTGTTGGAAGGTGAACCTTCGCCCCAGTCTGAGGTCCTGAGCACTCTGGAGCAGGTTTTTATCAAGGATCTCTCTGTACTTTCCTCAGTTAATCTTTGCCTTGATCCTGACTAGTCTCCCAGTCCCTGCTGCTGAAAAACACCCCCACAGCATGATGCTGCCACCACCATGCTTCACCGTAGGGATGGTGCCAGGTTTCTTCCAGACGTGACGCTTGGCATTCAGGCCAAAGAGTTCAATCTTAGTTTCATCAGAGAATCTTGTGGCTCATGGACTGAGAGTCTTTAAGTGCCTTTTGGCAAACCCCAAGCGGGCTGTCATGTGCCTTTTACTGAGGAGTGGCTTCCGTCTGGCCACTCTACCATAAAGCTCTGATTGGTGGAGTGCTGCAGAGATAGTTGTCCTTCTGGAAGGTTCTCCCATCTCCACAGAGAAACTCTGGAGCTTTGTCAGAGTGACCATCAGGTTCTTGGTCACCTCCCTGACCAAGACCCTTCTCCTCCGATTGCTCAGTTTGGCCGGGCGGCCAGCTCTAGGAAGAGTCTTGGTGGTTCCAAACTTCTTCCATTTAAGAATGATGGAGGCCACGGTGTTCCTGGGGACCTTCAATGCTGCAGAAATGTTTTGGTACCCTTCCCCAGATCTGTGCCTCGACACAATCCTGTCTCGGAGCTCTACGGGCAATTCCTTTGACCTCATGGCTTGGTTTTTGCTCTGACATGCACTGTCAACTGTGGGACCTTATATAGACAGGTGTGTGACTTTCCAAATCATGTCCAATCAATTGAGTTTACCACAGGTGGACTCCAATCAAGTTGCAGAAACATCAAGGATGATCAATGGAAACAGGATGCACCTGAGCTCAATTTCGAGTCTCATAGCAAAGGGTCTGAATACTTATGTAAATAAGGTATTTCTGTTTGTTATTTGTAATACATTTGCAACATTTTCTAAAAACCTGTTTTCGCTTTGTCATTAAAGGGTATTGTGTGTAGATTGATGAGGGAAAAAATGTATGTAATCCATTTTAGAACAAGGCTGTAACGTAATAAAATGTGGAAAAGGGGAAGGTGTCTGAATACTTTTCGAATGCACTGCACGTTACAATTAAGCGATAAGGCCCGAGGTGGTGTGGTTACGGTATATGTAAGCAATAAGGCCCAAAGGGGTGTGGTATTTGGCCAATATACCATGGCTAAGGGTTGTATCCAGGCACTCCGCGTTGCGTCGTGCGTAAGAACAGCCCTTAGCCGTGGTATATTGGCCATATACCACAAACCCCTAAGGTGCCTTATTGCTATTATAAACTGGTTACAAACGTAATTATAACTGTTTATGGTGTCTGGGGTCCCCACTGGATAATTTTTACGTAGAAGGACTGAGAAGCTCAGTTCTGGTGACTTTTTTAAAAGGACATTCTACTCCAAAATTAATGAAAATAAAATCATGCTGACACCATCTCAAATATAATTTCCACCTCCAGAAATGATCCCAATAACATATTGATAAAAATATGTGTTAGAATTATTTTAGCATATTGGACCATGCATATAGCCTATGCATGGTCCATATTATTTGATATTTGTGATGGGGGAAAATAATCGATACAGTTACATATCGGGATTTTATTTTTGACAATATATTGTATCATTTTGACAATATCACAATATTATTTTTGACTGCTTGTCAGGAAACATGTTTCCCTCCCTATGGCACTCATAACTTGAATGCGCCTTGAGAGGAATATTTATCTAGCATAGAACGCACAACAAGCTGACTAGGTAAATAGATCAACTATTTTACTATGGGGTTGTCTGGTGTTTCTAGTCATTACTCGTTTTGTTTGCAGGAAAAAAGTAAATGTGGACTGTTCTAGCGTCTTTCAATATTTTTGTTCAAATTTTTTTTGTCATTGAGCAGTGAGTTTGCCTGCGCCACAGCTAAATGATTGCAGCGGAAACACTGTTCTTAGGCACCATGTGACATTTAAAATGCTGTTTCAGCAAATCAGCATCCAGGAACCAATCTACCCTGTTGATAATTTCTGATAATTACCTCCTCTATATTCCTTATCCAGTTCTTGATGTTGTCAAATGACTTCTCATTGGTGATGTCGTAGACCAACATGATGCCCTGGGGAGAAAAACAAAAACAGAGACTTGGTAAACAACAACCATTTTAACAATGTATGTCAGATATTAACATCCTGGTAAACTTGAGAGACTTGTACACTTGAGAGAAAAGCTAATTGTTATGAAGGGCCTGAACAGGATTCCAGTGCGATTTCACACACATCCCATGGATGATCTCAGGTATGTAGTGCTTCATTTACAAAATAAAGGGAGGGACTCAAACTAGCGTGCAATCTAGGCCTAACATAAATGATGCAAAAATTGATCGCCATGAAAGTCTCTGAATATGGATTTTATTCTCATGTAGGAGAGTGACATTGTGAGAGTGACATAGTGAAGCAAGGCAACTGACCATGGCTCCTCTGTAGTATGCTGTTGTGATTGTTCGAAACCGCTCCTGGCCAGCTGTGTCCCTGGGAGAGAACAACACAATGAGAGCCTTTAATTCCCATCCCTGATTTAACCCAATTGTAGAATTAAAGGCCAATTTTGATCATTCCAAACGTGCACTTTCTCAAGACATAATTTCAGAGACATTCTGTGAAGAAGTCAAAGGGCTGTCTTACCATATCTGTAGCTTGATCTTCTTACCGTCTAGTTCTACAGTTCTAATTTTAAAGTCAATACCTAAAAGAGGAATAGCAAGAGTGAGACAATTCTTGCACTGCTACCCACTTAATTTTATTTCACTATTGTCTAACCACAGCGCTCCAAACGACAAAGGATCCTTGAAACACAACCATTTGAGGTTGATTTATTTTGTACATTTACATTTGAGTCATTTAGCAGACGCTCTTATCCAGAGCGACTTACAGGAGCAATTAGGGTTAAGTACCCTTAAGGGCACATCGACAGATTTTTCACCTAGTCGGCTCGGGGATTAGAACCAGCGACCTTTCGGTTACTGGCACAATGCTCTTACCCACTAAGTTACCTGCCGCAGTAGGCCTACAGCATTGTTTATGCACAAGTGGCAAAAGCAGACTGCATTCAACATTTGCTTGAAGGCTAGCTAGTATTTATTTGCATGATATCATGTCCAGAGAGACTGGGTTCTGGCTACGGAGGCCCATCTTTTTAGATGATGCTGCAGGCCAGACACAGGAAGTGCACAACTTCAATTTGAGAGATGGCTTGTCTAACGTAAATGGCTGCATAACTTCAGGGGATACCTCCCCAACCTGTAGCTACTAAACTAACCTTTCTGTAATGTTACAGTGAGTGGTTTGAACTAGCAAACTCTTTCATGTATTGCTTGTTGTGTAGGAAGTGAACTTCACTGTTAATTTAGCTAGCTAACGAGTCAGAGTAAGCTTGTTTTTGCTCACTTGACAGCTAACGTTAGTTAGCTAAGGAGTCAGGTGACGTCGCCTGCTTAAATCTCATGAAAATCTCAATTTGAGGTATGACGGGGATGATGAAGTGCTGGTTTTATTGCCAATCGAGAAGTGACAAGCCGGTTAAATTAACTAGCTAGCTAGTCCTGAATGCTAACCAAATAAGATAGATAGATAGCTAGCCAGCTAACTAGCGATAGCATGACAGGATGGGCGCTCACTAGCATTGCTGCTAGCTACCCGTCCTCCGGCATAACTTTTCTAACCAGAAAACTTACGAAATTCACATACCAATTGTGGAGATAAATGTTGAGTTGAAGGCATCTTCTGAAAACCTGAACAACACACATGTCTTTCCGACGCCAGAATCGCCGATTAACAGTAGTTTAAACAAGTAATCGTAAGTCTTCGCCATATTATTAGCAATTGCGGAAATCCCGCCCGGCAGTTTTGCAAAGAGATACGTTGCTACTTTGCCCGATTTACTGGACCAGTGATTGGACTAACAACATGTCTCTCTTGCTGCTGTGGATCCCTGAATTACCAGCTGTCAATCAAAATGGAAACGTCAGCTGATTGTGCGCTTGCAGGCAATATCCCACCCATTAAGATGTGATCCCACCCTTATCTTCTCAGCTTCACAACAACGATATTAGTCTGCAAGCAGTGCTATAATTTTCTAATCAAAGTCGAAAGTGCAGTGCCAGTGAGTGAAATAACAATAACCAAGAGAAGCAATGTCGGTAAGTGTTTTTCCTTTGCTCATGTGAGAAGTATAGCCACACGTATTGTGTTTACATCTTTGGAATAGCCAGTCAAATACTGTACAACGTGTACATGTTTATTGGAGGTCGTGTCTTGACCATGAACATTGCAGTCAGTAGCTAATAGTGCTGAGTTATTAGTGCTTTTTGAGGTTGCTTCCGTTTCAGTTCGATTATTTAAAAAAAATCATGGTTTTCGTTTTCGATCATTTTTTAAAACATGAAATGCATTATGAAATAATTGCATTACAATGATTTTAGGTATTTTTAATGGAAATTGCAAAGCCAAAAATAGTGAACATTCATTTGCCAAAACATTGAAAATATTCCATTGTCTCTATCAGGTTCCATGGGGTAGACGTCAATAGGGCGGCAGGTAGCTTAGTGGTTAAGAGCGTTGTGCCAGTAACCGAAAGGTCGCTGGTTCTAATCCCTGAGCCGACTAGATGAAAAATCTGTCGATGTGCCCTTGAGCAAGGCACTTAACCCTAATTGCTCATGTAAGTCGCTCTGGATAAGAGCGTCTGCTAAATGACTAAAATGTAAATGTAGAAAAATAAGAAATTAGTTGAAATAATACAATATTTCCAGTGTATGTGTTACTTTTTATTTTATTATTTTATTATTTTTAATAGCCTAATAATCCCTTCTCTGTTTAGGCAGTAACAGTCAGCCGGTGGCAACCTGGTTTCAGATTATTTCGTATTATTCTGTTACGAATTCTAGCTAGGTGGCTAACGTTAGCTAGCTCGTTAATGTTAGCTAGGCTAGGGGTTAGGCTTAAGGTAAAATTTAGGAGTTAGGTTAGGGTTATGTGAAGGGTTAGCTAAAATGGTTAGGGGAAGGGATAGCAAAAATGCTAAGTAGTTGTGAAGTAGTTATAAAAAGTAGTAAGTAGTTGAAAAGTTGTTAATAAGTGAAAATGCTAAAGTTGTCCATGATGAGATTCGAACTTGCAACCTTTGGGTTGCTTGATCTTCGCATTATACATCCACCCACCCACTAAAACCAAACTAAATGGAATCCAAGTAATTGACTGACGTTGGTCAATTAGTTGTTTAATAACCGGAACAAAACTAAATCTCGGTTAATCGCTCAGCACTAGCTAATGATTCAGTCAAGTTCAACAATAAGTTAAGAAGACTATGGTTTGGTTTAAAACATGACCCATTTAGCAAATAAAATAGAGGTGCCTGTTCTGGGAATGGGATACATGTCTGGGCATGCCTCAGAAATAGCTCTGCTGCAGTTCTTGTATCAGACATGAGAGGGTGCCCTTGACTTATTTACATCAAAACCATACATTTATATCAACGATTAATGGTTTCCCCTTTCATATGGTTTTATATTTTTCAATGGTTCTAATGGTGCGAGCTGTGAAAACATATATTTATACATTAATCCATATTGCAGCTTGCTAAGGACCTATTGCACCCTACTTTGGAGGCTGAGAGGCAAAGACACAAGAAGAAGAGGTTGGTTCAGAGTCCCAACTCCTACTTCATGGATGTAAAATGCCCTGGTGAGTATTAAGGATGTAGGCTACATCAACTGCCCAAGTTGCAACTTTTTGCATTGACATCTACAGTACCAGTCAAAAGTTTGGACACACCTACTCATTCAAGGGTTTTTATTTATTTGTACTAATCTTTACATTGTAGAATAATAGTGAAGACATCAAAACTATGAAATAACACATATGGAATCATTTAGTAACCAAAAAAGTGTTAAACAAATCAAAATATATTTTATATTTGAGATTCTTCAAATAGCCACCCTGTGCCTTGATGATAGCTTTGCACACTCTTGACATTCTCTCAACCAGCTTCACCTGGAATGCTATTCCAACAGTCTTGAAGGAGTTCCGACATATGCTGAGCACTTGTTGGCTGCTTTTCCTTCACTCTGCAGTCCGACTCATCCCAAACCATCTCAATTGGGTTGAGGTCGGGGTATTGTGGAGGCCAGGTCATCTGATGCAGCACTCCTCACTCTCCTTCTTGGTACAATAGCCCTTACACACCCTGGAGATGTGTTGGGTCATTGTCCTGTTGAAAAACAAATGATAGTCCCACTAAGCCCAAACCAGATGGGATGGCGTATCGCTGCAGAATGCTGTGGTAGCCATGCTGGTTAAGTGTGCCTTGAATTCTAAATAAATCACAGACAGTGTCACCAGCAAAGCACCCCCACACCATAACACCTCCTCCTCCATGCTTTACGGTGGGAACTACACATGCGGAGATCATCCGTTCACCCACACCGCGTCTCACAAAGACAATGTGGTTTGAACCCAAAATCTCCAATTTGGACTCCACACCAAAGGACACATTTCCATCGGTCTAATGTCCATCACTTGTGTTTCTTGGCCCAAGCAGGTCTCTTCTTCTTATTGGTGGCCTTTAGTAGTGGTTTCTTTGCAGCAATTCGACCATGAAGGCCTGATTCACACAGTCCCCTCTGAACAGTTGATGTTGAGATGTGTCTGTTACTTGAACTCTGTGAAGCATTTATTTGGGCTGCAATTTCTGAGGCTGGTAACTCTAATGAACTTATCCTCTGCAGCAGAGGTAACTCTGGGTCTTCCATTCCTGTGGCGGTCCTCATGAGAGCCGGTTTCATCATAGCGCTTGATAGTTTTTGCGACTGCGCTTGAAGAAACTTTCAAAGTTCTTGACATTTTCAGTATTGACTGACCTTCATGTCTTAAAGTAATGATGGACTGTTGTTTCTCTTTGCTTATTTGAGCTGTTTATGCCATAATATGGACTTGGTCTATTACCAAATAGGGCTGTCTTCTGTATGCTCAAACGCATTAAGAAGGAAATAAATTCCACAAATTATCTTTTAAGAAGGCACACCTGGCTATTTGAAGAATCTTACATATAAAATATATTTTGATTTGTTTAACATTTATTTGGTTACTACATGATTCCATATGTAATTTCATTGTTTTGATAACTTCACTATTATTCTACAATGTACTTTTTTTTTTTATAAAGAAAAACCCTTGAATGAGTAGGTGTGTCCAAACTTTTGACTGGTAGTGTATAAGAATTATAATAATTTACAAAAAATAAAGCATGAAAATAAATATAGCATTTACAAATGTTTATTAAAGAAAAAATATTATATAAGGTTACAGAAAAACACATTTGTTTTCAACTTTATTCCAGGCTGCTACAGGATCACCACAGTGTTCAGTCATGCCCAGAAAGTGGTGCCCTGTGGCGGCTGCTCCTTCATCCTGTGCCAGCCCAGAGGGGGGAAATGCCGCCTCACTGAGGGTAAGAAGACTGTTGTACAATCACATTGCTCAAGAACTTATACAGTAGCATATGCCCAAAATATATTAGTGTAGAGCTCTGTTGAATGTCTACTGATTATTGACTTTACCAGTTCTCTTTCTCACCCCTATCCAGGCTGCTCCTTCAGAAGAAAGCAACACTGAGTGAGATTTCAGTAGTGAGCTATCAACTGTGATCAATCGTGAAATGTGGACCATGGATGATTCAGAAAATATTAAATTATATTGAATGGAATGGGGATATTCAGCTGAGCTTATTGAGTGTTTTGTCCTTATTATGATGTAAACAGATTACAATATTGTTCAACTACAATATGTATTCTTTTCATATTGAATAGCAATAATGTAATATATGTTGAAGTGGTTTGTCTCTGAATGTTTGACATTTCTATTTTTCTTACTAAATATTACAATAAATCATCTCTTGAGCCAGGTCGTTGTGTACAAATTTATTAAACTGAAAGCGGGAAAAGTGAATGAAACATTTAAACACAGACTCATTAAAATATGAGGCTTTTTTCAAGGCTGAAGGATGAGAAGCCATGATTGATCACCTTCACAGACAACAATAAAACATTTTGACAGTTCATCTTCTCTTGGTATGTGTATTCTTTGGTTTCGAGAGTTCCCCTGACCGAAAGTAGTGTAAAACTGGAGCAATACATCTCAATAACTATCATTATTCTACTATGTACAATAAGTATCCATGTTTTATTACCTTGATTGTGGACCCAGGGGTGCTGTTTTGGTTTCAGTTTTACTAAATATGCTACCACCATAATATAATAACAGGAATATGATTTTACACTTAGGCTAGGCAGTCAAATGCAGAGCTGGGATAGTGGCAGGCATGTCAGGCCATAGCGGAAGGGGATGTAGTTCTTTGAAAGATTTGTATGATGTTTATTTTGGCTTTGGCAATCCCGCCACCTGACTGACAGTCAAAGTGTTTTACCACCAGCAGTAGCACCACAGACATGTTCACCATCCTTTCCATGAGTCTTCCTCTAGTCTCAATGACCATGTTAACACACACACATACACCAAAGCTAGAATATTGGCTCATTATTAAAAGGCACAGTCCAACCTATGGATATGTTCACATACATTGTGCATGCACTAAATATGACCATGTCAGTTGGTAAAAGCTGATTCCTGTCAACTGTTCGCATAAGAACTCTAGGTGGAGCTCATGAATCATACATAAATGAAGGCCATACATATAACATAACCTATTTCAAAAACATGATGTTGGAGTGCACATTTCAAATATGAGTTGTCGTTTTTCTATTCTTGACTCATTGGTGTGATTATCCATTTGGTCTGTTATCAATTTTCTCTAACGCTGGTCTATAATCTCAAAGTTCCAGAAAACAAAATGCTGTACACATAAGAATCAGGGGATTCGAGGAAGGTTGGTATGTATTTCTCTTGAACAGAGACATTAGAGAGAAAGTTGTGACTTAAAAAGAGAGAACTATTAAGTGTACAAGTATTTAAGTTAATCCCCTTTCGCTGGGAAAAAGACTTCACAGCTCAAAATGTGGAATGAAATAGAATATTTATGGAATGTTGCAAGACTTTTATCCTCTCCATCTTCCTCATCATCATCATCATCATCATCTTTATAAGCTGTTGAGCTCTTGCAGTGTTTGATCCAGGACTTGATGCATTCCCAGGTTTTCTTCTTTGGCACATGCTAATTTTTCTAAAAATAAAACAAAAAATACATTGAAGAAATATTGAATAAAACCACACATGACAGGACCACCATAAAGTTGATTAATATGAATTCATTCTCCTTAGGTTTGGTAAACAATATTCTACACAGAATCCAAAGCCATTCCTATACAGGATGTCTAACAGCTGTTTTACATACTGTAACTGCTGTGGTTGTGTTAAGTTGTTCCATTTGCAAAACCCAAACACACTAAAAGAACCCTGCCCAAAACAAAAGGTAGATTTGCATATATAACACTGATGACGGTAATGTATGAAGTTGCGTGACAAATGTTTTATAAAAAGGAGGTGAGGGACACTCAATGTGAATGCATGCCACCCTCCATAAATTCTCACCTTAAAACAGTTGTTTATCACATTATAAAGACTATGTAATATCAGTACTATTTCATTCAAGAAGAAAGGAGAGTTGAGATGTAGGAAATAATTAGCTTTTAATTAGTTTAATTGCACAGTGAGATGGACAGAAGGCACAAAGAACAGGAGAAATGTTATTTCAGGAGGCTAACCCTGGGACACAATAGCCTAAAGTGGGAAGGGTGAGAGGACAGACCCTGGAGGCAGCAGGAGACAGGCAGAAAGAGATGTCTACAAGGAGGTCATGTCATTGAGGGCATGGTCCAGCTCCTCGCTGATAGCCTTGTACTTCAGCTTCTGAGCGTAAAGTTCATCTGGAGGTCAAAGGGCAGCAGGAAGTAGTGCAGGTAAGGCACAAGGAAAGCAGCAGCAGCAGCAGCCGAGAGAGGTGGAGGACAGGACAGGGAATCAAAAAGGAAGTGGCGGCAAAAAGAGAGGGAAGAGAAAGAGAGGACAGGTCAGTGGATGCAAAAGAGAAAATTCATACAGTATAAAAATGAAAGAAGAGAATATGCCAGAAAGATAAGAGATGTTTGTCTACCTGTGAGCATTCTAAAATGAAAATATGTTGCAAATCTTTTTTGGGGGGGCAGGAGATGACTACCTTAAGCATTTATGCCTATATCAAGGTTTTCAGAAAAGTACTTCATATCGGTAAACCCGTTACATGTGGCTCTAGAACCAAAAATGCTGATCTAAAAGGAATTTGAGCACTCTGTTCTTAGTGCAGACATCAGACCAAAATAGGTGCTCATTGGTTAGTAGAAAATGGGCCTACATATTTCTTTACACTTGAGACCAAGGCAGTGTGTTTTATTAGCTTGTTGGAGAAGTTTCCATATGTTTGGCAGGGTACCCTTTCTTCCAGATAAATATTTCCAGCTAGTTGAAACAAAACTTTAGCTAGGACCGTTTCAATGTGAAACTGCATCACAAAATGGAACTGTGCATAATAACATGTCGTTTCATTGCTCAGGGAGAGGATTAAATATCTAGACCTCTTGACCTAGGAAACTACATACACTGGGGAATCCTGAACAGTCCTGAACAGCTCGACATCTTTCCTACTTTACTGACATGGAATGTTCTCATTAGAGCAACTCAGGTTTAGAAGTCTGAGATGCAACTGAGAACAATGATAAAACAGTTATTTTCAAAATATAGTTTAATCTTCTGCAATAAAGTATGTCTAATTTACAGGAACTTTCTCTCCACGCTAAAATACGTTTACCTTCTCTTTTATCTAAATACCATAGAGCAGTTTGCAACAGCGTTTTAAGCACTCATACCTTCCAGGTCGTCGATGGACTTTTCCAGTTTGGCCACTGTCCTTTCTGCAAATTCTGCACGAGTCTCAGCCTGGGGGACACAGAGGGAGGGGGTGTCAGAACAGGATGACATTTTTGACATGGAGCAAATTGGCTTACTACTGTATGAACTAAGAATCAAATAAGATGCCAGCAGCCACTTACCTCCTTCAGCTTGTCACTAAGAACCTTGATCTCCTCCTCATACTTGTCCTCTTTTTCTGAGTACTGTCAAAATACAAGACAAAGTCTGTTACAGGCAAGCTCTGAAATCTTGAACATGTCAGACCAGACATCTCAGAGACAGATACGAATACAGAAACAGACAGACATGAAAGTGCATTGAGAGCGATAATCTTGCAGGACTGTTTGTCAACCATGCTTCGCTGTAATGCAACTAGGGTTGCAAAGGGAGGCTATATTACTGAAAACTTTCAAAGTTTACCAGTAAACGACCAACATTTTGGTATCTTTCAAGGATTTTATGTAATCTATCACAAACATCTAGTGGCCCTTTTGGGTACTTCAGATTATCACAGGTGTCTGTAATAATCTCTTGGCTCTCCGTGTGACCTTATCACATGTAAAATATATTAAATAAGATGATTTTAAAATAAAAAGATTGGAATGACAAAGCTGTAAAACATTATCCTAAATATAAAGCATCAACTTAGTTAATACCAATGGTGTTTAATATGAGGGTTTCAGCCTGAAATATCCATCATATGTTTTTTTACAAACTTGTATTATTTATTTTACTATGTCAATATGTATTTGTTAATGTTTTGGCGTCAAACTGGTGGCAGTTGTGAAAAAAAGTAAATTGTTTGAAGAGTTGCAGAGTTAATTGAAAATAATGCCATTGTTGATTAGATGCTTTTTTCATTAATTTGGCTTTTTTTTTTTTTAACCACATGGTCTATCTACAATAAACTCATGGACAATACGGACACAAGTATAACAAAATGAATACTATATATGAATAAAACATTTAAGTTATTCAAGTAAATATTACCAAAATTATGATATACAGTGGGGAGAACAAGTATTTGATACACTGCCGATTTTGCAGGTTTTCCTACTTACAAAGCATGTAGAGGTCTGTAATTTTTATCATAGGTACACATCAACTGTGGGAGACGGAATCTAAAACAAAAATCCAGAAAATCACATTGTATGATTTTTAAGTAATTCATTTGCATTTTATTGCATGACATAAGTATTTGATCACCTACCAACCAGTAAGAATTCCGGCTCTCACAGACCTGTTAGTTTTTCTTTAAGAAGCCCTCCTGTTCTCCACTCATTACCTGTATTAACTGCACCTGTTTGAACTCGTTACCTGTATAAAAGACACCTGTCCACACACTCAATCAAACAGACTCCAACCTCTCCACAATGGCCAAGACCAGAGAGCTGTGTAAGGACATCAGGGATAAAATTGTAGACGTGCACAAGGCTGGGATGGGCTACAGGACAATAGGCAAGCAGCTTGGTGAGAAGGCAACAACTGTTGGCGCAATTATTAGAAAATGGAAGAAGTTCAAGATGACGGTCAATCACCCTCGGTCTGGGGCTCCATGCAAGATCTCACCTCGTGGGGCATCAATGATCATGAGGAAGGTGAGTGATAAGCCCAGAACTACACGGCAGGACCTGGTCAATGACCTGAAGAGAGCTGGGACCACAGTCTCAAAGAAAACCATTAGTAACACACTACGCCGTCATGGATTAAAATCCTGCAGCGCACGCAAGGTCCTCCTGCTCAAGCCAGCGCATGTCCAGGCCCGTCTGAAGTTTGTCAATGACCATCTGGATGATCCAGAGGAGGAATGGGAGAAGGTGATGTGGTCTGATGAGACAAAAATAGAGCTTTTTGGTCTAAACTCCACTCGCCGTGTTTGGAGGAAGAAGAAGGATGAGTACAACCCCAAGAACACCATCCCAACCGTGAAGCATGGAGGTGGAAACATCATTCTTTGGGGATGCTTTTCTGCAAAGGGGACAGGATGACTGCACCGTATTGAGGGGAGGATGGATGGGGCCATGTATCGCGAGATCTTGGCCAACAACCTCCTTCCCTCAGTAAGAGCATTGAAGATGGGTCGTGGCTGGGTCTTCCAGCATGACAACGACCCGAAACACACAGCCAGGGCAACTAAGGAATGGCTCCGTAAGAAGCATCTCAAGGTCCAGGAGTGGCCTAGCCAGTCTCCAGACCTGAATCCAATAGAAAATCTTTGGAGGGAGCTGAAAGTCCGTATTGCCCAGCGACAGCCCCGAAACCTGAAGGATCTGGAGAAGGTCTGTATGGAGGAGTGGGCCAAAATCCCTGCTGCAGTGTGTGCAAACCTGGTCAAGACCTACAGGAAACGTATTATCTCTGTAATTGCAAACAAAGGTTTCTGTACCAAATATTAAGTTATGCTTTTCTGATGTATCAAATACTTATGTCATGCAATAAAATGCAAATTAATTACTTAAAAATCATACAATGTGATTTTCTGGATTTTTGTTTTAGATTCCATCTCTCACAGTTGAAGTGTACCTATGATAAAAATTACAGACCTCTACATGCTTTGTAAGTAGGAAAACCTGCAAAATCGGCAGTGTATCAAATACTTGTTCTCCCCACTGTAGATGTCCTAACTGACTTGCCAAAACTATAGTTTGTTAACAAGAAATTTGTGGAGTGGTTGAAAAACGAGTTTTAAATGTCTCCAACCTAAGTGTATGTAAACTTCTGACTTCAACTGTATACTGAGATCATGTGACACTTCGATTGCACACAGGTGGACTTTATTTAACTATTTACTTATTTATGTGACTTCTGAAGGTAATTGGTTGTACCAGATCTTATTTAGGGTCTTCATAGCAAAGGGGGTGAATACATATGCACGCACCACTTTTCCGTTATTTATTTTTTATACTTTTTTGAAACAAGTTATTTTTTTCATTTCACCAATTTTGACTATTTTGTCCATTACATGAAATCCAAATAAAAATACATTTAAATTACCGGTTGTAATGCAACAAAATAGGAAAACACCAAGGGGGATGAATACTTTTGCAAGGCACTGTATAATTTCTGTTAATTACCAAAATTACTGTAACTTTGGTAAATTACCGGTAGCTTTGCAACCCTAAATACAACTCTTCAGGTATGATAAACTGGCAGTGTGTTAGCATGGGTATAAGGAACACATCGTGCTGTGATGCCAACCATGAGAAGGGCAGTGATTTAATCAGCACTGGGCAACTACTTAAGTGGCTGAGGGGGATTCATGTGGCATGACTGGCACTAAGCTGGCTGGGTAGGAATGCAGAGAAAGGTCTGTGCTGGTCCAGGGCTTTATGTTCCATCAACATTATCATAAAGAAATCAACATCCAATTTGTCAGGTGATAACAGCATCTTTGTTCAGATGTCTGAAGATTAAAGTGTGTCAGGCAGTGATTATACTCAAAACAACTCTGCTTGCATGTCAGCCATGTATAGTCAACTCCTGATTTGGGACTGCCTTAAGTGGGTGAACTAACCCAGAACATGCAGATATCAGAATAAGTTAAAAGAATGTATTTGAATTGGGACTGGTGATCTACACTGCATTTAAACTGAGTTTGCACTCATCAGTAGTTGACTGTATTTACTTGTATGATGTAATAGTATGCACACTGACCTTCTCAGATGAGGCTTCTAGGGATTTGAGGTTGTTGGTCACATTTTTCAACTCCTCCTCCAGATCACTGCATTTACTACCGCCGAATAAAGGAAGAAAATGACTTAGCATTGATTGGCATCTCAATAATGACATACACAATACTGGAAGGATCGTCACATGTTCATTTCAAGGACCTTTGTTTACCCTCTTATTTCAGTGTAGGAGGTGTGTGCTGCACTTACAGTTCTGAGACCTCAGCCCTCTCCTCAGCTCTCTCCAGTTCTCCCTCAAGGATCACCAGCTTACGGGCCACCTAAAGTAGAGAGCGAACCATATTAGTGGAACAGTAGGAGTGTGTTAAGGGATACTTCTATGAGTGGATTTAACCCCAGACAGGCCAAACTCTATGGGACCATGTGAAGTCTCACCTCCTCGTATTTGCGGTCGGCCTCCTCAGCGATGTGTTTGGCCTCCTTTAGCTGCATCTCCTGCATCTCCATCTTCTCCTCGTCCTTGGAGGCCCGGTTCTCTATCACCTTCATGCCTCTGATAGTACAGGACACACAGTAATGTCAGCAACACCCAAGACACACTCAATTTCAAGTATAATTCACACAGCCCACCCAATATGGAGGCACATTGAATTGTTTTACACATTCAAGATGGCTTTCCGGGAAATATCGCTTTCAGTACGCTAATGAAGGGGCTGGTCATTTGCTAGCAATGGACATGGCGTCAAAACCTATAACAATAAAGAACCATCAAAGCAAGCTGCATGTGCCTGGTACTATCCAATGGGCCTCAAACCAGCAGGAAAACGGGCATATAAATATAAATATGCGGTCAAATTAAAGATGAAAGATTGTAAATACATCAGTTTCTGTGGCTGGCTGGTACTGACCTCTCGCTCTCGTCCGCAGCCTTCTCGGCCTCCTCCAGTTTCTGCAGCGCGGTGGCCAGCCTCTCCTGGGCCCGGTCCAACTCCTCCTCCACCAGCTGGATCCTGCGGTTCAGACCCGCCACATCACCCTCCGCCTGGGAGAAGAGAGGGGGACGAGAGGTCAAAGGTTAGACAGATATCAGGGTCACACTGACACAGTAATGTGTTGTACTAGAAAGAAGCACATCCTGCTAAGAGGATGTTTCATGGATGGAATCCTCACATGGTCTCTCCTATCATTGCTATGCGGATGACTCAACTACTTTTCTCCTTCCCGCTTCTGACACCCAGGTGGCGACACGCATCTCTGCGTGCCTGGCAGATATCTCAGCTTAGATGTCGGCCCACCAACTCAAGCTCAACCTTGACAAGATGGAGCTGCTTTTCCTTCCGGGGAAGGGCTGCCCACTCAAAGACCTCTCCATCAAGATTGACAACTCCACGGTGTCCCCCTTCCAGAATGCAGAGAACCAAGGCGTGACCCTGGACAACACCCTGTCGTTCTCTGAAAACATAAAAGCAGTGACTCGCTCCTGCAGGTTCATGCTCTACAACATCCGTAGAGTACGACCCTAGCTCAGACAGGAAGTGGCGCAGGTCCTAATCCAGGCACTTGTCATCTCCCGTCTGAATTACTGCAACTTACTGTTGGCTGGGCTCCCCGCTTGTGCCATCAATTACTGCAACTTATCCAGAACGCTACTGCCCGCCTGGTGTTTAACCTTCCCAAGTTCTCCCATGTCACCCCGCTCCTCCGCACACGGCAAAAATGCCTTTTGTGAACTAACATTCGCACTTGACTTCTCCCCATTACTAGCTCTGACTTTGCTGATAGCTACCTTATTGAGGAAAAATGTACTTACTATGACTGTGATGTGGTTGTCCCACCTAGTTATCTTAAGATGAATGCACTAACTAACTGTAAGTCACTCTGGATAAGAGCGTCTGCTAAATTACTAAAATGTTAATGTAATGGAAGCCATCATATGGAGGTTAAAGACATCCTCAGTCACCCATAACCATGTGTCAGGATCCAAGGACAGGGGAATGCACAAAGAGCCCATATCTGCTCCATGATCCCTTTCCTGTAGTCAAATGACCAAATCGCCCTCTAGTGGCCTCATGGGTGTAATATTATTTAACTATTTTTTTTACATTTTTAGTCATTTAGCAGACGCTCTTATCCAGAGCGACTTACAGTTAGTGAGTGCATACATTATTTTGGGAAACGAACCCACAACCCTGGCGTTGCAAACGCCATGCTCTACCAACTGAGATACATCCCTGCCGGCCATTCCCTCCCCTACCCTGGACGACGCTGGGCCAATTGTGCGCCGCCCAATGGGTCTCCCGGTCGCGGCCGGCTACGTCGCGGCCGGCTAGAGAGCCTGGATTTGAACCAGGATCTCTAGTGGCACAGCTAGCACTGCGATGCAGTGCCTTAGACCACTGCGCCACTCGGGAGACGTTTAATTAATTTGATTATTAATATATATTATTTATTACGCAGAAAATCCAGAGTTTCTATGTCAAACGGTTTTGTTATATTTCATTCTGTGATGTATATAAAGTCCAATATTGGGATGTAAACCCAAAATGTCATACATTTCAATTCTATATCTGACATTCACAGTGTCTAAAGTGAATTGGAGGCAGATGGAAACATTCAAATGGATAGAAGCCGGAGTCTTTTAAGGTCAGTGGGTTTAATGATGAATGAGCAGTGAACAGAACTATTGATTCCATTCACTGGAATCCATTTCTGATTTAAGACAACAGAACTGGGTCACACAATGGAATTTTTTGGGATGCTCTTTGCTTTCTATGAACTGGATTGTTTATCAAGTAAACAGAAAAGCAAACATTTATTTCCTCTCTCAGTCCATAAGCATATCCACTTCCCAGGTAGTAGGACTACTATTTAAACACATAACTGATTTCAGACCAGTACAATGGAAGCTCTCCAGCCAATTCTGACTCAGGTCTTACTACTACTACTCCCACAGTTCAATACAGCACCCACAGGCCTGCCCCTGGCTGACCATTACCAGACCCAGCTTACACAACTAGGCCTCAGGCCTAGGGCCTGGAAGAGAAGCGCCACAGAGATAGAGATGGGGGTTACTGTTGGAGAAGGAGCATACATAGAGAGAGCTAACAGAGGACAGAGGAAAAGGGTAATTAGGAGTTATTTGTACAGAGTGAGTGCCATTCCATTCCATTCTCTCATGGGCTGGATATTTCAGCTCTGCTCTGGGCTGGGATGGCTGTGGGAGAGACATAGCTTCCTGCTCTGCTCAGGGCCTGGCGGTTAGTCAGCACTCTCCTTTCTATGCCTCTCGTTTTCTTTCTCTCAATCTATCTTTCAGGCCTGACTGACACCCCACCCATCCTCCCCCTTCTCCTCTCTTTCTCTTCCCCTCTCTCCCTAGTTAATAAAGAAGCATGTGCTTAGAGAGGCAGTGGAGGCAGGCAGGAAATGTCCGTTATATGACTGGTTGATGGATCAACAGCCAGCCAGCTAAAAACCAATTGAATCCAACGAGACAATGAGCGTTTTCTAGATTGGGGCATAAACTGACCACAAAATAAATCATTGTGGATAATATATCATCCCCTAACTTCTTTGTGGGATTTTATGGATATCAGATCAACTGCCAGACAGTTAGAAAGAAACCAGGCCTGAAAAAACAGATACAGTTATGAGGCAATTACTGTCTGGAGAAAGCCTCCACACATAAACAAACAATTCTATTCATGAGCGCAGGTCAGTTAGGTATGGATGTCTGTATGTGGCTGTAAAACACCTTCAGATACAGACAGGCAAGCAGTTAGCAACAGAGCTACAATAGCTTCCTGAACAGTTGAATGGCTGTTGTGTTGACAAAAAATCAGCAGCATAGAAACATGGTTACTAGCGGATTTACCACTAAAACAATGAGCGATAGAGTTGAGGCACTAGTTTATAATGGCTATCTAACATCAGACTTTGATTATCATGTGGGGAAATCTCCCCCAGACAGTTCTCTGTGTGTTTAAAATATGCTTGTCCATCTACAGATGTAGGATCTTCATTTGATCACCCTATTGCAGGAGAACCTTTCTGCAATGCAGGAAATGTAAAACTTGTAGTGTATTTGAGGTTTAAAAAGGCTTCAGACAAAAATGTCCCGCTGTAGCAAACTGGCTCAAATTAAGATCCTACATCTGTATACAGTATGTCCCGAAGGTAATTCATTCAGCCATGTCGAGGGAACCAGGCATTCTTCTGTGAGACACATGACGATGGAAGGTACTTGCATTCAAAAACGGAAGTCTCTCAGGGTTGGATGGGAGAAGCATTTTGTTGTTAGTTAGTTCAGCTGCACAGTAAATAATCTATGGACCAGGCCCATACCATTCTCTGGAGACTTGAAAAGTACCCTAAAGAAAAGTATGCAAATATCATAGCTAATTACCAACTAACTGTCATAACAACTTATAGGCTCACCCTATACAGTACATGAGCACATTCCTGTTATTTAAACAAAAATGTAAAGACCCTCTTTGAGAGAAAGGAAATGGAGTAGGTTTAAAGGGGGAAAGGTAGAAAACAGACAGGAAACCAGCCCACACTACATCCTGTCCTTCCTCCCTCCCCTCTTTCTCTCTCAGTCAGTTCAGGGTCAGAGGAGAGCGCTTTCTCCCTCTCTCTCTTTCCCTCTCTCTCGCTCTCTCCCTCTCTCGCTCTCCATCTCTCTCCCTTTCCCTAGCCATGCCCCTTCCTTAGTCACACAGCATTCTCTGGCTGCCTGAGACACACCTTATATGGTAAAACATACTCGAGAGAATGTTTGTGGTGGATTGCCAGAAAGATGTTAGAGAGCAATCACACACACTAAGAGACAAACACACACAGAGAAAAAAATGCTTCAATGAAACCATCTGTAAGCAATAGATTCAGGAAAAGGAAAGAAACCAAGCTAAAGAGGTGATCTGTTAGCTCTTCCTCTCTCACATATAAATAAGATGATCCAATTATGAATGGAAGATAGGAAATGTCTAGTGAGAAACTAAACAGACTAACGTTACACTAATGGCATGTCTATTATTATGTCATGGCATTAAATATATCAACAATATTGTGTTCAGAATGAAAAGTGTCAGTAGCTAGAGATGTAGGATCATCATTTGAGCCACTTTGCTACAGCAGGAAAATAACAGGACATTTTTATTATTATGTGGATAATAATTTATGGACATTTTTGTAGGGGTTGATTCCTTTTTTCGTAAGGGAAAATCAGGTCTGAAATTTCAAAGTGTAAATTACAAACTTCAGAAGCCTTTTTGGTCCAGCCTTTTTAACTCCTAGCCATTAGCTTCTATATATCTGCTGTACCAGCTGAATGTGTTCTGTTGTATTGAGGCCGTTTGAGGCTAGCTGGCAGCTGATGACACAATGACGCCCCACTGACACTAATAACCCACTGCCACAGCATCCTTAGCAAGCGCCGGCCGCTCACTACAATACGCTTGATGTTCCACCAGCATCTGGAGCGCTAACTCGCTGAATCACTCACTTTGTCCCCTGCTCTGCACAAAGTTCTATCTCCCTCCCTGTGGCCACACGGCCAGCTTTCTTTACACTGTTGAGACTTTATATCAATACCAGAGCTTTTTCATTGGCCGTGATTATGTAAATGCTGAGCTACAGACAGGGATATACCATTTAGCTTCTTTTTTTTTTTTTAAAGCGACTAACAACAGTGACTGAATAAATTTTCGTATTGATGGCCCCAGCGGGAATCGAACCCAAGACCCTGGCGTCACTAACGCCATTATTTTACAAACTGAGCCACAAAGAACCAAGGAGGTGAGAGTGAGACATGCATTCATTAGAAAACACATTCCTGTTGTCGCTCTCATCCTGTCGAGTCATAGGCATTGAGAGGGAGGGAGGGCTACAGCACGTCAGGAATCTAATTATTGCTTCATTTGAGGACAGTGGGGTAATGAAGAGCATAAAGATTGGGTTTCTATGGAAGTGTTCCAGGCTGGTGCTGTGTTATAGTGCTGGTCCAGTCCTGTTGTGATCCCATCTGTTAGCAGAGACTTGACATGCAAAGACAGCCTCATATAAGCAGGCGTTTCAGGAGGAGATATGTAAAGGCAGGCTATTAAACATCAGCCACGTGCTTCTAATGCAGTGCCACACGCCTTTTCAATGCAAATAGGACGCTAATTGAACAGAGTGGTCAACTCCATCGTATTTCAGCCACATTCAGACCCTGTCCCATTCCTCATCCTGACTTAAGCCAGCTTCAGAGTGGAGAAGGCTCATTGCTCACTGATTTGTTTGTGGGTCTGAGAACATGGGCAAAACAAAAGCCCTGAGCTTCAGCAGGGTCTCGGTTGCTAGCCAACACCAGGAAGTAGTGCGGGTATGGAAATAAGGATGCGAGAGCTCAATTGGGTCTTAAACCTTGAGCCTTGCTGACAGCAAAGACCGGAGAGTTAAGTGCCAGCAGGTCAAGTAAACATTCCGCTTGTGAAACTATTTACTGGTTTATATATTATGGCGAACCCCACAACTCTAAAGCAGTGGACAAGCTTAGGCCTGTCACTATGCGTGGCAGTGGGAGCCCTGGTCAACACTAAGTAAGTACAAGCCAACATCCACTACCTCAAATACTGTACTTCCAAGTTCCAAGGGAGTGCCCTGTGCCCAATGAATGCCAAAATGTATTACTGTTAAACTTACATTTGAATAGTCGTGATACTCCCATGGAGAAATCCAAAGATGGAAAAATGTTGGCAGTGGAACCAGGAAGTAATTATTTACATAGCATGCAATGTATCATGGTGCTATTTGTGGCAGGAAAGCACTGGCTAATTACCAGACAGGCCAGTCAACAGATCTATGCCTATTTGGCATTCACTGTAGACTACTGTATATTTACTGTCAAAAGCATACAGATCTAAGCAAACAAATTTGATTTAAAACTTGGTGAGAGGGATAGACTGCCTAGCTAGCACATTTGGTTCCTTGGAAGTTGTGGGAAAGTATGTTTTTGGTATCCCATTGGCTCTGGGAACAAAGCCATAGGTTTCCTGACAGGTAAAACTGAAAGTTTTTTTTTAATGTTCTGAGAACAGAAGTGAAACATTTTCCTGTTCTGGGAATGTAAATTTTTTGGTTGCAGGGAGGTTTGGAGAACGTTTTACTATGGTTCCCTGAAAGATTTCCTGAGAGGTTTTATTAACATTATGAGAACGGAAATGATAGGTTATTTGAAGGTCATTAAATAACGTTTTGAGAACATGTTTCAATAAGACTTTTAATCAAATCACATTTTATTTGTCACATGCGCCGAATACAACAGGTGAAATGCTTACTTACAAGTCCTTAACCAACAATTTAACTAGGCAAGTCAGTTAAGAACAAATTCTTATTTACAATGACGGCCTACCCTGGCCAAACCCGGACGACGCTGGGCCAATTGTGCGCCGCCCTATGGACTGGAATCGAACCAGGGTCTGTAGTGACACCTCTAGCACTAAGATGCAGTGCCTTAGACCGCTGCGCCACTTTTATTGTGGCACGGCATCAGGGAGATTCAAACCTATGATCTTCTGTTCTTTATCCATGGAATTAGTCCCCTGTGCCACCAAGATGGAGCTAGCATGGCATGTTTTTTTTTACTCATACAAAGCTGTTCATTTTAGTCTATTCAAACAGACCCAATTTCAAAGGAAACAAGCACTCATTAAGATCAGGTGTGGCCAATTAGTGGGCCACACCTGTGGTTTTTATGGAAATGTTCTTAACGTTCTGAGAACGGAATGTATGTTTTTAAATAACCTTCTTAGAATGTTCTCTGAATGTTATTAAAGTGTTCTTGTTGTTTTTATGGAAAGTTTTCTTAACGTTCTCGGAACAATTTGAGAACATGACTTTAAATAGAACCATGAGAAACCCTGTAGGAAACGTTATGCTGAAGTACTGGAAATTCCCATGGAAGAACGTTGTTTCTTTTTTTCACCCCCTTTTTCTCCCCAATTTCGATCCAATTACGATCTTGTCTCATCGCTGCAACTCCCCAATGGGCTCGGGAGAGGCGAAGGTCGAGTCATGCGTCCTCCGAAACATGACCCGCTGCTTCTTAACACCCGCTCGCTTAACCCGGAAGCCAGCTGCACCAATGTGTAGGAGGAAACACTGTTCAACTGACGACCGAAGTCAGCTTGCAGGTGCCCGGCCCACCACAAGGAGTCGCTAGAGCGCGATGAACCAAGTAAAGCCCCCCCGGCCTAACCCTCCTGTGACCCAGACGACGCTGGGCCAATTATGCGCTGCCCTATGGGACTCCCGGTCACGGCCGGTTGTGACACAGCCTGGGATCGAACCCCAGGCTGTAGTGATGCTGCAACACTGCGATGCAGTGCCTTAGACCGCTGCACCACTCGGGAGGCCAAGAACGTTGTTTCTTAATGGTCTCTGAATTATTTGAGAACATTGTTCCTAGAACATTACCAAAATTGAAATTAAATGTAAGCATGTTTGAACTTTTAGGAAACGTTCTGTTAAAGTAATGAAATACCAAGAAAATAACATTTTTTGTCTATCCTGCACCATTCCCAGAAAGTTATGGGAAGGTTTTATGCAAAATAACCATAGGACAACCACGCTCATATGGTTCTCTGAACGTTATGTGCTAGCTGGGTGGGGTCTGCTCTTTACACTTTTATAATAAGTGATTATAAATACCACATTATCCTATATAAGTATTTTAATAAGAAATATTTGCAGCACCAAAGTCAGTAGCCAACTTCACATAGCAACTGGTTTCTCATTTAGACCGCCCACATAATCAGGATGAGCCAGGCCTGGGAGAAATGTCCAGCATCTGCTTATCTTCCTGCTGATGTGGGCTGAAGCTGTGGCACAGGAAGTGTCGGAGTGGAGCCGGCAGGCAGGCAGTATCCTGGGCCTGTTCCTCAGGGGCAGGGAGTAGAGAGAAGCTGCATCTAACCGCTGATACTGGGTCAGATACTGTTTCATCCCCCAATGGTTAAGGCTAGGACTGGGGGTAGGGTAATCTGATCCTAGCTCTGTGGTTTGAAGCAACATGGTCTATATCGAGCCAGAGGCAGTCCCTCCTGGAAGGGGCTGGGAGTGAAGCTAGCTCAGCTTGGGATAGATATCATCCCTCTCCTCTACACACATAGAATATGGATAATAATCTGAAGTAGGCCTATAACCTCCAACCTAACCTAAATACTGTGAGAACTGTTGATATGAATATACAGAATCTCAATGAAGCACACGTCGCTCCTCAAGTATTTCTTTTTTTTGTGATGAACTTTATATTTCATTTTGACATTTTCCTTTTTCAGAGGGGGGTTACAGGTACAAAAACAATCAAATAAATGCATACAAAGATAACCCCGACCCATTCCCCCCTCAGTCCCCATCCACTCGCCCGCATCCTCCCTCCCCATCCGGAAACCATGCTTCCCACCCTGAAGAAAGCATGCCTCCCACCCAGCAACCGAGGTTGCTTATCAGTCCCTCTCCCAGCCATCCATCCCCTGTCTCCTCTTAGATTCCCCCCAATCTCCCCCCACCCTGCCCAGTGGACCTGAATGCAAAGAAAGCAACAAAAGTCTAAATAAATATATACTGTATAATTGGTTTGTATGTGTGGGGCTTTAGCTGAGATTGTTCTTTACAGAGTAAAGTATTTCTTGATTATCATTCCATGGTGGTTCAACAAAGGCAGAGGGTGTTGTGTGAAGTTAAGTTACGCCTTGCAAGACAAGAATGCCACTTCACTCCAAAATAACATCAAGGCATTCGTTTTAGGCCAAAAGAGTCTCCCTGTTTTAACTATTCAAAAGACGATTCATTACCTCAAGAAAGACAACAATGTTCCCTCTTTTGTGCACCTTGTTCCAATGAAAGAGTTTGTTGTGCCAAGAAATCACCCTGGTTTGCCCCAATTATTCACACATGGGCCCATACACCCTTGAGGTAGCCACACAATTGCTCACTCAAGACTCAACCACTTCAAGTACTTTCATCCTTGAACACAGACTAATGGTTTGAGTTTGACGGGATAGTTTGGGATTTTGGCAATGGAGCCCTTTATCTACTTCCCCAGAGTCAGATTAACTTGTGGATACCATTTTTATGTCTGTGTGTGCAGTTTGAAGGAAGTTGCTATCTAGCGTTTGCACAATTGCCAACTTAGCGCAATGACTGGAAGCCTATGTAAATTACTAACTTCAGAAGCCTTTTTAACGCCTAGCCATTAGCTTCTATATATCTGCTGTACCAGCTGAATGTGTTCTTCCAGTCATAACGCTAGTTATCATTGGTTTGTGAAACTACCTCTAACTTCCTTCATGCTGGAGAGATATAAAAATTGTATCCACGAGTTTCTGACTCTGGGGAAGTAGATAAATCCCAAACTATCCCTTTAAGAGGTACCTTTCAAATGTTTTGAGGCTGAGAAGACCGACATGATGTAAGGACTGAGTCTGTGACTGAATAAACTGTGAATGTAACAGCAGCCAGGTTGCAGACTTGGGGTCAATTCAGGGGATGAATTGAAATTCATTGCAATAAATGAAAATGTAGCCAAGCCTGATTCTTAAGCTTCTCACAGACCAACTATGGCCTCCCTGCTGTCCAATCATGAGTCAGTACTCTGTCACCAGCTCTATCTAATGAGCCCTGAGGTTCTCTTCTATATGCATCATATGTCAGTGAAAGCTGCCTTGCCACAAGGCCTATAGCTATCCATCAAACATCCCTCTTTCTTTTGCTTCCTTTGATGGATTGCTCTGAAATGAAGGGGAAACCCCTCCTTTAGCCAGATCCTCTCATTATCTCACCTCTTACTGCCTTCCCAATCAAGACCTGACAACTCAATCTCTCTACTCTCATCAGGCCCCCCACAAGTAGCCATTTAATGTTTCTATTGCAAATATGTTTGATGATTCAGACATATTTTAAAAGGAACAGCATGTGATATACTTTTTGAACCATCCAGCTATTTTACAATAAACTTAAGTTCGTACAGGCCGTCCAGATTTACCAATTTTATATACTAACATCTTGTTCCAGTATTAGGCTTATACAAACCAAAATTAGGCCTTATTATTAAATGAAATAGCCTAGTTACAGCTTCCTCCTTTATAATGAAAAGGAAATGTCCAAAGAGAGAAAAGGTCCATATATTTAGGCTATGAAAATATATGTCAATAGTGGACTTTCTAAGACAAAGATGGATGATTCCTACTCTAGCCCACCTCTGTCGATTAACAGGCACGCGCTAGGACCTTTAGGAATTCAGCCTTTTATGGAGATCATTGTATGTCTTCATCACTACCGGCAGATCAATGAATTAACGTGTACTTTCCACACTATTACAGAACAAAACATTATAACAGACTTCGTCATGAGGAGAATGACAGGTAAGAGAAGTTTCCAATGGGAGTAGACAGAGAGAGGAAAAAGATAAGTATTCGATTGTCTCACTTTCTCCCGAAGTTCTCGTTCCCCATCCAGTTCTCTCTGTAAAACCTGGGCTCGGTCTTCTGCATCGTCGGCTTGCTGTTGCAAACACTGGATCTTTCTCTTCACAGCGTCCAAAGAATTCAAACCTGCCATTCTCGTACTATTCGTTACTTTTGGTATCTAAAAATTTTATATTGTGCAAAAGCTGCTTTGGTCGATTCAAAACAGGATATAATAATAGTAATCAGTCTTTGGAATGGACCGAAATAGCAGAATATAAATCTTCTCAAGTGCAATAAGAAAAGTTGTAGAAGGCAATAGGTTATCCAGGTGGTTATTTAGTTCAGCCTCAGCCTAAGAGTAGTTTAACAAAAGTATTAAAATATATAATTTGGAATGAAATATATATGAACGCATTAGCGAAGTCAAGCGTTCTAGTTTTGAAAGGCAGATAAAAAAAAAAAAGAAGGAATGATGTGGAAAGTTCCTCCAATCCAGAGAAGTGTGATTCAGATGAGGTCACGGTTCCAGGATAGGCGGGGCGTGCCCGTTCTGCGTGATTCTTGCCGGTGTAGGCAAAGGGAACTTTCAATAGAAATTCAATGAACAGCTTCAATGACAAGAAATCAATACATTTTGTAGCCTATAAAGAGTCTTATGTACGTTAACAGTTGCCAATGCCATGGTAAATAACGTATGTTCTTCAAATGCAGGGCTTCAATTCAGTCACCAAACAGGAAATCCAGTCCAGCAAACTGAGGCTAAAATGTGACACATTTAAGTGCCTATAAATAGCTCCTCTCTCTGGTTTGATATGGAAAATTCATACTTGACCTTTAAGAGATTAATCTGAACAATATTCGCAACAGTTCCTTCTTATTATGTTGTGTAGTATCTATTACAGTGTACAAAAAAATCCAGGTTTTATCAACAGTTGTCAGATCAAAGTCTAAAGCGTTTGATTTTAGGCTATATGTTGTGGTGTTTTCGTGTAGCTCTGTCTATTTGTATTGGATACTGTAACTTGATTGTTGAATACCTCATCAATATGTGTGTGGGTAGCAATACACAAAGCAATTCATATGATTGAGTTGTCTCTATACCCCAGCCAGCAGACGGAATCAGCAGGTTTTGATTTATGGTGTCTCGGGTGAGTGTCTGTTGTGGAAATGTAGTCGGTATAGCTTCAGCTCCAGCTCTGTGAATGCCTATGTGAATTTCCCACCGGAAAAGCTTGGAGCATTTATTTCATTAGACACAGGAGTGTGGGCCTATCTGTTTGCTTTAGCTGCATTCCTGACATTCCAGCACTGCTGCTCAGCCCTGCTGCTCCACAGCCCTTATCAGTAACAGGCCTGCAATACACTACCACAAGACCCTTATTCACTACAGCCCATTCTCTCATAATGTTACCATGCCCCACAGACACAAAGGACATACCACACGCTTCAGGTTGGAGTTCCCCCTAGGCACTGATCTAGGACCAGCTTACCCTCCCTAAAATGCTGATGTTAATCATTAGGTGGGAAAATTGACCTTAGACCAGTGTCTAGGGTCAACCTCACCATATGTTTACAATGCCCCACAGACACAGGCTAATATTAGCAATACCACACAGGATAGCTGTTGTCTGGCGTATAGGGTAGTTATTCCCTACCTACTCAAATGCTTTGGCTGTGTGAATTCAGATGTGTAATGAGTTGACTGCTGCCTCTAATAAATGATATGTGGCGGAGCATTCAGCAGCATGTTTTCATGGGAAGCCTGGCCTAAATTTCTCAGAGCTGCCATGTCAGTCCTGCCTTCCTGGGCCTGGTCAGCCATGTCCTCTCTCTCTCTCTCTCTCTCTCTCCCTCTCCTCTCCCTCTCCCTCTCCCTCTCCCTCTCCCTCTCCCTCTCCCTCTCCCTCTCCCTCTCCCTCCCTGTGCAACATAACAGTGGGTTTCTCTGGGATATCCGGAATCCCAAACAATACGGTCTCCTTGTGGAAGTTGGGGCACAAACGGCTCAGATAATCTGACTTTTTTGTTTGATCTACAAACCGCTATCTCTTTCCTTAGAGATTATTTTTGAACGTGTTACAGGAACTGTATTGTTACTGCTAATTGTTTTCTTTGCATAGATTGTTTCTTGTATAAAGATTGTTACTCATTATTTATTTCTGTCTGCTTGCAGATCTCAGACACCAGGCCTACTGTGTTCGGGAAAATGAAAAAGTGGGTCTGGTGTGAGAGATAATATCTCATAATGACAGCAGGATAACATCATTCTAGCCACAGGCAAAACAGACACTGCCTCTCTTTGATGAACAGTCATGCAGAGAGCACATAACTAATATCAAAACCTGCCTTTCCTCTTATGAGAAGTTGGTGAATTTCTACATTTTAATAGATCATTTTATTAGATCATCAGATTGTGGATATTGAAAAACAACAATATGGGCTTATTCTTACTCAACATCAAAAATACCCATCAAAGGTATGACTAGCACACCCCTGATCCTATATGAAACCCTGACGAAGGCCATGCAGCCCAAACGTGTCAGATTAAAAAAAAATATTGTTTCTATTGAACATGCCATACTAATAAAGGCATTTTAATTAATTATATGAAGAGTGCCTTGGTCCTCCTTTCTTTTTGATGACCAATTCACCCCTTTGACCAAAGAGCACCTTCTGTCTACCAACATTTACTATTGTGTACCTTAGTAGCGCTTCCCTTCCTCCTCTTTCTACATATACTATACAGTGTTTACCAGCATTCCTGTCTGTTAACCAGTGCTGCTGTGTTTGGGTGGAACATAGTGGCTGAGTGTGAGTATGTATGGGGAGTTAGTGTGCTCATCTTTCAAGACTAGGCGCACAGGAATGATACAGTGGGGAAAAAAAGTATTTAGTCAGCCACCAATTGTGCAAGTTCTCCCACTTAAAAAGATGAGAGAGGCCTGTAATTTTCATCATAGGTACACGTCAACTATGACAGACAAATTGAGAATTTTTTTCTCCAGAAAATCACATTGTAGGATTTTTAATGAATTTATTTGCAAATTATGGTGGAAAATAAGTATTTGGTCACCTACAAACAAACAAGATTTCTGGCTCTCACAGACCTGTAACTTCTTCTTTAAGAGGCTCCTCTGTCCTCCACTCGTTACCTGTATTAATGGCACCTGTTTGAACTTGTTATCAGTATAAAAGACACCTGTGCACAACCTCAAACAGTCACACTCCAAACTCCACTATGGCCAAGACCAAAGAGCTGTCAAAGGACACCAGAAACAAAATTGTAGACCTGCACCAGGCTGGGAAGACTGAATCTGCAATAGGTAAGCAGCTTGGTTTGAAGAAATCAACTGTGGGAGCAATTATTAGGAAATGGAAGACATACAAGACCACTGATAATCTCCCTCGATCTGGGGCTCCACGCAAGATCTCACCCCGTGGGGTCAAAATGATCACAAAAAATCCCAGAACCACACAGGGGGACCTAGTGAATGACCTGCAGAGAGCTGGGACCAAAGTAACAAAGCCTACCATCAGTAACACACTACGCCGCCAGGGACTCTAATCCTGCAGTGCCAGACGTGTCCCCCTGCTTAAGCCAGTACATGTCCAGGCCCGTCTGAAGTTTGCTAGAGTGCATTTGGATGATCCAGAAGAGGATTGGGAGAATGTCAGATGAAACCAAAATATAACTTTTTGGTAAAAACTCAACTCGGTCGTGTTTGGAGGACAAAGAATGCTGAGTTGCATCCAAAGAACACCATACCTACTGTGAAGCATGGGGGTGGAAACATCATGCTTTGGGGCTGTTTTTCTGCAAAGGGACCAGGACGACTGATCTGTGTAAAGGAAAGAATGAATGGGGCCATGTATCGTGAGATTTTGAGTGAAAACCTCCTTCCATCAGCAAGGGCATTGAAGATGAAACGTGGCTGGGTCTTTCAGCATGACAATGATCCCAAACACACCGCCCGGGCAACGAAGGAGTGGCTTCGTAAGAAGCATTTCAAGGTCCTGGAGTGGCCTAGCCAGTCTCCAGATCTCAACCCCATAGAAGATCTTTGGAGGGAGTTGAAAGTCTGTGTTGCCCAGCGACAGCCCCAAAACATCACTGCTCTAGAGGAGATCTGCATGGAGGAATGGGCCAAAATACCAGCAACAGTGTGTGAAAACCTTGTGAAGACTTACAGAAAACGTTTGACCTGTGTCATTGCCAACAAAGGGTATATAACAAAGTATTGAGAAACTTTTGTTATTGACCAAATACTTATTTTCCACCATAATTTGCAAATAAATTCATTAAAAATCCTACAATGTGATTTTCTGGATTTTTTTCCCCTCATTTTGTCTGTCATAGTTGACGTGTACCTATGATGAAAATTACAGGCCTCTCTCATCTTTTTAAGTGGGAGAACTTGCACAATTGGTGGCTGACTAAATACTTTTTTCCCCCACTGTATACAAACTCTGATCTCCTCCCAGCAGACAGGCCTGATCAAAGCACACTCACAGCTGGCACTGGGGCAACGGGCCAGCCATATAACTAGAACAAGTAGAATGTATATCAACATTCAAAACAATGGCATGTGGTGGGTAGCTGAGTACATTGCTGGCCATATTTGGTGTAGGCCTCTTAGCACAAAGGCCCAGGTCCCAACCAATGATGTATATAAACCCTGGATTGCTGATGCTATGTATTGGCCATTGAGAGGCTTTGAAGCCGCCGGTCGACCATATTGGCACTCCCCAGTAGGAGCAGTGTCATAATTCCCATAAAACCTAGTGGTCAAACAGGGAGATGGTTTTAGAAACTCTTAAAATAAGGGCTGTGTTTTGTGTAGGCTTATCCTGGCGTGACGGTTTGATAACTATTTAAATCTCTCTCGGACAAGGTAACTTTTATCAATATATTTGGCTCTATTTACTCTCAGTTTCGAAAATACTAATTAGCATCAAAGTAGACATCATGCAAAACTACAAATCCCTGCCAGCTCCTGCACGTCATCTCTAGCTGACACCTTTGCTAACAGGTATTGTGTCAATTTAAACTTGCACAAGACAGTTCACAGAATTATAAATTTAAAGAAATGTTGCCAGTTTATTCATTACTACATTTAGCTAACATTAGATAGTTAATCCAGAGATTCTTACATTTGTCTCGATTCGCCAGTCTCGTCCAGATCATCATGGCATTTTTAGTTCTTTATGATAGCCACATTAGCAGCTAATTGGCTTTTCATTATTGGGGGTAAATACAGGCAAATATGTTGATAAAAAGTCACCTTATCCTAGAGAGATTTACATGGTTATCAAAACGTCATGCCAGGGTAAGCCTACACGAAACAAAGACCTTATTTTAAGTGTTTCTAAAATCCCCTATGGGAACAATGAATGGTGGAAAAATGATAGGAGCCATTTCCATGTTTGACCGCTAGGTTTTATGGTTATTACGACTCATACTGTGGTACTCTATGGGAATTCATGAAATTCTACAGTATTTCAATCAAATATTACAAGGACAATGTTTTTGTTGTAGTGGGGACAGTAACCTTAGTTATCTAAAAATATTGTACTTTTAGAAAATGTTTCTATATATATTGGTTTTTTAAATGTTGATGTTTAGCTCACATAATGTAATTAAAACGTATTCATGAAGGTGTCTGTAATAGAATACATATGGCAAAAACTAATGTAGACATTAATAAATGCATTTCTATAGCTTCCAAAATATTATTTACAATGGTGGAAGAGTGCCAAGATGGAAGCACGGGGGCTTCAACACAGTCATCTAGTGTATACATAAATCATTGATCCCAACAGGTGGGAGCCATTCCACTAATGCTCAATACTGTAAAGGAGCTGATCGTGGACTACAGGAAACGGAGGGCAGAGCACGCCCCCATCCACATCGATAGGGCTGTAGTGGAGCGGGTCTAGAGCTTTAAGTTCCTCGGTGTCCACATCAATAAGAAATTAACATGGTCCACACACACCAACACAGTTGTGAAGAGGGCATGATAGTGCCTCTTCACCCTTAGGAGGCTGAAATGATTTGGCATGGGCCTTTAAGTTCTACAGCTGCACCATTGAGAGCTTCTTGACTGGCTGCATCACCGTGTGGTAAAGCAACTGCAAGGCACCCGACCGCAAGGCATTACAGAGGGTGGTGTGTATGGTCCAGTACATCACGGGGGCCCGAGCTCCCTGCCATCCAGGACCTCTATACCAGGCACTGTCAGAGGAACAGCCAAAAAATTGTCAGAATCCAGCCACCCAAGCCAGACTGTTCTACCAGTGCACCAAGTCTGGAACCAATAGGACCCTGAACAGCTTCTTCCCCCAAGCCATAAGACTGCTAAACAAGACTGCTAAATAGCTAATCAAATGGCTACCCGGACTACCTGCATTGTCCCTTTTTTGCACTAACTCTATGCACAAAAACTGGACTCTTCCCACACACTTACACATACTTACACTGACACCCCAACACACAGACACACACACACACACACACACACACACACACACACACACACACACACACACACACACACACACACACTACATACGCCCACACACACACATAACACGTTGCACACACATGCATAATGACACCACACACACTTGCACACTTTCACACTCACCACATACGCTGCTGCTATGGTCTATTATTTATCCTGTTGCGTAGTCACTTTACCCCTACCTATATGTACATAGCTACCTCAATAACTTTGTACCCCTGCACATCGACTCGGCACTGGTGCTCCCTGTATATAGCATGTTATTTTTACTTGTTATTGTTATTCGTTATTCACTGTGTATTTATTCCTCGTGTCACTATTTATACCCTTAAAGTTTTAGACAGTGGCCAATAGGCTATTGTGGCTATTTGAGCATAATGTAGGCCTACCAACAAAACCAATGGAGCAAATCCCATAAAATGTTCACATGGAAATAGCTTTTGATTTCTATGATATACAGTGCATTCTGAAAGTATTCAGACCCTTTTACTTTTGCCACATTTTGTTACGTTACAGCCTTATTCTAAAATGGTGTCACACCCTGGCTCTGGGGAGTATATATTGTGATGTCACGAGAGGCTGTGTCCTGGAGGGACGTTACATCCCCCTGAGGTGGCTGCAAACCCAGACAGCTATGGCTCCATCTGCTGGTATGGTCGGGAACTCCACCCCTCTATGGCCAATCTTCCCACGCAGCTGAAACAAATGAGGAGCTGATGAGCTGAAGGTTTGGGAAGGGAAGAGACACTGAGAGTGTGTGTGGGGGGTGAAGAGACACAATCTCCAACCTGGGCTCTCTGGAGGACAAGAGTGCTGCACGTCCACTTCCATGAGGAATATAAGGATTTGGAGATACTTACCTTTGGGAAATACTCACCTTTGGATATATGCACCTGTGGAAATACGTGTGGGACATTTGGAAGGACGTTTTGCTGGGTTGGCCACTAGCTGCAACGTGGACTACAGTAAGGCTGGGGAAAAGTTATCTGAGCGAGTGAGAATTATGATTTTGGATGTGGAAGAGACATCCCTGAACTGTTAACCCTTAAAGAGCCACAAGAGAACAGAATTTTGTTATATTTTCGTTAATTTCCCAAGACCTATAATAAAATCCTTGTTTTGTTTGACCCTTGTCTCCTTGCACTACTTGAGCAATCCCGCTGAAAGCTGTGTAGCCTCTCGTGACGTCACAGATGGTGGAGAATACGGGCAAGCTCAAGCGTTAATAGTGCATGTCAGAGGAGGATACCGAAGGTTTGATCACCCAGTTTTCCAAGTTGGCCGTAGGCTCCCCGCCGACTGAAATGGAGGACATATTGAAAGCCCTTGTTGCTGGCCAGCAAGCCCAGATGCAAGCAAACGTGGCTCTCTTGGAGGAGCAAAAGAAAGCCAACCTTCTGAAGGCAGAGGAATTGCAGTTGCAGAGACAGAGGGTGGTCCAAAATACCCGCCCAATAAAGGCAAGTGACTTTATATCTAAGATGGGAGCGACCGATGACATTGAGGCATACCTGCATGCATTTGAGGCCACGGCCACTAGGGAAGCCTGGCCCAAGCAACAGTGGGTTGGTCTGTTAGCCCCCCTTTCTAACCGGGGAATCGCTGAATGCTGTCCGGGACCTGGGCCCTGACCAGGTTACTGACTATGATGCCCTGAAGTCTGAGATCCTCAGCAGATATGGACTCACAAAGTTTGGTATGGCCCAGCGCTTTCACAGCTGGACCTTCCAACCAGACCAACCTCCTCGGGCGCAGATGCATGAACTTGTCCGAATCGCAAGGAAATGGCTGGATCCGCAGAGGAATACAGCAGCGGCGGTGGTGGAGGCCGTTGTGGTGGATCGTTACCTACGCGCCCTGCCTTATGAGGCAAAACGGTTCATCAGTCAACAGGCCTTGACCACGGCTGATCTGACCGTGGAAGCTGTGAAAAAGTACCAGGCCACAGCGGAGATGCTGAATGCTTCCCGAAAAGACCCCAGGAGGGCGGGCCCACTACAAATGGGAAGAACCCGTCCAAAGGACCCCCAGTTCTCGAACCCAGCCACGTCAGGACTTATCCCGGCTCCAGGGGGAGCCAGAAACCAGGCGGGTCCAAGAAGAGTACACCAGGAGGGGGAAACTCGACAGTGTTACCGGTGTGGGGAGATGGGACATATCTCCTGGCAGTGTGGGAAACCAGCCGATGAACCTATGCCCACTGCGGAGTCCTCCAGCTCAGCACCCACACACCGTGTTGCCTCGCTCTTGGGAGTCGTAGATGGCAGCCCAGATCGACCCCCCACCTGCCCGGTAACTGTGAATCACCATGATGTGGAGGCCTTACTGGATTCTGGTAGCCGGGCCACCCTGGTGCGTAAGGATTTGGTGGGCCCAACGTGTCTGACCCCGGGGAAAGTCCTCCCAGTTTCCTGTGTCCATGGGGACACCAGAGAATACCCCATTACTGAACTTACAATGACCAGCACACGGGGAACCATACACACGACGGCGGGGGTGGTTGATTCCCTCCCCGTCCCTGTCCTAATTGGACGAGACTGCCCAGCCTTTTACCCACTCTGGAGAGAGTCTCAGGAGAGGATAACCCGAGTACCTCGGAAACGGAGAGGCAAGACTCATCCTGGGAAGGCTCCGGTGCAATCCTCCGAATTGCTCACTCCCGCCCGGGCTCTGATAGGGATGGCAGGTGCCCAGACCGACACAGAGACGGAGCTACAGAATCTGGACAAAGAACTGTCTGGTCTGAAGGGGACCGCTGAGAGGTATCGTTTGTTAAAGCAACAGTTAGACATGAAGACAGAAGAGTTAGATATCCTCCAGGCTAAACTCCAACAGAGCTCCTTCCATAAGCAACAGGGGGAGCTGGAGAGGCTGCGCAGGACCATCGAGGAGTGTGAGGAGACCCTGCGCAGTAGTAAGGAGGTCCAGAAGAAGGCAGAGGAGAAGTACAAGGTGTTGGAGAACAAGATGAAGAATGCGGAGGCAGAGAGAGAGAAGGAACTGAAAGCTGCTCAACAGAAGCTAAACTCTGCTAAAACCAAGGCTGATGCGTTCAGTAAGAAACTCAAGGAGAGACAACAGGAGGCTGAGTCCCTGGTCCTAGAGGTGGAGGAGTTGAAGAGAGAGCAGGCTGGCAAGCACCACGGCAATGCGGACGCCCTCTCCCGGCGTGATGCCTTCTTCGCTGCCTTTACCCCGACGAGGACGTCGGTCCCGAGGAGGGGGATGTGTGATGTCACGAGAGGCTGTGTCCTGGAGGGACGTTACATCCCCCTGAGGTGGCTGCAAACCCAGACAGCTATGGCTCCATCTGCTGGTATGGTCGGGAACTCCACCCCTCTATGGCCAATCTTCCCACGCAGCTGAAACAAATGAGGAGCTGATGAGCTGAAGGTTTGGGAAGGGAAGAGACACTGAGAGTGTGTGTGGGGGGTGAAGAGACACAATCTCCAACCTGGGCTCTCTGGAGGACAAGAGTGCTGCACGTCCACTTCCATGAGGAATATAAGGATTTGGAGATACTTACCTTTGGGAAATACTCACCTTTGGATATATGCACCTGTGGAAATACGTGTGGGACATTTGGAAGGACGTTTTGCTGGGTTGGCCACTAGCTGCAACGTGGACTACAGTAAGGCTGGGGAAAAGTTATCTGAGCGAGTGAGAATTATGATTTTGGATGTGGAAGAGACATCCCTGAACTGTTAACCCTTAAAGAGCCACAAGAGAACAGAATTTTGTTATATTTTCGTTAATTTCCCAAGACCTATAATAAAATCCTTGTTTTGTTTGACCCTTGTCTCCTTGCACTACTTGAGCAATCCCGCTGAAAGCTGTGTAGCCTCTCGTGACGTCACAATATGTTGAGCCAGGGTGTGTAGATTCTATGTGTTTTTGTTCTGTGTGGGAGTTCTAGTTGTTGATTTTCTATGTTGGCCAGAGTGGCTCCCAATCAGAGGCAACGAGTGTCAGCTGTTGCTGGTTGTCTCTGATTGGGAGCCATATTTAAACAGTCTGTTTCCCTTAGTGTTTGTGGGATCTTGTTTCCGTTTGGTTTGTTTCCGTGTTAACCGTAGGACTGCACGTTTCGTTTATTGTTTTGTTGTTATATTATCACTAAAGATAATAAAGTTTAGTATGTTTGCAACTAACGCTGCGCATTGGTCTACTCTCTACGACGAACGTGACAGAAGATCCCACCATACCAGGACCAAGCAGCGTGTCCAGGAGCAGGCAGCCTGGACGTGGGAGCAAATATTGGACGGGCAGGGGTCCTGGACCTGGGAGGAAATCCAGGCCGGGATGGATCGCCGTCCATGGAGTGAGACGGTAGAGGCGCGACGGAGAGAGGAGCAACGGCGTCAACAGTGTCGTCGTCGGACGGACGAGAGGCAACCCCAAAAAAATTTTAGGGGGGGGCACATGGCATGGACGACGGGGCTGCTGGAGGCATATAAGGGGCGAGTTCAGAAGGCCACCAGGTTACGGGAGCCATTGGTGAGAAGAGGGAAGGAAGATGTAGAGGCACGGCGAGAGGTACTGAGGTGTATTGCCAGTCCGGTCCGGCCCGTTCCTGATCCCCGTTTAAGGCCAGTGGTGTGTGTTCCCAGTACGGTCCGGCCTGTTCCTGTTCCTCGCACCAAGCCCACGGTGCGCGTCGCCAGCCCGGCCCGGCCTGTTCCTGACACTCGCACCAAGCCTACGGTGCGCGTCGCCAGCCCGGCCCGGCCTGTTCCTGACACTCGCACCAAGCCTACGGTGCGCGTCGCCAGCCCGGCCCGGCCTGTTCCTGCCACTCGCACCGAGCCTACGGTGCGCGTCGCCAGCCCGGCCCGGCCTGTTCCTGCTCCTCGCACCGAGCCTACGGTGTGCGTCGCCAGCCCGGCCCGGCCTGTTCCTGTTCCTCGCACCGAGCCTACGGTGCGTGTCGCCAGCCCGGCCCGGCCTGTTCCTGCCCCTCGCACCAAGCCTACGGTGCGCGTCGCCAGCCCGGCCCGGCCTGTTCCTGCCTATCGCACCAAGCCTACGGTGTGCGTCGCCAGCCCGGCCCGGCCTGTTCCTGCCCCTCGCACCAAGCCTACGGTGTGCGTCGCCAGCCCGGCCCGGCCTGTTCCGGCTCCTCGCACCAAGCCTACGGTGCGCGTCGCCAGCCCGGCCCGGCCTGTTCCTGCCACTCGCACCAAGCCTACGGTGCGCGTCGCCAGCCCGGCCCGGCCTGTTCCTGCCACTCGCACCAAGCCTACGGTGCGCGTCGCCAGCCCGGCCCGGCCTGTTCCTGCCACTCGCACCAAGCCTACGGTGCGCGTCGCCAGCCCGGCCCGGCCTGTTCCTGCTCCTCGCACCAAGCCTACGGTGCGCGTCGCCAGCCCGGCCCGGCCTGTTCCTGCCACTCGCACCAAGCCAGGGGTGCGAGTCGTCAGCCCGGTACGGCCCGCTCCTGCTCCACGCACCAAGCCAGGGGTGCGCATCGTCAGCACGGTCCGGCCCGTTGCTGCTCCACGCACCAAGCCAGGGGTGCGCATCGTCAGCCCGGTCCGGTCCATTCCTGCTCCATGCACCAAGCCAGGGGTGCGCATCGTCAGCCCGGTCCGGTCCGTTCCTGCTCCACGCACCAAGCCAGGGGTGCGCATCGTCAGCCCGGTCCGGTCCGTTCCTGCTCCACGCACCAGGCCAGGGGTGCGCATCGTCAGTCCGGCACAACCCGTGCCTGGGTCACCGGTGCCTGATCAGGTACCGGTCAGCTGCTCCACAACGGAGCTTAAGCAATCCGCTCCTTCGATGTCCAGTCCAGCTCCAGCCTGCGGGACCAGACCGGACCAGGGGCGCTACGGGGGGATTATTGAAGGGTGGTGGTCAAGCCCGGAGCCGGAACCGCCTCCGAGGAGGAATGCCCACCCAGCCCTCCCCTGTTTGGGTTTTGTTGAGGCGTGGTCGCAGTCCGCGCCTTTGGGGGGGGGGTACTGTCACACCCTGGCTCTGGGGACTCTATATGTTGAGCCAGGGTGTGTAGATTCTATGTGTTTTTGTTCTGTGTGGGAGTTCTAGTTGTTGATTTTCTATGTTGGCCAGAGTGGCTCCCAATCAGAGGCAACGAGTGTCAGCTGTTGCTGGTTGTCTCTGATTGGGAGCCATATTTAAACAGTCTGTTTCCCTTAGTGTTTGTGGGATCTTGTTTCCGTTTGGTTTGTTTCCGTGTTAACCGTAGGACTGCACGTTTCGTTTATTGTTTTGTTGTTATATTATCACTAAAGATAATAAAGTTTAGTATGTTTGCAACTAACGCTGCGCATTGGTCTACTCTCTACGACGATCGTGACAAATGGATTAAATACATATTTTTCCTCCTCATTCTACACACAATAGCCCATAATGACAAAGCGAAAACAGGTTTTTAGAAATGTTTGCAAATTAAAAAAACAAAACAAACAGAAATACCTTATTTACATACTTATTCAGACTCTTTGCTATGAGACTCGAAATTGAGCTCAGGTACATCCTGTTTCCATTGATCATCGTAGAGATGATTGGAGTCCAACTATGGACATGATTTGGAAAAGCACACACCTGTCTATATAAGGTCCCACAGTTGACATTGCATGTCAGAGCAAAAACCAAGCCATGAGGTCGAAGGAATTGTCCGTAGAGCTCCGAGACATGATTGTGTTGAGGCACAGATCTGGGGAAGGATACCAAAAAATGTCTGCAGCATTGAAGGTCCCCAAGAACACAGTGGCCTCCATCATTCTTAAATGGAAGAAGTTTGGAACCACCAAGACTCTTCCTAGAGCTGGCCACCTGGCCAAACTGAGCAATCAAGGGAGAAGGGCATTGGTCAGGGAGGTGACCAAGATCCCGATTGTCACTCTGTAGGAGCTCCAGAGTTCCTCTGTGGAGATGGGAGAATCTTCCAGAAGGACAACCATCTCTGCAGCACTCAACCAATCAGGCCTTTATGGTAGAGTGGCCAGATGGAAGCCACTCCTCAGTAAAAAGCACATGACAACCCGCTTGGAATTTGCCAAAAGGCACCTAAAGATTCTCAGACCATGAGAAACAAGATTCTCTGGTCTGATGAAACCAAGATTGAACTCTTTGGCCTGAATGCCAAGCGTCACATCTGGAGAAAACCTGGCACTATCCCTACGGTGAAGCATGGTGGTGGCAGCATAATGCTGTGGGGATTTGTTTCTGCGGCAGGGACTGGGAGACTAGTCAGGATCGAGGGAAAGATGAATGGAGCAAAGTACAGAGAGATCGTTGATGAAAACGTGCTCCAAAGCGCTCAGGACCTCAGACTGGGGCGAAGGTTCACCTTCCAACAGGACAACGACCCTAAGCACACAGCCAAGACAATGCAGGAGTGGCTTCAGGACAAGTCTCTGAATGTCCTTGAGTGGCCCAGCCAGAGCCGGACTTGAACCCGATCGAACATCTCTGGAGAGACCTGAAAATAGCTGTGCAGCGACGCTCCCCATCCAACCTGACAGAGCTTGAGAGGATCTGCAGAGAAGAATGGGAGGAACTCCCTAAATACATGTGTGCCAAGCTTGTAGCATCATACCCAAGAAGACTTGAGGCTGTAATCGCTGCCAAAGGTGCTTCAACAAAGTACTGAGTAAAGGGTCTGAATACTTATGTAAATGTGATATTTCAGCTCTTTATTTTTAATAACTTTGCAAAAATTTCTAAAAACATTTTTAAAAACCTTGGTCATTATGGGGTATTGTATGTAGATTGATGAGGATAAAAATTTAAAAAGTGCGTCGCAGCATGGCGTTTCTTCTGCGCAGCAGTCCTGGAGGAAGTGCGGGGCCGCGCACGTGCGCAGCTTAGAGGGAACATTGCCCGTAAGTAAGCATTTCACTGTTAGTCTGCACCTGTTGTTTGCGAAGCATGTTACAAATATTATTTGATTTGATATTGAACAATTATCTAACAGCATATTATAGCCTTGGTAGGGACTTCTTATAACAGAGCACCTGTGTTATAGATGGACTATTACAGCACCGTTCCTCAAATAAGCAATATTAGCTCGTTTTTCTTAGTTGGCTCTTTGGTTTATACATTTTCTAAACAAACGTAACCATCTGAGTGGCGCAGTGGTCTAAGGCACTGCATCGCAGTGCTAGCTGTGCCACTAGAGATCCTGGTTTGAATCCAGGCTCTGTCATAGCCGGCCGCGACCGGGAGACCCATGGGGCGGCGCACAATTGGCCAAGCGTCGTCCAGGGTAGGGGAGGGAATGGCCGGCAAGGATATAGCTCAGTTGGTAGAGCATGGCGTTTGCAACGCCAGGGTTGTGGGTTTGATTCCCACGGGGGGCCAGTATGAAAAATAAAAAATAATGTATGCACTCACTAACTGTAAGTCGCTCTGGATAAGAGCGTCTGCTAAATGACTAAAATGTAACTTGGGGGCCTGTGGTTTGGTTAATGAGTGTGTGGGTTAGGGTCTGCCCCAAACATACTTAACCCACACCCCCAACCTCCTCCTAGTCCCCTTCCTCCAATCACAACCCAATGGGCGTGTGATAGGGGCTCTACCCAGGGTGCTTTGCTTCCCACTCACGTCTGCGGCAGTTTTCTCAGACTGTTCCAGTTTTTCCTGGGCGTCTTTGAGGGCCTCAGAGTATTTGTCCAGCTCATCTTCAGTCCCCTTCAGGTTCTTCTGCAGGCTCAGCAGCTTGTCTTCCAGCTAGAGCAGGACAGATGTTTGTTAGTTAATAGTGAACACAGTTAGCTCTCTCTGTCACTCACCCACCCACCCACCCACACACATATACACACACACACACACACACACACACAAAGCAACAGTGATGAGATGATAAGTCTATAATGTGCATGGTGACTTCCCTTGGGCTGTTGAAAGCGGTGTTCATTTTTTGTCAGAACTATAGAGCGCTGGCATGCAGAGCCTGCACACACACTGGGGGCTAAGTAGTCCCTAACCAGAGTTCCCCTCTGTGCCTGTGGGGCTCTGAAGTGCTTCTGATAATCCCACTGGATTCCACACGGCCTAGCTCTCTGTTGTCTAAAAATACAGCTGCGGTTGACACTGTGTTCTCTCAGGCGATGGAGACACCTGTCAGGCACTTGGATGGACTCCCGTACATATGCCCTTGGTCTATCAGTGGTCCCCAGCAAGACTCCTCTGCTCCAGCCATACCTCTCCAGAGCCCCATCACAAACCTCCAAACTCGGGGTGAATAGGCTCTGGGGCCTGGGTCTATCTCCGTGGCTGTGGAGGGTGGAATTGTAGGACCACGACCACCCCTGGGCTTATCCTGATTTGGGCCGAGCCTTGTTGTCAACAGACCATCCATCAAGATGACGCTGCATCCAGCACCTATTTGTCCTTTTTTCTAAATACGTTTTTTCAGTTGGCATCAGTTTAGTCCAAGCCTGGGGGATATAGTACTCAGATCATCATGAATCTTTGGACTATGTAACTAAAGCCATACTCAGAGGTTATACTTGTCAAGTTCCAGTGGTACTGTGTGTTGTCCATTGAAGGAGTTGTCATCCTGTCCTCTTTCCCTCCCAAGGCTGCTGTGGGCTGTTGGTAAGGAATTTTTCCTCATATGTCAGCATCTTCATCTTTCAGAGAGTCATTTGTTGATTTAACCCAACCTAAACACTTTCACACTGAGCTGTGCTCTGGTCAGCTGCAGCTATTACAGGTATATGCACACTGGATCAACTTTGATTCTCTAATCAACTGACTTGGTCTTACATCTTCTATCTTCACTAACAATACATTTGCTAACACTATAAATCTTTGATTTAGGTCCACATTTTAATCAAACATATTTGCATTGGATTAATTAAATAAACTGTGATGTGTTTACACCTCATTTTCTCAGAAATACGTCTGGTATGGAACAAATGTTTAGATTGGCTTACAGAGTCTAGAGCAGTATGAGACAACATCAGAGCCCGTACATGGTTTCAATTTAAGCATCATCATCATCTAACTCGGATATCTCTTGTGAAAAGTTGTGCAGTGCTTTAAACTCATCATACCTTTTGATTAAATCCTGCACTTTATCCTTCTGTAACTGTCTAAGTGCCATTCTACTGTGTCAACTGAATGGTGTTTTATACTGTAGATCCATCGGCATGTCTCTTTCTCAACTCACCTGCTTGCACTTGTCCTCTGCTGCCTTCTTGTCGGTCTCAGCCTGCTCTGCACGATCAATGGCATTCTCCTTGTCCAGCTTCAGCATCTGCATCTTCTTCTTGATGGCCTCCATAGTGCCTGGTTAGAGTGTGCTCACTAAGAAGAGAAATGTAGCTGAGAAAGTTGTGTTACCCCTGTAGTTTGAGATAGAGCCTGTCCTGTGCAGTAATGGAACAACCTCCACTAGATCCTGATTCCACAAGTCAGAGGGCTAGAGAAACAGACAGAGGTAAAGAAAGAGGGAGAGCGATGGAGTGAGACAGAGGGAGCACGCGCAGCACAGAAGGATACAGACTTGAGCCTAGGGCTGCTGTCAATGCTTTAAACTCCCAACCAAACCTGAGTGTAGTCTCCGATGCTTTCCTCTCCCTTCCTCTCTCCCTCCATCCGTCCATCCATCCCTCCACTCACCACTTTGCCCCCCTCACCAGACATCCCCCCCACCCCACCACCCAATCAAACCACTCATACGAGGCCTTTCTAAGGAATGGCTTGGACCGCTGTAAACACTCACTCACACAGCAGCTCTCAGCCAATCTCCTTATTTGGGTTGCTATGTTTTCACAGAAAAAAAGACAGATCAGACAGGAGAGAGAAACACAGGGCCTAATTCCACATTTAACCCTGTGGATGGAAGAGTTGACATATAACGTTTAACACACCTCTTGTCCTGCTCAAGAATAGGTTTGGCTCTGTTATGGGTGAGCTATATATATATATATATATATATATATATAGAGAGAGAGAGAGAGAGAGAGAGAGAGAGAGAGAGAGAGAGAGAGAGAGAGAGAGAGAGAGAGAGAGAGAGAGAGAGAGAGAGAGAGAGAGAGAGAGAGAGAGAGAGAGAGAGAGAGAGAGAGATCAAGTTATGATTGCTTGGTGAAGATGTCTGTGGTCTGTTGTTGGACGGTCCATCCAAGTCACTAATACAGGATACTTAGCAGCTCCACATACAACAGAGGACAGATAATGAGTTGAAATAGGAAGATATACACAAATAAATATGATTCTTACTATGGATTGACATACATCTACTGTACTGTAGTAGTAAACATATTGAAAAATTCAGCATTCTGCTACAAAACATCAACCTCTGAAAGATACCGTTTTGCTTTGATTTCTGTACACCTGATATTTGAGTTGGTGAGTGAAGGGTGAAAAGTCACAGAGAGCCAGGGTTATTGAGAACTGTGGAGAGGTTTTGTCTTATAGGGTGTGGAAAGATGTACAGGAGGTAGGGGTGTCCCCCCTAAACCTGGACCCACCACCTGTCTGTCTTTATGGTTTAGTAGCATACCAGCTGCACTACAACTGTCTATCTACAACTGTCTATCAATTGCACACTGGCTAGCTGTGGTAAACCACTACAACAACAGCCTTTTATCGATTGACTTTGCATCTTGACACATGCCAACCAGTTTCTAGTGAGGAACCTGATCTGATTTATAAGAAAGTGTTTTCACTATCAGGTGTGCCAAAGGCATCCTACCTGCCACAACTCACCTCATTCATGGATCAGCATTGCTTACAGACACATCAGCTGCTATGACTTGGGTGAAAGATGTCACACCATGTGCCGTCCAGCCCGCCTGTCAACCCAGGCTAACGGCTTTATCGTAGAGGAATAAGTAATTCAAATCAATAAGCACAGTCATCGTTTGATATCTGCAAAGACCATTTGAGGATAGGCTCATATCATGATAAAACTGATTTATAGGGAACAAGTCGTTTCTATTGTTGCAAGTAAGCACTGTAAGCCAGTGTGATTAAAGGTACCCCCCTAAGAAAACAAGTACTTATGCTCAGAGGTTCTTATCATAACAAATCTCATCCACTAAGGAATTAGACGTGAGGAATCCAAATCCATTAGGAACTCTGAATTTATCCAAGGGAATATTTACTTGTTCTCGTAGTGTTTTCATGCTTCTTTGTTGTGGCGTTTTGTCCTCTTAAGAATAAGACATTGCACTGCTGTTCGGTTCACACTGCATTTCTGCATGGATGGATGCCACTGGAATTTCCCAACTACGGAGCCCATTTCTGAATGTGGGTTGAGAACTAGAAGGATCACATATCATAGCTATTCAAATATGTGTTACAACTGGCTTCCTCTGTCCTTTCCCTGTCTGTCTCCTCTGTAGGAATAGGCCTGAATTCAGACAGGCAATTGGATGGACACTATGGAGCTGGCACCAAGTACAGTGCCTTCCGAAAGTATTCATACCCCATTACTTATTCCACATTTTGTTGTGTTACTGCCTGAATTCAAAATGGATGAAAAACACACAATACCCCATAATGACAAAGTGAAAACATGTTTTTAGAAATGTTTGCAAATGTATTGAAAATGAAATAGAGAAATAATTATTTACATAAGTATTCACACCACTCAGTCAATACTTTGTAAAAGCACGTTTGGCAGCGGTTACAGCTGTGAGTCTTTCTGGGTAAGTTTCTAAGAGCTTTCCACACCTGGATTGTGCAACATTTGCCCATTATTCTTTTCAAAATTCTTTAAGCTCTGTCAAATTGGTTGTTGATCATTGCTAGACAACCATTTTCAGGTCAAAACTGTAACTCGGCCACTCAGGAACATACACTGTCTTCTTAGTAAGCAACTCTAGTGTAGATTTGTCCTTGTGTTTTAGGTTATTGTCCTGCTGAAAGGTGAATTCATCTCCCAGTGTCTGGTGGAAAGAAGACTGAGCCAGGTTCTCCGCTAAGAATTTGCCTGTGCTTAGCTCCATTCCATTTCTTTTTTATCCTGAAAAGCTCCCCAGTCCTTAACGATTACAAGCATACCCATAACATGATGCCGCCACCACTATGCTTGAAAATATGGAGAGTAGTACTCAGTAATGTGTTGTATTGGATTTGCCCAAAACATAACACATTGTATTCAGGACAAAAAGTGAATTGCTTTGCCACATTTCTGCTGTATTACTTTAGTGCCTTTTTGCAAAAAGGATGAATGTTATGGAATATTCTGTACAGGCTTCCTTCTTTTCACTTGGTCAATTAGGTTAGTATTGTGGGTTAACTACAATGTTGTTGATCCATCCTCAGTTTTCTCCTATCACAGCCATTAAGCTCTGTAACTGTTTCAAGTCACCTTTGGCCTTGTGGTGAAATCCCTGAGCAGTTTCCTTCCTCTCCGGCAACTGAGTTAGGAAGAACGCCTGTATGGTTGTAGTGACTGGGTGTATTGATACACCATCCAAAGTGTAATTCATAACTTCACCATCTTCAAAGGGATATTCAATGTATTTTTTGTTGTTGTTGCCATCTACCTTATTTGCGAGGCATTAGAAAACATCCCTGTCTTTGTGGTTGTATCTGTGTTTGAAATTGACTGCTCGACTGAGGGACCTTACAGATAATTGTATGTGTGGGGTACAGAGATGCGGTAATCATTGAAAAGGTTGACAATTAGCATAATAAAAAAATCCCCATACAAATCTATCAGTTTAAACTAGCGATATCTGTTTACTTTGCATTGGATGCGTTTCAATCCACTGCATCCACCTATGTCGCACTTCCGCATCTGCGGTGAAAAGTGACAGAGCTAGAGCTATGCTTTTTAGACCATGAGACATCCCGAAAATCGGTCTTCTCACAAGATCGTCTGTAGCTTCCGAACTATTGGACCCTGTGGAAAGGTGAGACTCTCACGAACACGTACAGTACCAGTCAAAAGTTTGGACACACCTACTCATTCAAGGGTTTTTCTTTATTTTTTACTATTTTCTACATTGTAGAATAATAGTGAAGACATCAAAACTATGAAATAACACATATGGAACCAAAAAAGTGTTAAACAAATCAAAATATATTATATATTTTACATTCTTCAAAGTAGCCACCCTTTGCCTTGATGACAGCTTTGCACACTCTTGGCATTCTCTCAACCAGCCATGAAGGTCAGTCAACTCGGAAAGGTTTCTTCAAGTGCAGTCGCAAAAACCATCAAGTGCTATGATGAAGCTGGCTCTCATGAGGACCGCCACAGGAAAGGAAGACCCAGAGTTACCTCTGCTGCAGAGGATAAGTTCATTAGAGTTACCAGCCTCAGAAATTGGCAATTAACTGCACCTCAGGATGCAACCCAAATAAATGCTTCACAGAGTTCAAGTAACAGACACATCTCAACATCAACTGTTCAGAGGAGACTGCGTGATTCAGGCCTTCATGGTCGAATTGCTGCAAAGAAACCACTACTAAAGGACACCAATAAGAAGAAGATACTTGCTTGGGCCAAGAAACACAAGCAATGGACATTAGACCGGTGGAAATCTGTCCTTTGGTCTGATGAGTCCAAATTTGAGATTTTTGGTTCCAACCGCCGTGTCTTTGTGAGATGCAAAGTAGGTGAACGGATTATCTCCGCATGTGTGGTTCCCACCGTGAAGCATGGAGGAGGAGGTGTTAAGGACATTTTTACTCCTGAACTTATTTAGGCTTGCCATAACAAAGCTGTTGAATACTTATTGACTCAAGACATTTCAGCTTAATATTTTTTATTGATTTGTAAACATTTCGAAAAACATAATTCCACTTTGACATTATGGGGTATTGTGTGTAGGCCAGTGATACATTCAAGCTGTAACACAAGAAAATGGGGAAAAAGTCAAAGGGTGTGAATACTTTCTGAAGGCACTGTAGGTTGATGGGGCCTCAGAACACTCTGGATCCAGAGATCAGAAATACTTCTGAATGTTCCCTCTCTCAGCCTCTGTGGCAGAAACTCTGGAGCATAATTTAGTGCTTTTAATATGCTCTCCCACAGAGGTTAGACCAATATGAAATATTTTGCCAACTGAGTTTGAATAGCTGGTACTAGTGTATGGTTTTGATTTATAACCATTAATTATACTGGTCTGGCGTAAGTAAGGGGGGACGTGTGTAGGAAAGGGGGGAGTTGTGATGGAATTGATGGATATTAGTTCTGGCATTGATTAGGAATCTGCACAGGCTCTAAACAACTCTTAAATGTACATTTTGTTTTTATCATGTTATCTGCTGATCTTTTTCTCTCTTAAGAGGAAAGGAATCCTACTCCTACCATAACCAAAATATTTTATGACTGGTAAACCTATATGAACATGTTAATCACCACTATTCATGGTTTAAACAATTAATGACAATGTAGTTACACTTCTCTCAATTTTTAAAACAGTCATGCTTTCTCAGTCTTCTACCTTACATTTACATTTACATTTTAGTCATTTAGCAGACGCTCTTATCCAGAGCGACTTACAGGAGCAATTAGGGTTAAGTGCCTTGCTCAAGGGCACATTTACGTCATTTAGCAGACGCTCTTATCCAGAGCGACTTACAAATTGGTGCATTCACCCTATAGCCAGTCGGATAACCACTTTACAATTTACAATGGTTTTTTATTTTTATTAATTTTTTGTAAAAATTATTATTATTATTATTATTATTAAAAAAAAAATTTGGGGGGGGTAGAAGGATTAATTTATCCTATCCCAGGTATTCCTTAAAGAGGTGGGGTTTCAAATGTCTCCGGAAGGTGGTGAGTGACTCCGCTGTCCTGGCGTCGTGAGGGAGCTTGTTCCACCATTGGGGTGCCAGAGCAGCGAACAGTTTTGACTGGGCTGAGCGGGAACTATGCTTCCGCAGAGGAAGGGGAGCCAGCAGGCCAGAGGTGGATGAACGCAATGCCCTCGGTTGGGTGTAGGGACTGATCAGAGCCTGAAGGTACGGAGGTGCCGTTCCCCTCACTGCTCCATAGGCAAGCACCATGGTCTTGTAACGGATGCGAGCTTCAACTGGAAGCCAGTGGAGTGTGCGGAGGAGGGGGGTGACGTGAGAGAACTTGGGAAGGTTGAACACCAGACGGGCTGCGGCATTCTGGATGAGTTGTAGGGGTTTAATGGCACAGGCAGGGAGGCCAGCCAACAGCGAGTTGCAGTAATCCAGACGGGAGATGACAAGTGCCTGGATTAGGACCTGTGCCGCTTCCTGTGTAAGGCAGGGTCGTACTCTCCGAATGTTGTAGAGCATGAACCTGCAGGATCGGGTCACCGTCTTGATGTTAGCGGAGAACGACAGGGTGTTGTCCAGGGTCACGCCAAGGCTCTTCGCACTCTGGGAGGAGGACACAACGGAGTTGTCAACCGTGATGGCGAGATCATGGAACGGGCAGTCCTTCCCCGGGAGGAAGAGCAGCTCCGTCTTGCCAGGGTTCAGCTTGAGGTGGTGATCCGTCATCCATACTGATATGTCTGCCAGACATGCAGAGATACGATTCGCCACCTGGTTATCAGAAGGGGGAAAGGAGAAGATTAGTTGTGTATCGTCAGCGTAGCAATGATAGGAGAGGCCATGTGAGGATATGACAGAGCCAAGTGACTTGGTGTATAGGGAGAATAGGAGAGGGCCTAGAACTGAGCCCTGGGGGACACCAGTGGTGAGAGCACGTGGTGCGGAGACAGCTTCTCGCCACGCCACTTGGTAGGAGCGACCGGTCAGGTAGGACGCAATCCAGGAGTGAGCCGCGCCGGAGATGCCCAGCTCGGAGAGGGTGGAGAGGAGGATCTGATGGTTCACAGTATCAAAGGCAGCAGACAGGTCTAGAAGGACAAGAGCAGAGGAGAGAGAGTTAGCTTTAGCAGTGCGGAGAGCCTCCGTGACACAGAGAAGAGCAGTCTCAGTTGAATGACCAGTCCTGAAACCTGACTGGTTTGGATCAAGAAGGTCATTCTGAGAGAGATAGCAAGAGAGTTGGCTAAAGACAGCACGCTCAATAGTTTTGGAAAGAAAAGAAAGAAGGGATACTGGTCTGTAGTTGTTGACATCAGTGGGATCGAGTGTTGGTTTTTTGAGAAGGGGTGCAACTCTCGCTCTCTTGAAGACGGAAGGGACATAGCCAGTGGTCAAGGATGAGTTGATCAGCGAGGTGAGGTAGGGGAGAAGGTCACCGGAGATGGTCTGGAGAAGAGAGGAGGGGATGGGGTCAAGCGGGCAGGTTGTTGGGCGGCCTGCAATCACAAGTCGCAGGATTTTATCTGGAGAGAGAGGGGAGAAAGAAGTCAAAGGATAGGGTAGGGCAGTGTGAGTAGGACCAGCAGTGTCATTAGACTTAACAAACGAGGATCGGATGTCGTCAACCTTCTTTCAAAGTGGTTGACGAAGTCATCCACAGAGAGAGGGGGGGGATTCAGCAGGGAGGAGAATGTGGCAAAGAGCTTCCTAGGGTTAGAGGCAGATGCTTGGAATTTAGAGTGGTAGAAAGTGGCCTTAGCAGCAGAAACAGATGAAGAAAATGTAGAGAGGAGGGAGTGAAAAGATGCCAGGTCGGCAGGGAGTTTAGTTTTCTTCCATTTCCGCTCCGCTGCCCGGAGCTCTGTTCTGTGAGCTCGCAATGAGTCATCCAGCCACGGAGCTGGAGGGGAGGACCGAGCCGGCCGGGAGGATAGGGGACACAGAGAGTCAAAGGATGCAGAAAGGGAGGAGAGGAGGGTTGAGGAGGCAGAATCAGGAGATTGGAGGGAGAAGGATTGAGCAGAGGGAAGAGATGATAGGATGGAAGAGGAGAGAGTAGTGGGAGAGAGAGAGCGAAGGTTGCGGCGGCGCATTACCATCTGTGTAGGGGCAGAGTGAGTAGTGTTGGAGGAGAGCGAGAGAGAAAAGGAAACAAAGTAGTGGTCGGAGACATGGAGGGGAGTTGCAGTGAGATTAGTAGAAGAGCAGCATCTAGTAAAGATGAGGTCAAGCGTATTGCCTGCCTTGTGAGTAGGGGGGACGGTGAGAGGGTGAGGTCAAAAGAGGAGAGGAGTGGAAAGAAGGAGGCAGAGAGAAATGAGTCAAATGTAGACGTAGGGAGGTTGAAATCCCCCAAAACTGTGAGGGGTGAGCCATCCTCAGGAAAGGAACTTATCAAGGCGTCAAGCTCATTGATGAACTCTCCAAGGGAACCTGGAGGGCGATAGATGACAAGGATATTAAGCTTAAATGGGCTAGTGACTGTGACAGCATGGAATTCAAATGAGGAGATAGACAGATGGGTTAGGGGAAAAATTTAGAATGTCCACTTGGGAGAGATGAGGATTCCTGTGCCACCACCCCTCTGACCAGATGCTCTCGGGGTATGCGAGAACACATGGTCAGACGAGGAGAGAGCAGTAGGAGTAGCAGTGTTTTCAGTGGTAATCCATGTTTCCGTCAGCGCCAGGAAGTCGAGGGACTGGAGGTTAGCATAGGCTGGGATGAAGTCAGCTTTGTTGGCAGCAGAACGGCAGTTCCAGAGGCTGCCTGAGACCTGGAACTCCAGGTGTGGGGTGCGTGCAGGGACCACCAGGTTAGAGAGGCAGCAGCCACGCAGTGTGAGGCGTTTGTGTAGCCTATGCGGAGAGGAGAGAACAGGGATAGGCAGAGGCATAGTTGACAGGCTGTAGCAAATGGCTACAATAATGCAGAGGAGATCGGAATGAAATGAACTAAACATCTGGGAAAGGAGAGAGTAGGGCCTCCCTCACCAAAACTTCCACCTCAGAAACTATAATTGTTTCACTGAACCACCCGAACAAAAACTCTCCCAACTTCCACTTTTAGAAATTAGAATTGTTGTGAACTACAGCGGTTCAATGTTTCAAGGAATAGACTCAACTTACTTTATTCAGCTATCTAACTATGACACCATAAACTAGCATGCTAGCATCCAATAACACACAGTTTAGCACCAATACTTGGTTACAACAAACTACCAATAGTGTGTTAACACACTAAACAGATAATTCGTGTCCGTGTCTAGTTCCTTTCATAACGCAGCAATAATTAAACGTTGGCTAGCTAGCACAAATATATTGTATTTAGCTGCTACAGTACAGTTAGCTGGTCGTGTTGGCTAGCTAGCAATGGCTACTGTGTTGACTTAGTTTGAAAAACGGCTAGCTAGCTAGCCGTGCTACACCGGCACCGCCGAAAACAATGCTAACCTACAATAACTACCCACAACAGCCCACGATGCCTAACTATGACACCATAGCTAACTAGCATGCTAGCATCCAATAACACACAGTTTAGCACCAATACTTGGTTACAACAAACTACCAATAGTGTGTTAACACACTAAACAGATAATTCGTGTCCGTGTCTAGTTCCTTTCATAACGCAGCAAAAATTAAACGTTGGCTAGCTAGCACAAATATATTGTATTTAGCTGCTGCAGTACAGTTAGCTGGTCGTGTTGGCTAGCTAGCAATGGCTACTGTGTTGACTTTGTTTGAAAAACGGCTAGCTAGCTAGCTTCGTGCTGCGGGCCTACCTACAATACCTAACTACAATCTAAATACATAATTAAGCCTTACTCGACGAAGCCCAAGCTATGTATAAAGCCAAACTTACCTGACGCCAGCTGACATTTGTCTTCTGCAATCAGTAGGTGTAATTAAGTACAGCAGCTACTAACTACCTAACGTTGATGCCTCAGATAATGAGGTTAGAAAAACGGCTGAATGGTAGGTAGCTAGCTGGCTTAATTACAGGTACTCTTAAGCGTGAAATAACATTGGAGACAATTATCCACCGTTGCTAAACGTTACCAGTAGCTACCCGCTAGCTAGCTAGCCTCGTGCTTCGCCGGGCTCCGCCGTAAACAATACTTACCTACAATAATTACCTACAGAAACCTACAATAACTACCAAATAACTACCTAAATAAACTACCTACAATACCTAACTACAACTACCTACCTACAATCTAAATACATGGTTTAAGCTTTACTCAACACCATATAAGAAGCCAAGCTTACCTCCTGCTAGAGAAAACACAACCTCATCATTATGGTGAACACAAAACCATGGAGTCATGGCTCTCACTCTCTCCCAGTCATAGAAATGAAAGCAGGCCTGAACTACACCTCCAGTTCCATTCATCACCTTGTAATCCCTCCTGTCCCTCTCTCTGATTCTCTGACTATGACTCATCCTGGACAGTAAGCCACACAGTCTCTGCTACCAGCCATGATGTTCTCCTCCTCCTCTGTAACACACACACCTGTGTGAGCAGGGCACATGTTCCCCTGATTAACAATGGTGCCTTCGTGCCTGTTGGAATTATGTCATGCCCCCCACCTTACCATGCACAGATGTTTGGATCACATTTAGCCAATCAGACATGAGCTCACCTCTGAATTTCCCCTTGAGCATTAGGGCAAGAGGATGACGTCATGTAGCATGGTACACTTGCAGAATAACACATACACCCATACACTGACACAAATGTTCACTCACATACAGACACACACCTGTGTGACTCAACCTTTGCTCACCTCTCAGTCGGGGACAAAGCCTGTTCCTGTGCATGTCACACCATCACAAAATACTGCGTCACAATGCTCACTTCTCCCCCTACTGTAGACTGAATATGCTGTAGGCATGTGGCCAACCATTACAGGACATTTACAAGGTTTAGTCTATCAGGTTTGGTTTCCAATGTTCACATCATGTCCACAATTCTTAATTTGTTCTGATCAGAGGAAAATAATCCAGAGAGTTAATTGAGAATTGTCCTCAGGCATGTTGGCGGCAGAAACCTGTAGCACAAGTTTAGATGGGCTTATAATGAGCAGGAGGCACACAAACAGTAATCTGATCACTCACTCGTGAAGCATTGAGATCACTAGAGAGAGAGAGAGAGAGAGAGAGAGAGAGAGAGAGAGAGAGAGAGAGAGCGAGAGAGAGAGTTTTACTATTAGTCTCTCCCTTATTCATGTTGTATCATGACTGCAGATCTATTCCAATCATTAATATTACTCAAATGTGTTAATACAGTAGGTATTGTATTAGTATGATTATTGTATTCTGTAGGCTATGTTTCTGTCACAACATGCTTGTGATGCTGCAGGACCTATTCCCTCAACAGGGATGATTAAGTGCTCATATCCAACCTAATGATGAGTGACTGATGACACACCAACTACTGTGGCAATTCTCCACAGTAGTCAGTAGATCAGGAGTCATCCTGAACATGTGGAAGTATACCTTATATGGGCATGAGATGACTGAGTAATTTACTATTGTCTGGTCTGAGGAGGAATCAGGATGCTGCTCACAGAGGATGTTATGGACTAAGGATGATTTAATGTTTCAATGACCACCTAGTACTTGAAGTACTCTCTCTCCCTCTCTCTCAATGGGGGGCTGAGGAAAAACACAATGACCAGAGTAATGAAGGCCTAGTTCACTACATTTACCCCCCAAAACAAAAAAAAATCTTTCAATTTCGATTTATCAGGGGGTGCTGCAGCACCTTCAGCACCCTTACTTCCCGCGGCTATATCTCTTTTTTTATTTCTCTCTCTCTCTCTCTCTCTCTCTCTCTCTCTCTCTCTCTCTCTCTCTCTCTCTCTCTCTCTCTCTCGCTCTTAATTTCTCACTGTATCTTCCAACCCACCCCCACCAAGCCTCTCATGATCATGTAGCTGCAGTGGGCAGTCAAATGGTTTGGAAATATCTACAATATCCTCCTTAAGGCATTTTAATCATTGGGCTCTGACTTTTGGGTTCTTTAGTGAAACATCTAAAGCAGCATGAGAGAGATGAGGAACGCCTTAAAGTATATTTAACCTCTGTTAAGTAAGAGGCCAGGTCAGCCTGGATTGGAGGGGACAGCAGAGACAGAGAGAGAGAGAGCCGGCCCGTAGGGACACACACACACGCTGTGTACATCTGGCTTTGTGGGGACTGTGCTCTACTCCGCCTAGCCCAGGAAAGAGACCAGAAGTGAACGTGTGTGTGTGTGTGTGTGTGTGTGTGTGTGTGTGTGTGTGTGTGTGTGTGTGTGTGTGTGAGGGAGTGTAAGAGGGAGTAGCAGAGTGGAGTAGCCGAGAGAGAGAGAGAGAGAGAGAGAGAGAGAGAGAGAGAGAGAGAGAGCGCGAGAGAGAGAGAGAGAGAGAGAGAGAGAGAGAGAGAGAGAGAGAGAGAGAGAGAGAGAGAGAGAGAGAGAGAGAGAGAGAGAGAGAGAGAGAGAGAGAGAGAGAGAGAGAGAGAGAGAGAGAGAGAGAGAGAGAGAGAGAGAGAGAGAGAGAGAGAGAGAGAGAGAGAGAGAGAGAGAGGAGGGGCAGGGGGGAGGAGGGGCAGGTCCAGACCCTCAGTTCCACAGGCGGAGAGAGGAAAGGCCTACCACAGGAAACCACAGCTCAACTAGGCATGGCCTTTTAAGGTTAAAAAAAACTTCCCAAAAAGCTGGTCAACTGGGGAATAAGTGTAAGATATAGCTGGATTTAAAGCTACAGAGTCACAGTGAAAGTGAGAGCAGAGGGTATTACTGAGGGAGAAAAGTTAGTTCAGAGTAGATAAGATACTCTTAAAATCCAAAAATGTAAATGTTACTTAAATAGCAGACGTAGAACACCAATAGCATTTGCTTACTTACTCTTGTTGTCCTTGGTGAAGATACTGTACCTAGTTTATAGCTGTTTGAGTTGGTTCACATCACAGTCTCCTACAGTAATATCTGCAAAAACCCAATTATAAATACTACAGTATACTACAGTCCGCAAAAACACAACTGTTATTTAACTATAGTAATACTACAGTGTTTATACTATAGTAAACTGTAAATACTATAGTATACTACAGTAATATCTGCAAAACACTATAGTATACTAAAGTCTGCAAAAATATTACAGTTTTTTAACTATAGTAATATTACATTATTTATACTATAGTAAACTATAGTATTTTTTCATATGGGCTCTCACACATGGCGCATTTTCATAATATTTCACTATTGAAGCATTTATGTGCAGAGCATACATGAAGCTCAGACATTTCTGTATCTTTATTTTGGAATATAAGTCAATGAGCCTTGGCACTGAGGATATATTGTAAACATTCCTCTCGGTGTTGTCCTCTCCAGACGTTTACAGGACTGTATGACTCACAGGCAGCAGTGTGGGAAAGAGACCAGGCACTGGCCGGTCAGGGACCCCAGCGTTTGACCATGGGAAACATGTCATAATTAGAAAGGAAGAGTAAACATGAAATGTGTCCATAAAACACAGTTGATCACTGAAAAAAAACATATAAAATAAGACCCTTGTGTCTGTTTCGCCTCCATTGACCAGCGATTTGCCTCCAGGACTCTTTCATCAATAACATTTACCCTCCATGCCCTCTTTATTCTGACTAGAGTTATACTGTGAGAGCTGTGTTCATGCTACTGCCACGAGGTCACAATAACACGGATAACTCAATTCTGACTCGCTCTTTATTGCTCTCTCCATCAGTGGAGCACGTCATCATGTAGGCACCCTACAGGGCAGTAAAAGCTTTGGGAAGAGGGCAGTCTTCCTCCATACAAAGAGCTAGCTGTGTCAGTCTACATTTTACTGCTGAATCATCATATCCTGTCATATCCTGCACTGTTATCTGCCCTTACATTTGCCTCCTCCTCTGGCTGTTCAAAGAGACAGGGTATAAATAAATAGCGCATATTTCCCAGGTTGCCTTTCGAGTGAATTGTTGCATTAATTCATTGTCAGTCCTGAGCAACTTACAGTTAGTGAGTGCATACATTATCATACTGGCCCCCCGTGGGAATCGAACCCACAACCCTGGCGTTGCAAACGCCATGCTCTACCAACTGAGCTACACAGGATTCTTTTTAAAGACAATACAATACATATTTCATAAGGCCTTATTTTGAGGGCCTTGTTTTACCCTAATACAGTGGCCTGAAAATCATGGTTTACAGGCCACATCAGGCCTGCAAGTCACATTATGCTGGCTTGCATAGTGATGTGTAATACCTATTGGAATCCAGCCAGAGTGGAGATATCCAACATTTGGAATTTGTATTCACCCGCAACCTGCATTCAGAATGACTGCCAGGGTTGGGAAGAATAAGATATGAGACTACCTAAAGCATCTAAACTAGAACAACTATTTCAGTAATGGGTGCAATAAATCCAAGTAACAGATTGGATTAATTTCTAAAAAATTTATGTTATTTATATTTGAGTAGCATAAGATCAGTGAATCAGTCAATGTACATTCAAAAACATATACACTACATGACCAAAAGTATGCGGACACCTGCTCGTCGAAAATCTCATTCCATAATCATGGGTATTAATAGGAGTTGGTCCCCCCTTTGCTGCTATAACAGCCTCCACTCTTCTGGGAAGGCTTTCCACTAGATGTTGGAACATTGCTGCGGGGACTTGCTTCCATTCAGCCACAAGAGCATTAGTCAGGTCGGGCACTGATGTTGGGCGATTAGGCCAGGCTCGCAGTCTGCGTTCCAATTCATCCCAAAGGTGTTCGATGGGGTTGAGGTCAGGGCTCTGTGCAGGCCAGTCAAGTTCTTCCACACCAATCTCGACAAGCCATTTCTGTATGGGCCTTACTTTGTGCATGGGGGCATTGGCATGCTGAAACAGGAAAGGACCTTCCTCAAACTGTTGCCACAAAGTTGGAAGCACAGAATCGTCTAGAATGTCATTGTATGCTGTAGCTTTAAGATTTCCCTTCACTGGAACTAAGGCGCCCAGCCCGAACCATGAAAAACAGCCCCAGACCATTATTGCTCTTTCACCATATTTTACAGTTGGCACTATGCATTGGGGCAGGTAGCGTTCTCCTGGCATCCACCAATCCCAGATTTGTCCGTCGGACTGCCAGATGGTGAAGCTTGATTCATCACTCCAGAGAACGCGTTTCCACTGTTGTAGAGTACAATGGCGGCGAGCTTTACACCACTCCAGCCGACGATTGGCATTGTGCATGGTGATCTTAGACTTGTGTGCGGCTGCTCGGCCATGGAAATCCATTTCACGAAGCTTCCGACGAACAGTTCTTGTGCTGATTTTGCTTCCAGATGCAGTTTGGAACTCGGTAGTGAGTGTTGCAACCGAGGACAGACAATTCTTACGCGCTACGCGCTTCAGCACTCGGCGGTCCCATTCTGTGAGCTTGTGTGGCCTACCACTTCGTGGCTGAGCCATTGTTGCTCCTAGACATTTCCACTTCACAATAACATCACTTACAGTTGACCGAAACAGCTCTAGCAGGGCAGAAATGTGACGAATTGACTTGTTGGAAAGGTGGCATCCTATGATGGTGCCGCGTTGAAAGTCATTGAGCTCTTCAGGAAGGCAATTCTACTGCCAATGTTTGTTTATGGCGATTGCATGGCTGTGTGCTCGATTTTATACACCTGTCAGCAACGGGTGTGGCTGAAATAGCCAAATCCACTAATTCGAAGGGGTGTTCACCTACTTTTGTATATATAGTGTATTTGACATGTGGAAATGCGATTTCACATGTGAAATTACAAATTTGACTTGTTTTGTTTTTTTAAGGGCTCTGACACACACAGTGAGTTGTAGTGCTGATGTTATCTGGGTATTACACTTAAGAGCCCAGGAACAATGCATGACGATATTGGCCTGCCATTCCACTGATAGGCCAGCAGCAGATAGAGTAGCCATGCTAAGTGCACCTTGAGCTGTTGAAACGTAGGTAGACTGGGTACATGGACACAGATCACTGGGTGAGTAATCAACACTTCGACTGAAGTGTGCAGAGAGCAGTTAGGAGACGAGGCTGTCAGAATGAATCACTGTCCTAAGACTTGTAATTCAATCAAAATCACAATGTGGCAACACAGTCCCGTGTAGCTCAGTTGGTAGAGCATGGTGTTTGCAACGCCAGGGTTGTGGGTTCGATTCCCACGGGGGGCCAGTATGATTTTTTTTTTTTTATGTACTCACTAACTGTAAGTCGCTCTGGATAAGAGCGTCTGCTAAATGACTAAAATGTAATAAAACTGTAGGAAAATAATGTTGCTTGATTCATAGTTAGAAGGCATGTTTTAGAGAAAGTAATTACGGATTTAGAGTTCTTTGCAAAGGTGAAATGACAATACACTGCAACTTTCATTGAATTCAGCACTGAGATCATCCTAGGCATTCTGGGAGAGGAAAGCAGTAGAATGAAAACTTGTTGTCTGCTTTTCCATTGCATCACATTTTTCTCCGCCTCATTTCCACTCTCTTAGAAGCCAGTTCAACACAACACAGCTTCGATATTCAGATTAGTTTATCCACCCTGCCTTTTTTCTCTATCCAGCCCCAGCCAGCGTCTCCAGAGCTGAATAAGATGTCAATGTGTCCACTGAAGTCCTGGATTACTCTCCAAAACAGCACAACCCAGACCCCTGTTTTACAGGATTATAGCTTGCTGTGTGAGTGAGTTTATTTGAGTTCATAAGTCTGTATACATTCTCTGGAAGCTAAAACACACAGGTGAGAGGGTATGGGGCTAATTTCCCAGTGTGCTACAGTAGGATGAGGGTCAGTAGGTTATGGCGCTGTGGGGAGTCACAGAGGGATACATAACATAGAGCTCATGTACACCCCACAGTCATCTGAACCTCAGCACTCATAAGCCATTTCCTGGATTTGGTATTGTACAGAATTGACAACCAGGTCTTCAATCAACATTAGTCACATTCTCTTTCGTCAGCATTTGGATTTAAAAATCCATGCACAGCAATACTTACTGTAATACATCAGTGTCTCAGTATGCTTTCCTTTCTGGCCCCTATGGCCAACTCTATTACTTTAAACATTACTCTAACAGATCAGAGGATTTTGTGTGTGTGTGTGTGTCTGTGTGTTCAGTTCCCTAAGGTAAATCAGATTTCCTGGCCAATGGTAGCAACTGTCTGTCTCTGCATCGCTGGGATTCTGTGAAGATTACAGCCCCACTTAACGACTGTGGTAACAGCACTAAATAGATGTCACTTGTCCTCAGCATTCCACAAGCACACAAAGAAACAACCACATTGTACAGTAGCTAGCTCCAAATCAGACCTTGCCCTTAGGTACAGATCCAGGATCAGCTTACCCTCCACAAATCCAAACCTGAACCACTGAGGAAAAAACTCCAAAAGCAGAATATAGATACGTTTCTAGCAGCAACGTCATCCTAATCCACCATAAACACCAGTCTATCTGTAGCCATACCCCCTCCACCACCACCACCACCACCAGGCTCATACAGTACTGTAGATATGTTTCTAGCAGCAGCAGGTAGCTTAGTGGTTAAGAGCGTTGTGCCAGTAACCGAAAGGTTGCTGGTTCTAATCCCCGAGCCGACTAGGTGAAAAATCTGTCGATGTGCCCTTGAGCAAGGCACTTAACCCTAATTGCTCCTGTAAGTCGCTCTGGATAAGAACGTCTGCTAAATGACTAAAATGTAAATGTACTGTACCATCCCCCTGGGAAGAGAGAGGGGGCCCTTCCCTTCCTGTACCACACCCTGGCCAACATGGCTCCCCTGCTAACTGCTACAGTGGGAAAAGCATGTGGTTGGTTCCACATGTTTGGGTCTCCTCCTTTTTCACTCCTTCTCTCTTTCTTTCACACAGCACAACTTCAAGTGATTCTATATAAGGGGTTGTGAGCGTTAGTACCTCTCTCTGCTGGGGACATCTGTGGAGTTTATTACTCTGACTTATACCTGTACTCTTAACATTGAGTTCCTGTCTATCTTGTGATTTATAATGCTGTGGTACCCTCTAGTGGTTTATATTCAGAGGAACAGTGTCTTCAATTCCAAACGCTTCACATCTCATCATTAGGGTCCCATTCCCAATGTGTTTAAACAAAAATGGTGACACATTATGGCTATCTATGTATGTTTATTACTAATGATAATTTCTGAACAAAACACCCATCTTTAGACGTATTGATGTCTTGCAAACTAAACTACATTGTGAGATAGCAACACATTTTTTGGTGAAAGGCTATTGGAAAGCAATTGGGTCGTATTCACTAGCCACAAAAAGGAAGCAAATGGGCCAGAATGGGGAGGGACTACCTGAACTTGTCTGTGCAAAACATTTTGCTACGGTTTGCTCAGTGTGCACCAATGAATGGGCCCCGTGTAGCTCATTTGGTAGAGCATGGCGCTTGCAACGCCAGGGTTGTGAGTTCGTTTCCCACGGGGGGCCAGTATGAAAAAAGTATGAAAATGTATGCACTCACTAACTGTAAGTCGCTCTGGATAAGAGCATCTGCTAAATGACTAAAATGTAAAAAATGAAAACACCTCTGATCTTGTAGATAGGCCCACCACCTACTAATTTCAGCAGAGGGTGCAATAGTACTGCTCATAACAGCAGAGATTGAAAAGCGTATTTGTTTTACAACGGTAAATTGCCCACTATTCAAATGACCTGTGAGCCTTTGTGTGATAGGCTTCCTTCACAGCAGGAACCATTCAACTAAGGAAAGTCACTCTGAATAAGAGTATCTGCTAAATGACTAAATGTAAATCTAGGCAGGATATCAAAAACTTTAGTTTATCTCTTCAGTTCCGTGAGTGAACCTTCACATTTGTCTCGCTTTACCGTGGTTACGGGTCAGAAACTAAACTCAAAACAGACTCACTCACAAAGAAAATGATCCATTAAGATGCACTTTCCTTAGAACTCAGTACTTAAGTTTCGTCAGAACCTTTAACAGATGTGGGTTTTTCTTTTACTGAATCATTAACTCATTTTATCAAGGTCCGTCTGAGCACTTTTTTATTTATTTTTATTTAACCTTTATTTAACTAGGCAAGTCAGTTAAGAACAAATTCTTATTTGCAATGACGGCCTACACCGGCCAAACCCGGACGACGCTGTGCCAATTGTGCGCCACCCTATGGGACTCCCAATCACGTCCGGTTGTGATACAGCCTGGAATTGAACCAGGGGGTCTGTACATTTACATTTACATTTTAGTCATTTAGCAGACGCTCTTATCCAGAGCGACTTACAGTTAGCACATACATTATTTTATCGAACCCACAACCCTGGCGTTGCAAACGCCATAGTGACGCCTCAAGCACTGAGATGCAGTGCCTTAGACCGCTGCGCCACTCAGGAGCAAAACCATTAGCAAAGTACAGTATTCATTACAAATTCCTATAGCCACCCCCTGTACACACACCGCGGTCAAACAGCGGCTGTATAGCCCCTCAAACATAACAAATGTACCTGTCAGCTGTGTATTTTCCATTTGCATCTATCCTCCACCTGTCTCCACCCTTTCCATGTCTAAACCTGCTAAAACACCAGCCATGACAAGCATCTTGGATCCTCTACATCCATGTGTACAGTAAGACTATAGCTAACGTGTGCTTCCTTTACCTCCACCCTGAGCAACTAGCATCCCAAAAGGCTCTCCAGATGGAGGGCATCTGAAGTCTAAAGTAAACACAACCACTCCAATACAACCTAACGGTACAGAGTGGAAGCACACATGTAGACCTGACGACAGACAACCAGCCCCAGTCAGAGGCTCCAGTGTGTACAGTGCTAACCTTATGCCTAACCGTAACCTTAAATGAATACAAAAAAGTTCATTTTCATGAATTTCTACAATATAGGCAATTTTGCCTTTGTGGCTGTGGCAACTAGTGGAAACCATAGTGTTATGCTACGATTGAGACCCAGATACCTTCCTGGTCAAGTCAGGAAAAAGTCCTAGCCCTAATTATGATTGGTCCAAACTGAGGTGCGAGACACAGTTGTATCGCCGCGGTTACGGAGCACATGAACAGCATCCACAAGCCAGAGGATGAGAAGGAGGAGGTGAAGAGAGGAGGAGGAGTTGAAGAGGAGAGGGGCCAACCAAAGGCCTCCCTCTGTAGATAGGTCAGGACCCTCCCTGGACAGAAGAAAGAAAGTAAAGCTGTGACAACATCTTTATTATCACTTCATGGAATTCAAGCTCAGCTAAATAACTGGAGCTCCGGGAGACTGTCTCTACAACAAGGAGCTGTCTCTGTGGTACAACAAGGAGCCTGTCTCTGTGGTACAACAAGGAGCTGTCTCTGTGGTACCACAAGGAGAGTGTCTCTGTGGTACAACAAAGAGCCTGTCTCTGTGATACAACAAGGAGCAGTCTCTGTGGTATCACAAGGAGAGTGTCTCTGTGGTACAACAAGGAGCCTGTCTCTGTGGTACAACAAGGACCCTGCCTCTGTGGTACCACAAGGAGCAGTCTCTGTGGTATCACAAGGAGAGTGTCTCTGTGGTACAACAAGGAGCCTGTCTCTGTGGTACAACAAGGAGCCTGTCTCTGTGGTACAACAAGGAGCCTGTCTCTGTGGTACAACAAGGAACCTGTCTCTGTGGTACAACAAGGATACTGTCTCTGTGGTACAACAAGGAGCCTGTCTATGTGGTACAACAAGGAGCGGTCTCTGTGGTACAACAAGGAGCCTGTCTCTGTGGTACAACAAGGAGCCTGTCTCTGTGGTACAACAAGGAGCCTGTCTCTGTGGTACAACAAGGGGTAGAGAAAAGAAAGAGATGTGATGGAATTGATCAACAAGGCTGATCGCCAAGAACAATAAAAGAAGCCACAACAAACACATACATTTATATTCACACACATATGTACACTCTTTAAAAAAAAGTGCTATCTAGAACCTAAAAGGGTTATTCGGCTGTCCCCATAGGAGAACCCTTTGAAGAACCCTTTTTGGTTCCAGGTAGAACCCTTTTGGTTCCAAGCAGATCCGTTTTGGGTTCCATGTAGAACTCTTGTCACAGAGGGTTCTACATGGAACCCAAAAGGATTGTACCTGGAACCAAAAAGGGTTTTACCCATGGAACCAAAAAGGGTTCTCCTATGAGGAAAGCCGAAGAACCCTTTTGGAACCCTTTTTTCTAAGCGTGTACACACACAAACATGTACCCACTGGGCAAAAACTGGTTGAATCAACGTGGAAAACTCATTGGATTTGCAAAAAGTCATCAACGTATGGGCAATTCGTAATTTTTTCACCTTACTTTTAACCTAAATGCAATGACGAAGTGACATTTTTTTAAGACTCAATGTGAATCAAAACTAGACGTTGAACTGACGTCTGTGCCCAGTGGGTAGTAAACCCATAACATGCCTGCACACAGGTTCGCTCCAACGCACAATAGCAAATACACCCACGTGCACACATACTGTATAAGCATGTGCATGTAACCACACGCGCACGCACGTGGACTGGAATATGTAAGTATGTGAAATGGGGTAGCATAGGGCAGTTCTATGCCAGGATGGCCAAAATATATTGATGATGTTTTGGATCTTCCTGAAATGAAATCCATAAAAAGGTCCTTTGGGGAATGGATGTTTGGCATGCATTTGACATCTGTCTCCAAAATAATTATTGAGAAATAACTAATCAAAGTTGTGAAATTTGTGACATTTTGGCCTTACGCAGTCCACTACAATGATGTGTATGTAGATGCTATAAAGGCCGTTTTTGGTGTCTTCTAAAACCATACCATGTGTTCTGCAGTGAGTGGATAAACCGCCTCTAGCCTTCGTTCTATTGGCAAACGTGCAATCACTGGAGAATAAGCTTGATGAGCTCCGTTCGAGACTATACTATCAACGTGATCTGAACTGTAATATCCTATGTTTCTCCAAGTCATGGCTGAACAAGGACTTGGAAAATTTAAATCTAGCTGTTTTTGCTATACATCGGCAGGACAGAACAGCAGCGTCGAATACCTCATGATAAGCTGTAGACCATACCATTTACCAAGAGAGTTTTCATCTATATTTTTCGTAGCTGTCTACTTACCACCCCAAACCAATGCTGGCACTAAGACTGCACTCAATGAGCTGTATAGGGCCATTAGCAAACAAGAAAATGCTCACCCAGATGCGGCGCTCCTAGTGGCCGGTGATTTTAAAGCAGGGAAACTGAAATCCGTCTCACCTCATTTCTACCAGCATATCATCTGTACAACTAGAGGCGAAAAATCTCTAGCTCACCTTTACTCCACACATAGAGACGAATACAAAGCTGTCCCTCACCCTTCATTTGGAAAATCTGGCCATAACTCTATCCTCCTGATTCCTGCTTACAAGCAAAAACTCAAACAGGAAATACCAGTGACGTGCTCAATATGGAAGTGATCCGATGAATCTAGCACAAACTGGAATATGTTCCATCCGATTAATCCGAAGGCATTGAGGAGTTTACCACATCAGTCACTGGCTTCATTAATAAGTGCATCGACGTCGTCCCCACAGTGACTGTACGTACATATCCCAACCATGGATTACAGGCAACATACTCACTGAGGTAAAGGCTAGAGCTGCCGCTTTCAAGGAGCGGGACACTAATCCGGATGCTTATAAAATATAAGATGAACCATCAAACAGGCAAGTGTCAATACAGGACTAAGATCAAATCCTATTACACCGGCTCTGACGCTCGTCGGATGTGGCAGGGCTTGCAAACTATCACGGATTACAAAGGGAAACCCAGCCACGAGCTGCCCAGTGCTGCAGAGGATAAGTTAATTACAGTTACCAGCCTCAGAAATTGCAGCCCAAATAAATGCTTCACAGAGTTCAAGTCAGAGACACATCTCAACATCAACTGTTCAGAGGCGACCGTGTGAATCAGGCCTTCATGGTGGAATTGCTGCAAAGAAACCACTACTAAAGGACACCAATAAGAAGAAGAGACTTGCTTGGGCCAAGAAACACAAGCAATTAGACCGGTGGAAATGTGTCCTTTGGTCTGGAGTCCAAATTGGAGATTTGTGGTTCCAACCGCCATGGCTTTGTGAGACTATACCAAGAAGGAGAGTGATGGAGTGCTGCATCAGATGACCTGGCCTCCACAATCTCCAGACTTCAACCCAATTCAGATGGTTTGGGATGAGTCGGACCGCAGCTTGAAGGAAATGCAGCCAACAAGTGCTCAGCATATGTGGGAACTCCTTCAAGACTGTTGGAAAATAATTCCAGGTGAAGCTGGTTGGGAGAATGCCAAGAGTGTGCAAAGCTGTCATCAAGGCAAAGGGTGGCTGTTTGAAGAATCTCAAATATATAATATATTTTGATTTGTTTAACACTTTTTTGGTTCCATATGTGTTATTTCATAGTTTTGATGTCATCACTATTATTCTACAATGTAGAAAATAGTACAAATAAATAAAAACCCTGGAATGAGTAGGTGTGTCCAAACGTTTGACTGGTACTGTATATGATATCAAATAACTTTAGGCCATCCTGGCATGGAATTGCCCCATTGTGAAATGGGTTAGCTGAGTGCAGGGTTGGCATGCCTCTGTCCCCTGGGCCTGGGTGGATGGGTAGATGTGATGAGTTGTGAAATGCTGTTTCACAGTGGAGGCTGGCTGACTGGCTGCTGTGCATTGGGTCTGCTGGCTGGAGCTGCCTGAGATGGATTCCATGGCCAGTCAGCTTCCTGGGTGTACACTAGATACATTATCCTGGTGGGTCACTCTCCATTCCCCACATAACTGACTGACAGCAATTCCTCTTACACACAGACATGCATGCAGGCACACACACACACACACACACACACACACATACACACACACACGCGCACACACACACACACACACACACACACACACACAGACACACACTCATTCAATTAGGGCAACTTTCCCCCCTAAACTGACTTGAGCAGCAAAGGTGCTAGTTTTACAGTAATGCTTATGACTTCCAGTGACAGTGTAAAAAAAAACAGTGGAGTGGTCCTATACAAGTGGAGTTGTATAGGACCTGAGCACTGAGACGTGTGGGAATGTGGGAAACACTGACCGGGGATCTATAGAATTTAGATGAGGTTTAGTAAAAGGACATGGAGTACCTTTGCCCTCATGAAGTCCCTCTTTGTTTTATACCAGTTACGAAGGCATGTCTCCTACACAGAGGGAACACGTGGCAAAACAGATGTGGCATTCAGCACATACGTATCCCCTTTCTAAGAATGTGTGTGCATTTGCATGCATGTGTGTGGGTGCGTACGTGCTTGTGTGTGTGTGTGTGCATGTTGGGGGGGGGGTTACATACCGAGACGGCAACTGAGTGGGGTAGGTAGTGGACATCGGCATGTAGATTGTAGAATAAGGTTTCACCAATATAAGTGCAGCTGGTCTGTAGCTGTCTAACCAGTCATAACTAACCCCTAAGGACTGTCCATTCAGCTCACGGTGGACTGAACAAACCACTGGTTTACATCACTGGTTTACACCACTGGTTTACATTGTGTAAGGCGAATGAGTATGAGGCGGAGTGGACTTACAGAACAGTCTGGTTCTTATTAGAGGCCAAACTGGTTCCCCCCTGCAAGGCTCAATGTCCCTGCACTTTAAATACTCTTTTACATTTACATTTTACATTTTAGTCATTTAGCAGACGCTCTTATCCAGAGCGACTTACAGTTAGTGAATACATTTTTTTTTTTTTTTTTTATACTGGCCCCCTGTGGGAATCAAACCCACAACCCTGGCGTTGCAAACGCCATGCTCAATCAACTGAGCTACATCCCTGCCGGCCATTCCCTCCCCTACCCTGGACGACGCTGGGGCAATTGTGCGCCGTCCATGAGTCTCCCGGTCGCGGCCGGCTGCGACAGAGCCTGGATTCGAACCAGGATCTCTAGTGGCACAGTTAGCACTGCGATGCAGTGCCTTAGACCACTGCATCACTCTTCCTACACTATAAAGGGGAAACCATACATTTAGAGACATATACACACACACGTATACACACACACACACACACACGCGCACACACACACACACACACACACACACACTCACATGTATACACATGCACGTGCATACAAGCATGCACGCACGTGCACACAGGCATGTAGACACACACACACACACACATGCTGTCACTCAGCCTCCACACAGCACACAGCCTGAGGACAGAACACGGCCATTTCCTACATGTCATGTCAGGACGGAGGGAAGAAATAGGAGAGTCGTTTTCTTTCTTTCTCGCTCCAATGTTTCTCCACATAAAGGCTTCATCATTCATAAGGTTCATGTTAACTGACCTATATTATCTCATAGAACAAAACGTATAAGATCTCCTAAGCCTGTGTTAACCTCAGACCTTATTTTCGACGTTTTTCCCAAAACCCTATTCTTTCCCCATTCATTTGCCCATATGGATGGTTGAGCGAACCAGAGGTAACTCATTTCCGGATTTTAGGACTACAAGCTGGCAAGCTCTATGTCCCACTGAAATAAGTTATGTGGGTTTTTATAAAGCACATACAGTACCAGTCAAAAGTTTGGACACACCTACTTATTCAAGGGATGTTCTTTATTTTTACTATTTTCTACATTGTAGAATAATATTGAAGAAATCAAAACTATGAAATAACACATATGGAATCATGTAGTAACCCAAAAAGTGTTAAACAAATCAAAATATATTTTATATTTGAGATTCTTCAAATAGACACCCTTTGCCTTGATGACAGCTTTCCACACTCTTGGCATTCTCTCAACCAGCTTCACCTGGAATGCTTTTCCAACAGTCTTGAAGGAGTTCCCACATATGCTGAGCATTTGTTGGCTGCTTTTCCTTCACGCTGCGGTCCGACTCATCCCAAACCATCTGAATTGGGTTGAGGTCGGGGGATTGTAGAGGCCAGGTCATCTGAGGCAGCACTCCATCACTCTCCTTCTTGGTAAAATAGCCCTTACACAGCCTTGAGGTGTGTTGGTTCATTGTCCTGTTGAAAAACAAATGATAGTCCCACTAAGCCCAAACCAGATGGGATGGCATATCGCTGCAGAATGCTGTGGTAGCCATGCTGGTTAAGTGTGCCTTGAATTCTAAATAAATCACAGACAGTATCACCAGCAAAGCACCCCCACACCATAACACCTCCTCCTCCATGCTTTACGGTGGGAACTACACATGCAGAGAGCATCCATTCACCCACATCGTGTCTCACAAAGACACAGCGGTTGGAGCCAAAAATCTCAAATTTGGACTCCAGACCAAAGGACACATTTCCACCGGTCTAATGTCCATTGCTCGTGTTTCTTTGCCCAAGCAAGTCTCTTCTTTTTGGTGTCCTTTAGTAGTGGTTTCTTTGCAGCAATTCGACCATGAAGGCCTGATTCACACAGTCCTCTCTGAACAGTTGATGTTGAGATGTGTCTGTGACTTGAACTCTGTGAAGCATTTATTTGGGCAATTTCTGAGTTTGGTAACTGTAGTGAACTTATCCTCTGCAGCAGAGGTAACTCTGGGTCTTCCATTCCTGTGGCGGTCCTCATGAGAGCCAGTTTCATCATAGCGCTTGATGGTTTTTGCGACTGCACTTGAAGAAACTTTAAAAGTTCTTGAAATGTTCCGTATTGACTGACCTTCCTGTCTTAAAGTAATGATGGACTGTCGTTTCTCTTTGCTTATTTGAGCTGTTCTTGCCATAATATGGACTTGGTCTTTTACCAAATAGGGCTATCTTCTGTATACCAAGCCTACCTTGTCACAACACAACTGATTGGCTCAAATGCATTAAGAAGGAAAGAAATTCCACAAATGAACTTTTAACAAGGCATGCCAAGAGTGTGCAAAGGCACACCTGTTAATTTAAATGAATTCCAGGTGACTACCTCATGAAGCTGGTTGAGAGAATGCTAAGAGTGTGCAAAGCTGTCATCAAGGCAAAGGGTGGCTATTTGAAGAATCTCAAATATAAAATATATTTTGATTTGTTTAACACTTTTTTGGTTACTACATGATTCCATATGTGTTGTTTCATAGTTTTGATGTCTTCACTATTATTCTACAAATAGTAAAAATAAAGAACAACCCTTAAATGAGTAGGTGTGTCCAAACTTTGACTGGTAGTGTACATCAAACTCATTCCATGGAGGGCTGAGTGTCTGGGGCTTTTCACTCCTCCCTTGTAATTGATTGATGAATTAAGGCCACTAATTAGTAAGGAACTCCCCTCACTTGGTTGTCTAGGTCTTAATTGAAAGTAAAAACCAAAAACCTGCAGACACTAGGCCCTCCATGGAATGAGTTTGACATCCCTGTTTTAAAGGTTTAAATGGTGACTCGTCTTTTTTACATTCCAACTCAGCTGGGCTTGTCTCAAGGCCTTTAGCAGTACCTCAATCTTCTCCTGTTATGTCTAGGTCATGGTGATACAGAGAATGGCTGGAAATACTACAAACCCACTTTCAGATAAAGAACTCAGTATGCAGAACACATCTGCAAAACAATTATGCTATGTGACCATTTTCACTCAGCAATCAATCCTCACTGTTTTGTGCAGGGTTTTCTACTGTAAGAGTCCCTATCTTCTTCCCTTCCTCCTTCCCACCCTCCTTCAAGGTCAAAGTCAAGGTCCAGGGAAGAGGCCCATGATGTATTGATGTAGTGCCGTACTAGGACAGGCAGGCAGGGGTCCCTGACAGATGGATATACGGGTCGGGGGGCTGAGGGCTGTGGTGAGGTGGCAGGTTTAATGTAGGCTGTGTTGGAACAGGCACAGCAGTAGAGAGCATTATTGGGGAACAGTGAGAGCTGAGAGGAGGAAAGGAGGATGAGATGAGAAGAGGAGAGGAAGAGGGGGAGAGCAGAAGTTTTCAAGCTATACAGTGTTTCCCAAATGATGAGTTGCGACCCCCTGGAGGATCCTGACTGAAGACAGGATCATATCTAGAAATATTGGTTTTGTTTACTTGGTACTGTAGGTAACAAGTAAAACGCTTTAGGTGGGTCATACACTCTTTAAAAAAAAGTTGCTATCTAAAACCTAAAAGGGTTATTCGGCTGTCCCCATTGGATAACCCTTTGAAGAACCCTTTTTGGCTCCAGGTAGAACCATTTTAGTTCCAGGTAGAGCCCTTTTGAGTTTCATGTAGAACCCTTTACACAGAGGTTTCTACATGGAACTCAAAAGTTCTACCTGGAACCAAAAAGGGTTCTCCTATGGGGACAGTTGAAGAACTCTTTTGGAACCCTTTCTTCTAAGAGTATAAGTGTGGAAAAGTGCTGAAACCACTGCAGTACATCACAGACAGTTTACACATTACACACCATAAGACCAAAGGGCATGTGACGTACAGCTTGGCCCTCAGCTAAAACAAAGAATAGATAGAGTACAGTCCCTTCATGTGGAAACCAAAGTCCTGAAGCCATACAGCACTCTACCTTCCTGCTGGCTTCCATCTGAAACATATTTGTATTTCATCGTGCTAAGTAATTACGACAAGTTTTTGCTTGTTTACAGTTTTCCCACAGCGTATCCAATCTGTGAGTAATCAGATGGGGGTTTAGCGTGAGGATGCTGGACACCTTGGCAGTGTGGTGTTTGATGCATATAGGCTCTTTTGAAGAGGGTTGAAGAGTTCTTATAAACAATGGACTGACTGCAAACTCAGCTGGAGGACCTCTGTGAGTGTGTGTGGTGCAGAGAGAGAGTGAGAGAGCAAGAGAGAGAGGAGACCAGATGGAGCAGTATTCACTACATATAAATGTTTATAATTAAGTATTTATTACTAATGTAAATGTTAGTAATTAATGCTGACACAGCTCGTTGACCTCCTAGACAGAGCTGCAGGCTTTTTAGACTGGAGTTCTAGCATGGCCATGGCTGCAGTCAAACTATACAGAATAATGTCAAAGAATGATCATGTTTGTTGTTGTATGTCACACATGCTGTTTTAATGCGCGCAAAGATAACTATTTGCTCTATTCTGGATGTCCGGCTTTTTGGACACAAATGGACAGGACATTGATCTGTTTTGTCCAGATTCTGTGAACTCACAGTGAGTTTTAATTTCCTCAGCAGAACTCGCGGTCAAAGCCAAGCTAATAAGAGACTAAGGACTGCATGACACCAAACTGTGATATTAGACCTGTACAGACTCCAGTACGCCCCCAGCTATCTGGCACTATGTTTGTCTGACTGCTTAGATATATATCTGGCTGGCTGTCTGGCTGGCTGCTTGGTTATCTCTCTCTCTCTGTCTGTCTGTCTCTCTGCTTGCCTGTTTGCCTGTTTGTCTGTCTGTCTGTCTGTCTGTCTGTCTGTCTGTCTGTCTGTCTGTCTGTCTGTCTGTCTGTCTCTCTCTCTCTCTCTCTCTGTGTGTCTCTGTCAATTCAATTCAATTCAATTCAAGGGGCTTTATTGCCATGGGAAACATATGTTTACATTGCCAAAGCAAGTGAAATCGATAAACAAAAGTGAAATAAACAGTAAATATTACACTCACACAAGTTCCAAAATAGTAAAGACATTTCAAATGTAATACTATGTCTATATACAGTGTTGTAGCGATGTGCAAATAGTTAAAGTACAAAAGGGAAAATAAATAAATATCCTTCCTCTATCCAGCTGTCTCCACATGGTGCGACTACCATTATGTATCCTCTCCAAAGTGGTTGTTGGGAAATGTGGGTCTGTATGTTAATCATAACATTGAAGAATCAAGTAGACTTATCCTCAGTGTTGTCAGGAAAGCCCAGAGGTGTGTATTGTATATTGCAGAGTCATGCTTACATTTCTGCCTTATCTTCTATCATAATGCTTCCCCTTGGGCCAAAGATGACAACCACAGTGGATAGTCTGTCTGAGATTAGGGAGATATAGGGGGAGCACAACCAATAGGCATCCTTCTCCTTAATTACAATGTGTCTTCAGTGGGTTAGATGTCACAGACCAAGGTTAGGCATCACTCCCATCTTAAACACTGGGTTGGGCACTTTGGTAGCCCTAAGCATCAATTCCCTTAGTTAGTCATGCACATAACCGGAGAAAATTCAAAGAAACAGCTTGCTATATTTGGAATGAGAAAGCTTATTGAATGATTACCAGAAAAAGTGTAGTTTATCAGTGGTTTATATTTGGCCAACAATACTGTATTTGCACTCGGAAAATACCACATCTAAATACAATATGCATTCCAAAGTACAGAGTTGACATTTCTCCACAAATCTCAGGTTTACTGGTTATGTAAGGTGATCTGTATGAATTACTGTATACATTAGATACACAGATCATCTTTAAAGGTCAACTCAGATTCATATGTTGGTACTTTTGTAGCGAGGGCAAAGCATAAAGCCTCCCTGATAAATAATACTGTACATGTTCATACATGCTCCTCTGACTGTGGTTTTTGCCCATTTTAGAAAAATAAATTATACAGATTATAAGAATTAGTGGAACAATATTACTCCAGAGTGAGATACAGGTTTGAAATGTTCTCTAGTCAGTGGACAGGCTATTTAGCTAAGATCCATCACAAGTTAGGATCAGAAATGTGGACATGCATCATGTTTATAGACCAATAATATTATATTATAATCAATCAAACAGTACATATTATTGTTCTCTCATCAAGTTACAGTATGTCAAGCTGACCCTCAGGTTAATATGTTTTGCCTGATGTACCAGACAAATGTGGAGGAGAAGACAATTGGCGTGCATCACTCTCTGTCCAGTTCATAAAAACAGTCATACTGGTCACATTAATTTCACACCCACACCACTGCCTCTCCCCCCAGTGTAATTTCAATCTCACAATTTATTTTGTGCTACATGCTAGAAAGATTAAAGTTAACAGAACCTTAACATCTGGTTTCTTACTCCCATTAAATTACTTATTTATTGGAGTATGCCAACCCAGTGGGCACAGACATCAATTTAATGTCTATTCCATGTTGGTTCAAGTTGTTTCATTGAAATTACATGAAAACAACGTTGATTCAACACTTTTTTTGTTTCTCAACACTTTTTTGTTGTTTTATTCTACTTTTTTATTAAAAATAAATGCACTGTTGGTTAAGGGCTGTAAGTAAGCATTTCACTGTAATGTCTGCACCTGTTGTATTCGGAGCATGTGGCCAATAAAATTGGATCTGATCTTTGATCTGATCTGAAGTGTGTGCCCAGTGGGAAGAGACTGCTTTGTGCAGTTTAGTACTGTAGAAATTAACATAACGCATTGAAGTATGTCCTTCTGAATTTCAACACAGATCTGGTATGCAGGCACACTCACAAGATACTGTGAGACAGTCTTGTATCATTTGTGAGTCAATCGAGCTTTGTCATTGTTTCCAAATTCAGCTGATCGACCAATGAGAGAAGGGGCTTGCTTACACAACACACCCATTGCCCTTCTCCCTCACATGGGAATCTGGTGTCCACCACGACGTTCTCAGTAAAGGCAAGTGCCAAGAGTGTATTGTTGTCCCTGGGGTTGTCTGAGGTATATTTTTATGCCACACATTAGCATCAATCCTGTATACATTGTTTTAATTCCAGTAAGCTCAATGCAACATGTTTTAAAGTGCAGCCTATTAGGCCTAACTGTTGTTTTTGACGATATATTTTATAATGGATTTAAACGAGGTATAGCATACCAAAAATATGACATTATACAAGTACATTACAAATTAAATCGACACATTTTATTGAATAAATATTAGTAGGCTAGATCTTTCAGCAGCAATAGTGTCTCTGCATTTAGCAGAAGCCTACACACAAAACGTATAACTTTTTGCTTTATAGAGATAGTTCGAGATATAATTGGATAGACGTATATTAAGATTCATAAATATTGCGGGGAAAAACCCATTGTTACTTAAAACGACGTCACTGGTTCTTCTCAAACTACATTTTAACAAGGAACATGTGTTTTATGAAACACTCTAGTTATGCTGCATTGTGTCTGGTAGGCCTAAATCACAGAAGAGCGCAAAACTGGAGCATGAGATTATAGACTGCATAGCTCACACACCTATATAAACCCATTTCGGATTACATTTTTTATTTGATATTTTCTAAAATATATCTTGAAAAAAGTTGTACAACAAATTAGGCTAATGCATTGAATCTCTAAACAAATAACAAGTAAACCGATTTGGTGAACATATTTTAACCATAACAAGATATTATTCTGAAATGAAGGATTACAAGTGAAACCTATAGAACAGCAAATACTATAACATTTCCATATGTAAAGCGCATCGGTGAAGGCACATTGTTGCAATTTTGCGTTTGGAACCAGCTCAAGTCCAGCCCACTCACTTCAGACCAATGGAGTTTGTTTATTCAAATGAGCCTCTCATAAAGACAACTTGGAGCGGCAATTGTGGTAGACTTCGTAAGAAACTACTCTGTGATCACAGTCAGATCATAGTTTTTGACCGGAGCGGTGATCCTACTGACCTATACAATTGGATCTACTACTCCTAAACCAACATTCAAGGAACTTTTCATTCGGGACTTGACAGAGGAACCTCTAGATCAACAATAATATGGGAAAAGAAAATACCAATTTGGTCACCGTTTGGATCATTCTGGCAAATATCTGTGCATCTTTTTCAAGTACACCAGAACAAACACATTTTGGTAAGTAACAGGCATTTCTACTGTTTGTAGAGCTGACTTTGGCTTTGTTAGAGAGAGGTTAAATAAATACATTATTTTCCTGGGGGCTGACTAGCCATCTGGCATTTCGGGCAAATGCCAGATGGGCTGGCCAATTTCTTTTGTCCAGTGGGCCTGTCTAACTTGTTTTTTTGCACAAAAGTATAATTATTTGGCTAATAATGGGGTCCTCAAGGAAAAAATGTGCCGGTGTGGGGGCCTCAAGAAAAAGAATGGGCTGGTGTGTTAGAAATGCCAGGGCCAATTTCTGATCCCAGTCTGCCCCTAGTCGAATTTCTCTCGTAAAATAAACACTCAAGCCAAGGGGAAGCAGCATAATTGGTGCAGCCAGCTCTAACTGACCCATAGTAACCCAGAAAAGAGTTTCTAAAGTTGTCAGACCTACCTACCCCACTCCTCTGGGGCCTTTTGTTTAGGGTGCGCAGTGGGTACCTCTTTCATGAATAATCTTTTCAACCAGTGCAACAAAAAAATAATTGGATCAGAAAGGAAATTAGGCATTTTCATGGCAGATAATTATTTGCAAATTCAAGTGCAATTACAACAATACTTTGAGAACTAAAATATGTTAACATGTTTTTTATGCATAATAACTATTTTCCATTTGTTTTACACGTATTTGCATAATAACATAGCCTATATATATTATTATTATTATTATTAACATCATATTCAATATTTAATGGGCTCCCGAGTGGCACAGCGGTCTAAGGCACTACAGCTCAGTGCTTGAGGCGTCACTACAGACCCCCTGGTTCGATTCCAGGCTGTATCACAACCGGCCGTGATTGGGAGTCCCATAGGGTGGCGCACAATTGGCCCAGCGTCGTCCAGGTTTGGCCGGTGTAGGCCGTAATTGTAAATAAGAATTTGTTCTTAGCTGACTTGGTCGATAGGCCTGTTTTTGTGTGAAATCCCCCCTAAATGCTTAATTTCAATAGGCTAATAGCATTACTAGAAAATGTGGAATCATGAATGAACGTTTGGTTGGTAGAAATGCAAGTGGCAAAAGGGGGTGACACTGGACTGTTAAAACGTTTCATTATATATTTTATCATGCTGGTAATTGGACTAGATTATACCAATTGAAAAACTGATAGATTCTGCAGATTGTGTCTTTGTAAATATTTTCTTCCAAGATAGTCAGTGTGTGAATATAAAAAAGCTGAATTGCCACCACATGAAAGATCCAATAAAAAAATACTAGAATTTGTTTCTTTGTAAACAAATTGTAGATGCTGGATTTTATTTGTCATGCAAATCAGAAGTACATTTTTGGTAGTGGTAAAGTGTTTGAATTGCTAGTGACTGCCTTGTACAATCTTGATTGCTGTAAGCATTTCACTGTAAGGTCTACACCTGTTGTATTCGGCGCATGTGGCAAATAACATTTGATTTGATTATGACAAACTCTTCACTAATAGGACATCTAGACTGCGTTTCAATATTTATCTGGTTGAAAATGTAAACAATAGTATAATGAATGAGGCAGATGCCTATAGACTCTTGACTCCCCTGCATTGTGCATAATGGTAACCTGTATGCCATTATAACAGGATTTCTGTTTAAAGTGCCAACATGCAAGATTATGCACTAGCAGTAAAGCGGGCGGCAGGTAGCCTAGCGGTTAAGAGCGTTGGGCTAGTAACCGAATGGTCGCTGGTTTGAATCCCTGAGCCGACTATTTGACAAATATGTCGATGTGCTGTTGAGCAAGGCACTTAACCCTAAAATCTCCTGTATGTTTCTCTGGATAAGAGCATCTGCTATATGACTAAAAATGTAAATATCATCACTCTGTGCAGGTAACAACAACTCTACTGAATGGCTTGAGGACTACACCGACATTGTATCCAAGTTTTCCCTGAGAACCGCTGAGGTACCAGATGATGACCTGTGTTACATCGTTCCCGGCCAGCCCTTAACCGTCCCAGACTGTGAATTCAACCCTGAGACTCAGACGTTTGTCGTTATTCATGGATGGACGGTAAAAAGCTTTGACACTCTAATATGATTTATTACTACAAAAGCATAAATTGTTGACCATCATTTGAATAAGGTGTATTGTTTATATTATGAGGGAAATAACTCAACAGTAATTGTCCCTAAAAATAGATTCAGCAATGATAACTAGATGCATGATGAGAAGCCTTCCGCTGTCCCTAATTATAATACTCTAGTGCTCATTCATGTATTAAAGTGCTGACACTTGGCTGGTCTTTAATCAGTGCAGTGAGCAGACAATGGGGGATAGGGGCACAGTGGGTCAAGCCAGCCACTGATCCCAGAATCTCCTCCAGGTCACAGGGCTGTTTGAGAGCTGGGTCCCTAAGCTGGTGACAGCGCTGTATGAGAGGGAGCCCAAGGCCAACGTGATCGTGGTGGACTGGCTGACCCGGGCCCAGCAGCACTACCCCACCTCCGCCGCCTACACCAAGCTGGTGGGCAGAGACGTGGCCAAGTTTGTCAACTGGCTGCAGGTAAGTGATCTCAAGCACACTGTGTACATGGGAAATAATATAATATAAGCTTCACACAATGGCCTGATTTCTAACTTGAGATCAGACTTTCAGGCAGTAGTGTAAATGGGAGAGTTGAACAAAAGTTGCATCTGAAGTTTGGAATCGACCTAGTTATTGAAAATACACTGAACAAAAATATAAACGCAACATGTAAAGTGTTTATATGTTTCATGAGCTGAAATAAAAGATCCCAGAAATTTTCCATAGGCACAAAAAACATATTTCTCTCAAATGTTGTGCACAAATTGGTTTACATCCCTGTTAGTGAGCATTTTCTCCTTTGCCAAGATAATCCATCCACCTGACAGGTTTGGCATATCAAGAAGCTGATATAGCCTCCCTACTGTTATTTTATTTTACTGCTGCTCTTTAATTATTTGCTATTTTTATGTTTTTCTTAAACTGCATTGTTGGTTAAGGGCTTGTAAGTAAGCATTTCACCTGTTGTATTCGGCGCATGTGGCAAATAAAATTTGATTTGAGATACTAAGGCCTATTGTGAGGCAATTTTTAAAAAAGGTACAGTACCTGTGACCAACAGATCCGTATCTGTATTCCCAGTCATGTGAAATCCATAGATTAGGGCCTAATTAATTTATTTCAATTGACTGATTTCCTTATATGAACTGTAACTCTATAAAATCTTTGAAATTGTTGCGTGTTGCATTTATATTTTTGTTCAGTATACTGTAAATTACTGGTGATGCAATGTTTTAGAAGTCAGAGTTGTGGATGTTTTTTCCTCCTGGTTCTGAGTTAGTACGCCTCATAAAGGCTTTTTACTGCAATGTTGTTGATCCACATCACATTATTGATAGAAGCGGCATGTGGAGCTAGTGAAGCATATCCTCTACTAGAAAAATACTTTAGGGCGAGGGAGGACACATTGGTATGATAAACCGCCTGAAATGGTTACATGTGTAAGCGGACAGTATAACTGATGGAACAGAATATACTTTAGAGGGTGTTAGGATACCCATGGCGTAAGAGGTTTTACAGCCAAGTCTTTACACAGTCACAACACACTTGACAGTTTAGGAAATAGGAATAAAACCATGTTTGCTTTCCCCCCCTGTCAGAAAACACTGGACTACCCCTGGGAGAGGATACATCTGCTGGGATACAGTCTGGGGGCTCATGTAGCCGGCATCGCTGGTCTCCTCACCAACCACAAAGTCAGCAGGATCACAGGTGAGCAGACAGTCCTTCTCTACTGAAGAGGTTTTACTGTTTGTCTATCAGTCTGTCACTATATATACAGTACATGTACCATGGATACAAACATGCATACATATGCAAGTTCTATCTCAGAGAATTTAGCCTCAACAGTCCCCCCATTTGTCTCCATAAAGTTTACCCAACTATGAAATCTCTTTGACCTGCTTAGAATATTAACATGTTTACCCCTGAACCAGATCAGGCCCAGGAGGCAGCAGACCATTAAACGCCATAATCACATCCATTGAGTACCTTGAGGCTTTACTTCAGAGCTGGAAGCACACTAAGAGGCTTTGGCCTGCATGGTCTCATGTACAGTATTACAGATGGACCGTTACTGATCTCTCTCTTCTTCCCCCTTCTCTCTCCTTCCATCCGTCTACCAGGTTTGGACCCAGCCGGCCCTACCTTTGAGCACGCTGACGCCCAGAGCACCCTGTCCCCTGATGATGCTCTCTTCGTGGACGTCCTGCACACCAACACCCGGGGTTCCCCAGACCGCAGCATCGGCATCCAGAGACCGGTGGGCCACGTGGACATCTACCCCAACGGAGGAACCTTCCAGCCAGGCTGTGACCTGCAGAACACCATGATGATGATCGCCACCACGGGCATCCATAGTATGTACTGTAACTTAACACTGGAATGTAATATAATCACAGTCTGTTATTATAATGTAGTAAATCTTAATGAGGCGTGTTTCTTGAAGTTTAAATAGCTGCATTTGACTCCATTAAAAGTGTCATTTTCAATGTCTTAACTTTTCTAACCACACACTGAAAGCCATGCGTCATAAGTCAGAGTAATCAAATGTCCCAGACACGGTCGCACAGTTAGTCTGGTGTATATTAGAGAATCAGCCAGTAATTCAGTCATCATGGTCCTAATGGTCTTGTTTTACATGGGTCCTGTGTAGATATGGACCAGATTGTGAAGTGTTCCCACGAGCGCTCCATCCACCTGTTCATCGACTCGCTGGTGAACGCAGCAGAACATCAGAGCATGGCCTACCGCTGCAGCTCCAAGGAGGCCTTCATGAAGGGAATGTGTCTCAACTGCCGCAAGAACCGCTGCAACAAGGTGGGCTACGGCGTCAACAAGGTCCGCCTGCCCCGGAGCACCAAGATGTACCTCAAGACCCGCGAGATGATGCCCTTCAAACGTAAGGGCGAGAGAGATGTAGGGGAATTATTTTAGGATGAGAGAGCACACATGCACAATTGGATTAATCTTTGTCACAACAGAAGGTTAATTCCCTGGCACTAAAATAGATTTTCACAAGTTAAGACTTGATGTACATTAGTTATCAAATCCTCAATGTATTGGTCCGGAAGGCTGAATTTAGTTATTGTAGTGGTGGCATGGAGCTGGGCTTAGCTCAAACTGGCCTTGAGAGCTTTAACGGAGGACTGAGTCTCTTTACCAGGCCATGTATGTTACATTAGTACAACGGGCCCCCGGTGCACATACTGTATCAGTACTGCATAACCCTGTTCAAACAGTGTGACTACTCAAGTCTAGACAAGTCCCGCCTTTATCAGTCCCTCCTGACTCCCTATCCATAAAAGATTCCATAACAACCGCCCAGCCTGCGTCCATTTTCCACCCCCCTCACCCCACTATTGTAGGTTTGGCACAGTCTAACACATCTAATACGTTAGTGGCATCAGGGTCAAAACAAGCAGGGGGGATTAAACAAGGTTTATGGTGCAAGCCATGAAGGTCACATTAGAGTGAGGCTATTAGTATTTCAGTAGTGGCCGTAGTTTGGTAACTGGACATCACCGCACGTGATTGCTTACGGTGGAAAGTTACAGGATACTTTACATGCCAATTCTATTCGTTAATGCTTCATCTGAAGCATTTTCCTTCCCTTATCACCCTTAGTCAAGGCAGTAAGCAGATCAATAATATGGGTATGCAAAGACAGGTCATAATCATGGAGGTACTACAGTATTGTGGGAGCAGGGTAAGTATCTTTAGCTTTAACTGTGGACATTAGTGATGGGATAATGTCCACATGCCACAAACATTTCAAACAGTTGGAGAATGTGTCTCAACTGGACACACTGCAGGTGTTTGCACAGGAAAACATACTCAGGGTTTCAGACATCTGTGTGTGGCGTGGTTCTAAATTAAGGTCTCTGTCATTCTTTCCACAGTTTTCCATTACCAAGTGAAGGTGCATTTCTTCAGCAGCGAGAAACTGGACTACACTGAGCAGCCCATGAAAATCTCTCTGTACGGAACCCATGATGAGAAGGCAGACATTCCCTACATCATGTATGTATAGTCTGATATTAAAGAAAATAATAAAATAACAAAAATTATAGTTATTTCATTTTTTATACTTAGTTGTCAAGAAATGCTTGATATAATTTCTAAACATATCCAAATGTACAAATATCATACACTGACGTTGTAGCTCATAATTAACCCCAGAGATATCACCTCGGCACCTATTCTCAGCTGGGTACTATATACAGTACAGAAGGTGAACTGACCCCCTAACCTTTGACCTGTGTGTGACCCATCAGGCCCTTCCTGAACACTAACAGCACCGTGTCCTTCCTGCTGACCACCGACGTGGACATCGGGGAGCTGCTTATGGTCAAGCTGCGTTGGGAGAAAGACGCTTACTTCAGCTGGTCTGACTGGTGGGGTAACAGCAACTTCCACATCCGCAAAATGCGCGTCAAGGCCGGGGAGACTCAGTCCAAGTAAGTCATGATGATAATGATGATCTGAATTTTCCAATTGATGAGATTAATCAATGAGATTAATCAATCAAAACCCAGCAGTACTGTGGACCTTATTTTAATATATTTGACACTGCACATCATCTTTCAGATTGCCAGTCTTTGAGGTTGTATGATACAGGTTTCAGAAGGCTTTACTGATAGTCTTTACTGTCTGACTCCAGGGTGATCTTCAGCGCTAAAGATGGAGAGTTTGCCTACCTCGTCAGAGGAAAAGACGACGCAGTCTTTGTCAAATCAAAAGAGGACAACATGAGCCGGAAAGAGAAAACGTAAGAAAACCGGAACATTTAGCAAACTTTGTAAAACTTTGGTCATTTGAATGCATAAAAATCTATCAAATCCAAAGATTCAGAACTTCCTTCCTCATGTTCTTTTGTTTACTTTTTTCCCCCTTCTATCTTATCTTTAGGATGCACAGGCTCAAGATGCAGGGAAGCCTCTTCAAGAAGAACACTGCATGAAGCAGCACTTGAATACAGCCAAAGCTGGATGAAGCCTGGGAGAGCATGCTGGAGAGAAGATAGTTAGTCTCTGACCTGTACTGTTTTCTGCCTTCCATTCTATGTCATGAAATCTCCATCCCCAAGCACAATCTATATCACGTTATCCGCTGTGCTGGGAGTCAGTTTATGGGCTTTTTCTTCTATTAACCGTCATCATGGAGAGTGTTACAATTGTCATTCTAAAATCAGCTTTTTAATGGTTTTGACTTTGTCTGACGTTGGTACATTATCTTTGAAATCCTTCATCTGTGTTCATGTATACAAATCAGATAAATGTATTTCTAACCCTATTCTGGGTAATTCCGATTCAAACTTTTGATTAAAAGAGATTGACATAGCTTCTGCTTTTATTAAAGCTTTTTGCCACATTCGGTATGCTAAATGTATGCACTCACTAACTGTAAGTCGCTCTGGATAAGAACGTCTGCTAAATGACTAAAATCTCAAATGTAAATGTAATAATAATAATGTCACTAATGCCGTCATGCCTAAACCACTAACTGCCACCATCACAGGGACCAAAGATGGTGACACTGTCTACTGAGTTGAATATTACAGTGATCCATGTAAATAGCTTTTCAATCAGTATTATACAGTATATATGAGTTGTTGTTGTAGATTAATACCCTGCTTGTTCTTTGTGTGCATTTGGTTATTGTGTTTGGCACGGGTCAAACTGGATTGTTGTGTTTAGATTATTATTTAATTGGTCACTTGACTTGAGAAGAAGAGAGGTCACAAGCAGAAGTTAGCATTTCCTGAAAACTTCTATTACATCCTTTATAGGTCCAAAATTATGTGGAAACAATTACCTTAACCCTATTGGTCAAGCATGCCTTTTTGAAAGGTCAAACAAAATGCTACACTAAATGTAGAACATATCTCTGAGCCTTTGCAAACATGGGTGGACAGCCCTACATAATAGCCATAATACATCCCAATAATGTTTCATATTCTATTTATTGAATGTACCTGTATATATTTGTATATTAAGCTGTAATATATTTGGGCAAGTTTCCAATTATGTCTTTATTTTTATTGATGAAGCTTTGATTTTATGCGTGTGGCTTTGGACAGACTGATCAAATTGGTCTCCATGCTAGCTGATGAGTACATGTACTTTTATGAACTGAAATGCAGTGCACTGTATGAAGGAAAAACATGATACTTTAATAAAGTGAATACATTATACATCTGGGTATTCTTGGATTTACTACTCCCTTGATCTACATATTGTGTTCTTGAATTCCTTTAATCTTAATCTAACCCTAGAACATGTAACTAGATTCAACATGTAGCTATTCTTAGGACATTATTCAAATCTCTGTCAACATAACTCAATAGTGTATAATTGTTGGCAATACATCACTTACAAGACTGACTATATAAGTATATAGTCGGCAGGTAGTCTAGTAGTTAGAGGCAAGCCAGCAGCCGGAGGGTTGCCAGTTCGAATCTCGGGTCTGATGGGAAAAATCTGTTGGGAAGTGAGCTGTCAACTGGAGGGTTCCTGGTATCAAACTCTAGATGCCATTGTGCCCTTGAGCAAGGCACGTAACCCCCCACAACAACAGCTCCCCTGGCGCCCAGTGTAGCAGCCCCCCTCATCTCTCCAAAACGTGTATATGTACAGTATGTGTGTCTTTAGGAGGGGTTTGGTTAAAAGCGGAAGTCAAATTTCCGTTGGACCTTGAGTACAATTGACCAATAAAGTGATCTTAATCTCTTAATATGATCACATGCTGAACCTTATGCCATCAATATAGAGGCAGTTGTCATTCACAGGTATTATCAATATTTGCTAACATACATAAGAGAAATAACACTAACATCATTTGATGTGGATGGCTACTGTTGTAATAACAGTGTTATTACTCCTGTGCTTAACACACAGTGGTCTCATTGTGCCTAATCTGACACCTGCGGCTCATTAAACCTTACGTCTGACATTAGAGCCTATCATCAGTACCCTAAAATACCAAAACAAGTTATGCAACACATAGTGGCAATACACTGAGAAATAGCTTTGGACCCCAAATTCCCTGAGTTGGAAATACATGGTAGAATCCCATGAAAACAGTGAGGTTAATGGGTAATTATTGGAATTTGGAGCATCAAAAAAATAAGGAAACATGATAGGATAGGTATTTCCCCATGATTCACTACTGTGATACTTCAGTTACTGTACACAACAACATGAGATACATGAAACATTTTGTCAACATTTTGCTTTAATTCATTCATTAATACATATTTTTCATGGATTAAGAAGATATATCTTGAAAGTATTTGGCGAAAACATGGAAACCATCTGTCATCCAGGCTCATCCTCATTCGGTAAATTACAGTCGGATTGAGGAATGACACTGATGTGTTTAAGCAATCCGGTCTGCCTGTGTTCCGTCAGGGGTGATGGACAGAAATAGGGTTAAGAAACTTCTTCCCTCCCTTGATGTCATCAAAATATTTCCTTATTGTGTTTTTGTGTTTGTGTACGACTGTCGCCCCTACAAAGATGTGGTTAAAACCTTACTTTTCACTGAACTTATTGTCCCAAAACGGTTGTCCCCAGAATGCCTCTCCAAGAAGTTATTGTCATTTTTCCATTAAAGTTCTTATGAAAAGCTCCAAAAACAAAGCAAACAACGTGAGATAAATGTTTGCAGTGAGGATGGAATAGTTTAGAATAATTTTAAAGATGTTCCTAATGGGAAAAAGATCCACTTCCGGCTCATTTAGCTACACAACACACACTATATATCACAATTATGATAAATAAACTAGGATATCTTTCCAGTTCACATGGTAAGAACTTCCTGAAGCCTTTAGAACCACACATGTAATTCTTAGAAAGAAAAAGCATTCCAGAACAATTTATCACCTCCAAAACGTTGGCCAGCAATTGTTGTTACGTTGGCTTCCAAACCAAACCAAATCACTGGCTTTTCCAAATCTCTACAGTACAGCTTTCCATCTTTATCTAATCAAAACAAACTGCGTCACCATAACACTGAATGAGATGCTTCCCTCCAAAATCAGTTTCCCTCCAGAATGGCAGCACCATAGCAATGGGGAGTGATTGCATCTGTTTTTCTAATACTGCTGTTCCTGCTTTACAAGGAAACTCTGTCATGTTCCTAGAAAAGCAACATTAGATTGGATGGCAACTGGAACGCTACAAGACCTGCTTTTTCTTTGGGGGGAGCAGCAGCGGATGTGTGTGTTGAATCTGGCAACAGTACAATAAGACAACTTCTGTGGGGATTTTTCCCCTTTTGTCCCAGTTGTTCCAAAACAACAGCGACAAATGCCAGCATCGGAGCCAAACTTTGTTTCCACCTCATTCTGAGCGACCAGGGGCCTCTGATAGGTTTGTCAGGGCGTCCACTCTGGACTTTTCCTTGGCGCTTGACAACAATGGTCCACCATAGAGGCTAGACACACTTGCCATGTGCACATTCTTGAAGGAAAGCATGTGACCCTAGCAGGTGATATTATTCTTAGTCCTACGTACACACTGGTGCACTGCTTTGATAATGGAAACACAGGACTGGTCCAACAGACCTCTGAGGCTGACCAATCACAATTCACATGGACTCCAGATCCCTACTGACTGATACAGTATGTCAAATGTTGGGAAGATCAATGGTCTTAAGTGAGGAAGCTGGTATGTGTGTCGTTGGTGAGCGGGTTAGTTCCTCCCTGTGTGGAGGTATTTCTGTGTTGTATTCTTTACTCATTTCAGTAAAGTACGTTTCTTCGAGTTCTGTGTCCTGCGCCTGACTTCGATCCACCGCATTACACTGACACTCGTGACATCGGCGTATGTGGCAAATCAAATTTGATTTGATAAGCGGCTTGCTCCTTCCTATCTACCAGTTCAGTTTATGCTTGGTGTTGCCCTATCCGTTGTGTGTGTGTGATGATGATGATGATGAAGTAAGTTCCCCTTTGTTATTATATTGTAGGAGAAATGTAAGTTAACTATGTGTATTATGATGCCTGAATTTATGGCGTATCCTTTATATCCATGCTATTGCTCCTTTATTTTATTCCTGGCAGTCTCCTTCGTTTATAGATGTTATGTTAAACCTATTTCCCCATAGTCACCTGGCACTACTTTGTCATGTCTGCACCATTCTGTTGTGTTCCTAATGTTTCCCATTTGTATCTCCCTTCCAGACCACCACATCCAATCTATCTCCAAGGCCTTACAAGTCACAACTTCTAACACATCCTTCCCACCAGTCTTATAAAACCATCCAACCCATGATCTCCCCATGTGCATTCTGACCCATGCACGATGGTGGCAGCAACCGTTAGTCCGCCAGAACCCTAGTCCTTTTCTTCAAGAAAATTCCTCATTTCCATGAGGAAATGTTATGCTGAAGTACTGAAATTCCCACAAGTTTCATAATGTTCTCTGAACTATTTGATAACATTCCCAATGTCAAACCAGTTGGAGAACATTACAAAAATTGAAATCAGTTTGAACTTTTAGGAAATGTTCTGTCAAAGCAATGAAATACCTTTTTTTTGTTTTTTTGGGGGGTGGTGTCAAGTTCCTTAAATGTGTTGAGCGTTCCAAAGCCAAGCAACTATCGTGCACCATTCCCATCACATTGTATGGGGAAGTGTTAAATTAACATTATTATTTTTTCAGGCATGCTCAAACTTTATGTAGAAATTTCCCTCACTTATGCAGTCAAGAGCAAGGCCATTTGTAGCTATGGGCAACAACTAATTCAATCTAGTCACATTGTAAATAACACATGCTTGAATACAATTATTAAAACTTCATTGCCAATTATCAACGGGATTTCTTACATTTACATTATACCCTCATTCCCTGCACCGGGTAAAATCAACCAATAGGTTTGTGACAGAGGGAGAGGTCCTATTTAGGAACTGGGCACTTCAAGGTGGTTCAGAACACTACGCGCTACCGAACGCACAGGAAATCTAACCGGTGGTAAATTGTCACGGTTTTACGTTCAATTATTTTTTTTCGGGCCTTAGATTGCAAACTTGACATTTCCCCAAAATAATAATTATTAGGTTGAAAAGAAATGAAAGGGTTGCAAGTGCAATGTCTTTACTTTCTTGTGTTAAATGCAGTATTTTATGTGTGTACTTTGGATCAGGACCACTTTGTTCATACCCTTGGTGAGTACATAATCCATTAAACTACTATTGAGAATGACTATTTTGCGTTTTATGGTCTGATTAGAAAACATTGCATTTGTGCCGCTAAATGACACATTCTCTGAAGAATCGAACTGTTCAGATGATTATAAATGTAGATGACAGCCTTTAGATACTGTAATTTTATATGATGAGGCTATATCAAATTTCGGGAGTTTGTGATGACGTAGACTAAATTGTTAGTATAGGATATGACCTCAATTATAAGACTGAACAGCCATTCATACACTATTTGAGTAACGTTACTATAATTAGGGATTGAAAAAATCCCTAATGTTGATGCATATTGGACATGAGAGTAGACAAAATATACTGAACAAAAATATAAATGAAACATGTAAAGTGTTGGTCCCATTTTTCATGAGCTGAAATAAAAGATCCCAGAAATGTTCCATACACACATTATTTATCTCAAATGTTGTGCACAAATGTGTTTAAATCCCTGTTAGTGAGCATTTCTCCTTTGCCAAGATAATCCATCCACCTGACAGGTGTGGCATATCAAGAAGCTGATTAAACAGCATGATCGTTACACAGGTGCACCTAGTCCTGGGGACAAAAGGCCACACTAAAATATGCAGTTTTGTCACACAACACAATTCCATAGATGTCTCAAGTTTTGAGGGAGTGTGCAATTGGCATGCTGACTGCAGGAATGCCCACCAGAGCTGTTGCCAGAGTTGAATGTTCATTTCTCTACCATAAGCCGCCTCCAACATCATTTTAGAGAATTTGGCAGTACGCCCAACCGGCCTCACAACCGCAGACCACGTGTAACCACGCCAGCCCAGGACCTCCACATCCGGCTTCTTCACCTGCGGGATCGTCTGAGACCAGCCACCCTGACAGCTGATGAGTGTTTCTGTCTGTAATAAAGCCATTTTGTGGGGCTGGGTCTGGCTCCCCAGTGGGTGGGCCTATGCCCACCCATGGCTGCGAACCTGCCAGTCATGTGAAATCCATAGATTAGGTTCTAATGAATGTATTTCAATTGACTGATTTCCTTATATGAACTGTAACTCAGTGAAATTGTTGCATGGTGCGTTTATATTTTTGTTCAGTATAGATAGGCTACAGAAACTCAAAAGTTTTATACAAAACTTGATGTAGGTCTTCTGCAATGGTGAAGTAAGACATGGATGTAGTCAGATTGCATATGAATACAGAAAGGCTATGGTCTATTTATTATTCAAAATATAATGTATTTGTGTCTGCTTTAACCTTCATGGAATGCAACCTCCATTCATTGCAGTGCAGTAGCCTAGTGCTTAACTATAGCCTTGGCCAAGGAGTCTGCTGATCCACTGTGACACAGCTACTTTTATACCCTGTGGGATTTGTCAGAGCTAGAGGAACAAAGCTGGGAAAAGCTGTGGTTTCTATGGGGTCTGTCTGACTGACTGAACCCTAGTAGCCCCCCTGGTACTGAGGGGCCTGTGCAGTCAGGCATCCCCACCACCACCAGTGTATTTAAAGATTAGAAATAGCAGCAAGGATCAAAACATCTTACAATCCATAGGCCTACAGCTACTTTCTATTGTCTTGAATTCTACCTGTCTGGTTTATGGTCCAATTAATATTCAAATATTTCTAAAGCCTATGTGTTGTGTTCACATTCCTCTCTAAGATAATTTAATGGACAACTTCAAGGACTTGTTTCAAAACAACGATGCCACCCCTCATGCCTACACCAAATTCTCCCTCCGGAAGCCTTTGATGCCGGAAGATGACATCTGCTACATCATCCCCGGCAACCCAGAGTCTCTCAAAGAATGGACTTTCAACAGCACCTCTAAAACTTTCCTGGTGATCCACGGCTGGACGGTAAGCCCCTCCAACCTGTAGCAGCATGTCTGTGACATTAAGTCCTTCACAACTATTGCTCAAGGGCTTGGATTCCCCGTCAATAACAAACCATTTGTGCTTTCTCACTGCCACAACAGGTGTTCGGCTTGTTTGAGAGCTGGGTGGCCAAACTGGTGTCAGCACTGTATGAGAGAGAGCTGGATGCCAATGTGATCGTGGTGGACTGGCTGTACACAGCCCAGAACCACTATCCTGTAACCGCCCAGAACACCAAGATGGTGGGACGAGATATTGCTCACTTCATTGACTGGCTGGAGGTTTGTACGATGACTCAACATCGAAGTCACTGCACTGTTTTTCAGAGAAAGTATAAATAACATGTTATAAACAAAGATTTACTGTATATTGTTTCTATTAGGGATGTGACAAATGGAAAAAATTATTAATGTTTAAACTGCCATTTTTATCAGTTTTCCAATTAAAACGATTCCATTGTAATTCACAATGCAGAATAATGGTCCTATTAAGTATGTATGACCGCTAGGGCCGGGCAATGAAGTTATATCTACGGCGACCCTTTACAGACATAGGACACCGTACAGGAACATGTCGATAATGTAACTTTTCAGACAATTTAAAAAAGTGCCGCATCAGAAGACTTCAGACAGTATAATTCTGCTCCGGCACATAATGTTCTATTGTTTCCCTGACAACAATAAACGTTGCTGATGCGCTGCTGTGTTTATGCTGTTTTTATGGTAGGGTAGCTAGATGTTCTTTCTTTCTACTAAATATAAGTTGCGATATTTAATGAACTTTAAAGTACTTTCTTTTAGGAAAGAGTGGTCTGCGTACAGGCGGCAGGCTAGGATTGACAGTTCTGGTCGCCTAGGGATGGAAGTTAGTCCCGCTTCAGAAGTTGCATTACTTTACAACAGTAGTGGTGCATGGGTAAAATCACTGGGACAACCTATGTGTTGTGATAATTGCGTTGTTTGCTCCATAATCTGTTAGTTCATATGCCTTGACACCGTGATATATAGGCCTAAGGCCGAGACAATAAGAAGACACAGTGGCAGAATAAATTCAACCACACATCTGTTTCATTCCAAACCAGAGAACAACATCCACAAAACATATTCCATGTAACAAACAGTTACATGACCTACAGCATGGTCAAGCAAGGTAATGTTTCCAACATTTTTGGACTGCTAAACAACTATTAATTTAGAACCACGGAGAGTTACCGCAAGTCGCAAAGAAAACAGGAGCTGCCTCCACTAATCCAGGACCATTTCAACATCATCTAGTCACCTATGCTTAGTCTAATATAGTGACAACTAAAAGATACCAAAAACGATTTAGTCCAATCAACATAAGCTAAATATGAGGCTGTCCATGGTACTGATGTGTTTGTGCGTGCAAGTAGAAAAAAACATGTTGACTCACCCTACTTCTATAGAAACGCCAATGCCATCCTCTTTCATGTTGTCTAAATGGTCTATGACTCATACAGTACATACAGTACATACTTTTCGTTTTTGTTGTCCTAGGCTACCTGGCTAAAATGCTTGCTCGCTAGCCTAATTTCCTTCCATGGGCAACAATACGCCAGGCCAGCTAGTTAACATTAGCATACTACAACTTCCATCCTCTCAGGCCAGGGGCACAATGTATGAATTTATGGTTGGATCACAATCACCGTAATAATCATTGGCCAGTATGGAGAACTAAGTAAAACCAAAGTCCAAATCCCTATCTCATCCATCGCTAATTTAGGAAAGGGATGATTTTAGCTAGCCACCGGAGAACAACAACACAACGAGATGCAACAATTCAAGTTATTTACTGTCAATAATAACGTTTGGCCTGTGACGTGATTGGTCTGAAGCCAAATCCAAACTTGCTTCCCTTGACACTTTTTTTGGTGCGCCAGGATCATTCACAGCTGAGCTCACTTAGTTTAGCTCAATGCTGATTGGCTATTATTTTATTTATTTTTTATAAATGCTTGCTGGCTTCTCTTGCATTCAATGCTACGGATGGCAACAATGTCATTCTCTTTCTGACCAGACAACATCAGATTGTCTCAGTATGTGTAGCCTGAGGGGCGCTGTTTACATACATGAATACACGCCACCAATGTTCCCTCTAAGCTGCGCACACGCAGTCGCCCCGAGTGCAGGCAGAAATATCTGCCCACAGAGAGAAGCACGGGATTGAACTTCACTCTACTTTCTAGAGCAGTGGTTACCAACCAGTCGATCGCCTTGTGTTCCTATTTTTTTTGTATTCTTCTCGGGTTGTTAGCGGTAGGTGCATCGGATTCAGCTGCCCTGCTCGCCGGTAGGTGAACTGTTGCCATTTTGAACCATTTCATGTCTCTGAAGGTGCAAACTCTGCCTTCCTGGTGGGCCTAGAGAGCAAATCAAATGCACTATAGGCCTACCGCTGGCCAGTCGGATGGCTCAGATGACCGTGTCTGCAGTAACGTAGCAGGCATAAAAGAAAGTGTATCTATAGGCTTGCATTGTTATTATTAGCGGCTTGGGTATTTTTTTTATATCAAGGAATATTTCACTTTTTCTGTTCATAGGTGTAACAACATGAATTTGTGCATGAGGCAGAAATAATGCGGTGCGACTTGAGTTTCACCATCAGCTGGAAGGTCCGAGTCAGTGGAGGAAAGGGAGAGTGGAGGGATGTTGAGAGGCCGACCCTCAGTCTGCTGCTCTCTCCCTTCGCTGAGACTGACCATCAGATGCAGGCACCATCAGCCCAGAAAAATAAGAAGCTAATTATTTAAATGTATGCTCACTCAGCTGTGCTTCACAAGTAATACAACAACGGATCTATTTTTGATATTTGGTATTTTATTAGGATCCCCATTAGCTGTTGTAAAATCAGCAGCTACTCCTCCTGGGGTCCACATGGAACATGACATAATACAGAATATTAATAGACAAGAACAGCTCAAGGACAGAATTACATCAATTTAATTTCATTTTGACTGAAAGTGATCTTGACTCAGAAAAGGTTGGTGACCACTGTTCTAGAGTTTTCCCTGTTAACACTATCAACGTTTCCCTTTACTGTGGCAATTGTGATTGAATGATCAATGCAATATTAGCCACTTTCAATGCAACTTACCGAAACAAAACAAACTATGCAAGAGATTGTTGTAGGCAGAACGCATCGGAGTACGATTCTATTGCATTGACACGCACTACTCAGCCCGTACTTTACACAGACCGGTGTGGCATAACCAATCAGAGCTGCAGTAGGCCTATATGCAAATAGACCATTGCCATACATGGATCTGTGCCATTTTACTTTTAACTGGACTGTGTTTACAGCATGAGCAGTCGTGAGTAAATGCGCTTGTTTTGAGATCAAAGTGAAAGCTGCATGTAGCCACCTGTGCACATTTTGTTCATATCCTTTGCTAGTTAGTGAGTTACTATCCCAGTTATAGATCGTTTGTAGTCAGCAATAGGAGAGAGATTGCTTCCTACAAGAGTACTCCTGAGTGGCGCAGTGGTCTAAGGCACTGCATCGCAGTGCTAACTGTGCCACTAGAGATCCTGGTTCGTATCCAGGCTCTGTCGCAGCCGACCGCGACCGGGAGACTCATGGGCGGCGCACATTTCGTCCAGGGTAGGGGAGGGAATGGCCGGCAGGGATGTAGCTCAGTTGACAGAGCATGGCGTTTGCAATGCCAGGGTTGTGGGTTCGATTCCCACGGGGGGCCAGTATAAAAATGTATATATGTATTCACTAACTGTAAGTCGCTCTGGATAAGAGCGTCTGCTAAATGACGTAAATGTAAGAGCACAAAACGTGTACATTTCTAGACATCTTTTAAAAGTGAGTCAGGTAAAGAGCTTTTTTTTGTCTTAAAGGGGCAGTGTTGTATTTTGAGACAGGCTTGAATAAGCTAAGTAGCCAATAGGCAGAGGGTAGCTTAATTTGTATGATTCTCTGTAATAATGGTATGGGAATAATAATGCATTTTATTTTGTAAAGTGGTTTCTTGCATCAAACAACACAACATTTTCAATCACCTTGTCTGAAGGACAAGTGGATAAACAGGTTAATGTCAAGCCCTTTTTTTTTTTTTTTAAGTCTCATGGAACGAAGGCATACATTGAACACCACACATTGGCTGCTACTGTAGGCTGTTAAAATGATTCAT